>NC_082706.1:4539838-4839838 GCF_030144855.1 Hypanus sabinus
TGTCCTGCTCCTTCTTATTCAATTGTCCCCTGTGCCAAAACTCAACAATGACCAGCACAAAGACAGAACAGTGACAGCGCGCCAGTATGCGGAGCGCTTTATCTGATCTGGAGCGCATTTTTTATTTTGAGAACGTACGTGCACCTGCGCACTACTCATGTCCATCACTTAACAGAAATGACATGTAACATGTAAGGCTTATTGAAAAAAATATTTTCAAATGCATTTTTTACATAACACAACGAAGAAACTTATTTTTAATTTCAGTGGGAACGGTGTTGTTGGTCTCCCTTTTTAGCCAGCGCATCAAAGTCTGGATTTAGTTTTGTTGTGGCGATTCTCAGGATGGATCTGAGGTGTTGGTCAGTTAACTTGGATCTGTGGCTGGCTTTGTTGATGTTCATGACGCTGAACGCCTGTTCACACAAATAGGTCGAGCCGAACAAAAAGTAAAGCGCAAATGTGGAGTAATACGCTGCACCTCAACAAAGGTCAATGTGTAGCGGTGTGCTACATGCAGTGCTAAAATTACGACACGGAGTCAGTAACTGCAGTCGAAGAAAGAAACTTTATTCAAAATCCCCAGTCTCACTTTTAAGCCTCCCTCAACCTGCCCCCCGTGGCGCAGAGGCTCCAAAGCTCTGTGCTCGCAAATCCCCGCAGGCTATCTCCCTCAGCCGGAACGCTGGCTAATTGTGAGCCGGTTTGGATGTGCCAGGAAATGGGTCGCCACAAATGTATATAGAGTGCGTCATCTATTGGGAAAATGCCAGAATTGTGGGGAAAAAACGTTAACAAGGTTTATTAATATAATTTCATCAAGTTCTGCGGGCCGGATTAAAAAACTTAACGGGCCGCATATGGCCCCCGGGCCGTAGTTTGCCCATGCCTGGACTAAGATCTGTGCACCATCTGCAAACACCTCAGAACGTCAGGCTGCTGCAGGAGGTTTGGTATGTCACTAAAGAGAAGAGGAAAGCCCTTAACTCCGGGTGGAGTCATCGGGACACCGTCGTAACCACGCTTTTTTTAGCAGGCTTTCTTGTTTTTACGAGGCCGAGTTGCTAGCTCGACGCTCCGAGGCCCAGCACGAATGGAAAGAGTGCAAGGGAGACGGCTGGATTCGAACTCTCATCCTTCGCTCCGAGGCTCAGCACGGATGGAAAGTGTGCAAGGGAGACGGCTGGATTCGAACTCTCATCCTTCTCTCAGAAGTCTGGCGCTGATGCCACCATGCCACCAGCTGGCCTGTGTCACTACAGACTCTCGCTAATTTCTACGGATGTTCCATGGAGAACATTCTAACTGGTTACATCTCTGTCCGGTATGGAGAGGCCAGCTCCATCATGGACACTGGCCTTCCCACCAGAGGACATTTCAGCTCTGACTAGGAGTTGAGGATGCCATCGTCTACCTGCTGAACCCTGACTATGCCCACCTGGACAAGCCAGCGAGCACTGTGAGGGTCAGGTTTTTTGAGTTCTCCTGTGTGTTCAACACCATCCGCCCTGCTCTGCTGGGTGAGAAGCTGACAGTGATGCAGGTGGTTGCTTCCCTGGTGTCATGGATTATTGATTACCTGACTGGCAGAGCACAGTACGTGCGCTTACAACATTGTGTATCAGACAGAGTGGTCAGCAGCGCTGGGGCTCCACAAGGGACTGTCCTGTCTCCCTTTCTCTTCACCATCTACACCTCAGTCTTCAACTACAACAAAGAGTCTTGCCATCTTCAGAAGTTTTCTGATGACTCTGCCATAGTTGGATGCATCAGCAAAGGAGATGTGGCTGAGTACAGGGCTCGGTGGGAAACTTTGTCACGTGGTGTGAGCAGAATCATCATGTGAAAAAGACTAAGGAGCTGGTGGTGGACCTGAGGAGGGCTAAGGCACTGGTGATCCCTGTTTCCATCCAAGGGGTCAGTGTGGACATGGTGGAGGATCACAAATACCTGGGGATACGAATTGACAATAAACTGGACTGGTCAAAGAACACTGAGGCTGTCTACAAGAAGGGTCAGAGCCGTCTCTATTTCCTGAGCAGACTGAGGTCCTTTAACATCTGCCGGACGATGCTGAGGATGTTCTACGAGTCTGTGGTGGCCAGTGCTATCATGTTTGCTGTTGTATGCTGGGGCACCAAAAGAATCAACAAACTCATTCGTAAGGCCAGTGATGTTGTGGGGGTGGAACTAGACTCTTTGACGGTGGTGTCTGAAAAGAGGATGCTGTCCAAGTTGCATGCCATCTTGGACAATGACTCCCATCCACTCCATAATGTACTGGTTAGGCACAGGAGTACATTCAGCCAGAGACTCACTCCACCAAGATATAACACTGAGCGTCATAGGAAGTCATTCCTGCCTGTGGCCATCAAACTTTACAACTCCTCCCTTGGAGTGTCAGACACCCTGAGCCAATAGGCTGGTCCTGGATTAATTTCCACTTGGCATGATTTACTTATTATTATTTAATTATTGATGGTTTTATATTGCTATATTTCTACACTACTCTTGGTTGACGTGGCTGTAACGAAATCCAGTTTCCTTCGGGATCAATAAAGTATGTCTGTCTGTCTGTCCGTTCAAAAACTCAGTGCCTCAAGAAATCACTCACCACCCAGGACAAGACCCTCCTCTTACTGGAGGAGGTACAAGAACCTGAAAACATTCACCCAACATTTTAGGAGCAGCTTCTTCCCCTTCACCATCAGATTTCTGAATGGACGATGAGCTCAGAAACCTTACCTCACTTTTTCTCTCATTTGCACTAATTTTTTGTTGTTGTTCCTTTCGGCGCCTTGTGACACATCGGACCTTCCATTCCAATCCTTGTGACCCATCGGCGTTCCATTCCGATCCCTGTGACCCATCGGCGTTCCATTCCGATCCCTGTGACCCATCGGCATTCCATTCCGATCCCTGTGACCCATCGGTCCTTCCATTCAGATCCCTGTGACCGATCGGCCCTTCCATTCCGATCCCTGTGACCGATTGGCCCTTCCATTCCGATCCCTGTGATCCATCAGTCCTTCCATTCCGATCCCTGTGACACATCCGACCTTCCATTCCGATCCCTGTGACCCATCGGTCCTTCCATTCCGATCCCTGTGACCCATCAGCGTTCCATTCCGATCCCTGTGACCCATCGGCCCTTCCATTCCGATCCCTGTGACCATTCGGTCCTTCCATTCCGATCCTTGTGACCCATCGGTCCTTCCATTCCGATCCCTGTGACCCATCGGCGTTCCATTCCGATCCCTGTGACCCATCAGTCCTTCCATTCCGATCCCTGTGACACATCCGACCTTCCATTCCGATCCCTGTGACCCATCGATCCTTCCATTCCGATCCCTGTGACCCATCTGTCCTTCAATTCCAATCCCTGTGACCATTCGGCCCTTCCATTCCGATCCCTGTGACCCATCGGCCCTTCCATTCCGATCCCTGTGACCCATCAGTCCTTCCATTCCGATCCCTGTGACACATCCGACCTTCCATTCCGATCCCTGTGACCCATCGGTCCTTCCATTCCGATCCCTGTGACCCATCGGTCCTTCCATTCCGATCCCTGTGACCCATCGGCCCTTCCATTCCGATCCCTGTGACCCATCGATCCTTCCATTCCGATCCCTGTGACCCATCTGTCCTTCAATTCCAATCCCTGTGACCATTCGGCCCTTCCATTCCGATCCCTGTGACCCATCGGCCCTTCCATTCCGATCCTTGTGACCCATCGGTCCTTCAATTCCAATCCCTGTGACCATTCGGCCCTTCCATTCCGATCCCTGTGACCCATCGGCCCTTCAATTCCAATCCCTGTGACCATTCGGCCCTTCCATTCCGATCCCTGTGACCCATTGGCCCTTCAATTCCAATCCCTGTGACCATTCGGCCCTTCCATTCCGATCCTTGTGACCCATCGGCCCTTCAATTCCAATCCCTGTGACCATTCGGCCCTTCCATTCCGATCCCTGTGACCCATCGACCCTTCCATTCAGATCCTTGTGACCCATCGGTCCTTCCATTCTGATCCCTGTGACACATCGGCCCTTCCATTCCGATCCCTGTGACCCATCAGTCCTTCCATTCCGATCCCTGTGACACATCCGACCTTCCATTCCGATCCCTGTGACCCATCGGTCCTTCCATTCTGATCCCTGTGACCCATCGGTCCTTCCATTCCGATCCCTGTGACCCATCGGCCCTTCCATTCCGATCCCTGTGACCCATCGGTCCTTCCATTCCGATCCCTGTGACCCATCGGTCCTTCAATTCCAATCCCTGTGACCATTCGGCCCTTCCATTCCGATCCCTGTGACCCATCGGCCCTTCCATTCCGATCCTTGTGACCCATCGGTCCTTCAATTCCAATCCCTGTGACCATTCGGCCCTTCCATTCCGATCCCTGTGACCCATCGGCCCTTCAATTCCAATCCCTTTGACCATTCGGCCCTTCCATTCCGATCCCTGTGACCCATTGGCCCTTCAATTCCAATCCCTGTGACCATTCGGCCCTTCCATTCCGATCCTTGTGACCCATCGGCCCTTCAATTCCAATCCCTGTGAGCATTCGGCCCTTCCATTCCGATCCCTGTGACCCATCGACCCTTCCATTCAGATCCTTGTGACCCATCGGTCCTTCCATTCTGATCCCTGTGACACATCGGCCCTTCCATTCCGATCCCTGTGACCCATCGGCCCTTCCATTCCGATCCTTGTGATGCATCAGCTGTTCCTTTAGCATTTTTGTCTAGCTCAACGTTCTGCCCAGCCCGGATGGAAAGTGTGCAAGGAGCTGGCCGGGTTCGAACCTGCCACCACCCGCCTTGAAATCCAGTGCAGGTGTGCTAAATTATTTTTTTCATAATGATTGTAATTTCCTGGAGTATTTTTTTGAATGTATTGCAATGTACTGCTGCCAGAACACAAGAAATGTCAGTGATGATAAGCCTGATGTTGTGTCGCAGCAGCAGTACACTTTAGGTATTGCATTTAAAGTAAAATATAAATTGTAATAAGGTGTGTGTGAGTGTGAGTGTGAGTGTGTGTGTGTACAATTTTTTAAAATAATATACAGTGAAAAAAGAGCAAAATAGTGAGGTGGTATTGATAGACCATTCAGAAATTTGCTGGCAGAGAAGAAGCAGTTCCTAAAACTTTGAGTGTGAGAAGTACAGCGCTGCCTCCACTTCCCAGGAAAATTGAGGCAAGTGAGCCCCCTCCACCCCCCTCGACCACCTTAACTGCGTTTTACAGGAACACCATTGAGATCGTCCTGACAAGCTGCATCCCCATCGGTTGTGGGAACAGCAGAGCGTCGGACAGGAATCCCCTACAGAGGACTGTGAGAACAGCCGGGAGGATCACAGGGGTCTCCCTAATATCCATCAGAGACGTTTATCAGGAGCACTGTGAACGCAGGGCCCTTGGTATTATTAAGGATCCCACCCATCAATCCGGCATCCTCGTTGACTTTCTACCTTCAGACAGGAGACCCGATGCCATAAAGACAAGAACGGTCGGGGTGGGAAACAGTTTCTTCCCTCAGGCTGTTAGGCTTCTGAACTCCCGGCTGCTTCCTATTCAAAGTGTCACTGGATAATTTGTACTGTACTCTACAATATTTAATATTAATGCATTTTAGCTTCTTGTATGTGTGTGATTCGCCTGTAGATTCCCTACCTTCATAAGTTATATTGTGTTAGGTACTTTACACCCCGGTTCGGAGAAACATTGTCTCGTTTCTCTATACATCATATGGTTATACATATACATAGTATATAGTTAAGTGACAATAAACTTCACTTCACTTCCTTCCTGATGGTGGTAATGAGAAAAGAGCATGCCCTGGGTGGGGAGGGTTCTTAATGATGGATGCTGCCTTTATGAGATATCATTACCTTTTGAGGACATATGTTAGTGATAATAAACCTGATTGTGATTCGAGTCAAACAGCATCTGAGAGAGGCTGAACTTGCTCCAGCAGGCAGTGTAACTCCAAATCCGTGTAACTCCTGCAGACTTTTGTGTCTCTGTCACTGCTGGACCCCTGTTACAGCTAGACTATCAGCTGATATTCCCTGTACACAAGTGCAAAGCTCAAATTAAATATTATTATCAAAGTACATGTATGTCACCACATACAATCCTGAGATTTATTTTCTTGCAGGCATGCTCAGTAAATCCGAGAAGCATAACAGAAAATCAATGAAAGACCGTCCCCAACAGGACGGACAAACAACCTGTGGCAAAAGACATCAAACTGCACAAATGGAAAAAAAGTATTAGTAACTAAATAAGCAATAAATAATGAGAGCCTGAGATGAGGAATCCTTGAAAGTGAGTCCATAGCTTGTGGGAATAGTTCAGTGATAGGATGAGTGAAGTTATCCCCACTCGTTCAAGATCCTGATGGGTGAGGGGTAGTAACTGTTCCTGAACCTGGTGGCGTGAATCCTGAGGCTTCTGCACCTTCTTCCTGATGGCAGCAGTGAGAAGAGAGCAGGTCCTGCGTGGTGAGGCAGTCTGACGATGGATCCTGTTTTCCTGCGACAGCGCTCTGTGTCGATGTTGTCAATGGTGGGAAGGAATTTACCCACGATGGACCTGCCCATATCCACTACATTTTAAAGGCATCGGTGTTTCCATACCAGGCTGTGATGCAACCAGTCAATATACCGCACATCTACAGAAGTCTTTGAAATTTTAGATGTCATGTCAAATTTCCACAAACTCCTAAGGAAGCAGAGGAGCTGCCGTGCTTTCGTCACAATTGTTCTAACCTGCAGGGCCCAGGACAGATCCTCTGAAACGAAAACACAGGAGAATTTAAAGTTGCTCTCCCGATGAGGACGGGCTCACAGACCCCCGGTTTCCTCCTCCTGAAGCCAGTAATCAGCTCCTTGGTCTTGTTGACTTTGAGTTGTTGTGGAGCCAGTCAGACAGATCTTCAAACCACCTCCAAAATGCTGATTCATCACCGCCTTTGATTCGGTTGCCAGCAGACTGGAGTATGGCATTGGGGCTGTGCTCAGCACGCACCTTGTTATACTCCTGTGATTGTGGAGGAGATGTCGCTGCCAAGCTGAACTGACTGTGCCAGTGAGGAAACTGAGGATCCAATCGCACAATGAGGTATTGAGGCCGAGGTCTAGAAGCTTATTGATTAGTTTTGAGGGGATGCTGGTTCATAAAGGGTGTCCTGACGATCCAGGGTTGAGCAAAGAACCAAGGAGACGGCCTCTGCTGTGGTCCTGTTGCAAGCTGGAATGAATCCAAGTATTTTGGCAGGCAGGAGTTGATATGTTTCATCACCAACCTCTCAAAGGTTGGATGTTGGATGTTCATCACAGTGGATGTAAGTGCTGCTGGACAATAGTCATCCAGGCAGGTCACCACATTCTTTTTAGGCACCGGTGTAACTGAAGCTTGCTTGTAGCAGGTGGGTACCTCAGACTGCTGAAGTGAGAGGTTAAAGATCTCAGTGAACACTCCACTCATTGGTCAGCACAGATCTTTAGTTCTTGGCCAGGTACCCTACCTGGGTTCACCCTCTTACGTCGGCCTCGGAGACTAAACACCACAGGGTCATCAGGCACCGTGGGAGATCCTGATGGCTCCTCCATGTTTTGATGACCAAGGTGAGCACAGAAGGAATAGAGCTCAAAGCCTTGTTGTCACCTATGTCAGTTAGTTTCACTTTGTAAGAGGTAACAGCATTCAAGTCTTTCCACGGCTGTCAAGCGTCCTTCAGCGATCAAGTTTGGTCCAGAAATGCTACTTCGCCCAATTTCCAGCAATTGTACCTGGACCGCTTATATCTGACTTGGTCACCAGACCTGAATGCTCTCAGCAGATTGCATTGTCACGACTTCTGACTGGGGAAGACTCGGAATGATTTTGTGGGCACACACTTGTCTACAAATTTTTATATAAAGTGTGGGACAACGATGGTGTACTCAGTGAGATCTTCTGAGGAGACCTTGAACACGACAACCCTGCAGCTGTGCTCCTGCCTTACGTGACCATCACTTTATTGTCCTTATCTCTAAATATAAAGGAAAACAAAATAATTGTTCCTCTGGACCCAGTACACCATAAAATACACACACACAAAACATAAAGAACACAACAATAATAGTAAAAAACACAATAAAATAACGAACACAATGATAATAAACGCACAATAAATATAAATACATAAGATCGCTTCTATTCTTAGAGTGATTGTATGTCCATAAAGTGATGCTGGCACAGGAGTGTCTGTACATAAAGTGACTGACAGGAAATGATGGAGAAGTGGTAGTTGTGGGTGGAGGTTTTGATCAGCCTTACTGCTTGGGGAAAGTAAATGTTTTTGAGTCTGGTGGTCTGGCGTGGATGTTATGTAGCCTCCTCCCTCATGGGATGGGACAAGTAGCCCATGAGTAGGGTGGGTGAGATCCTTCATGATGTTAATGCCCCTTTCCCAGCACCTGTCTGTATACATGTTCCTGATGATGGGTGGGTTGGTGCCGGTGATGCGTTGGACTGTATTGGCTACCCATGATAGAGCCCCTTTCTCTCTCTGTATTCTCCTCCACCCCTCGCCAAATCTGTGAGGCTCCAATTGGAGTTTGTCACTCACCTCCACTCCCCCCACCACCACTGTCGGAGATGGTTTTGCCCTCCTGGTCATCCCTGCGCCGCTTTTTTCCTCTTTAAACCTTGCCTTAAAACCAGTGCTTTTGAACTAACTTGACTATTCAACCTGGCTTCTTCTGCTTGCTCTCAGATCGTTTCTATTTTCTAGGCGCTAGATAAATGCACATGAATAAATTCCCGTCTTGGACGTGAATGCATTGCCAGCACGGCGGGAATTCAGGACGGACTTTACTGACGGGATTGCGGCTGGCCGTTCTGCCCTTGGATCTTGGGGCGTCTGCCGATCCGCTGGGGAGTCTGATCTCCCGGGCTGGACTGTCCCTTTAAGAGGCGGGGCCCGGACCTGGGCTGTCATTGGTCGACTGACGCAGACAGGTTACATTGCCCGACAGCGACTGTGTATCTGCGGCAGCGGAGACCCGGAGCGGCGTCCCGCAAGGTCAGGCGCTTCTTCCAGCGGCCCCGGCCCCCACGGGAGGGCGGCGATCCCGGCGGAGGTGCGTGCTTGCGGGCCTCGGGTGAGACTGAGCCTGGGGGCCGGGCAGGGATGCAGCCCTGATCAGAGGCCGGGAGGTTGGAAACGTGTCAGTGATGTCGCAGCCTGGCCATCGGCCGGCCCCCGGCTCAGAGGAGAACCTCCCTGGGGATCTAACCCGTCCTTCCGCATGTGATGGGACAACGTGGAGGGAGCTCACTCTGTGTCTGATCCCGGGAGTGTGTGATGGGACAACGTGGAGGGAGCTCACTCTGTGTCTGACCCCGGGAGTGAGTAATGGGACAACGTGGAGGGAGCTCACTCTGTGTCTGACCCCGGGAGTGAGTAATGGGACAACGTGGAGGGAGCTCACTCTGTGTCTGACCCCGGGAGTGAGTAATGGGACAACGTGGAGGGAGCTCACTCTGTGTCTGATCCCGGGAGTGTGTGATGGGACGGTGTGGAGGGAGATTCACTCTGTGTCTGATCCCGGGTGTGAGTGATGGGACGGTGTGGAGGGAGATTCACTCTGTGTCTGATCCCGGGTGTGAGTGATGGGACAACGTGGAGGGAGCTCACTCTGTGTCTGATCCCGGGAGTGTGTGATGGGACGGTGTGGAGGGAGATTCACTCTGTGTCTGATCCCGGGTGTGAGTGATGGGATAGTGTGGAGGGAACTCACTCTGTGTCTGACCCTGTATGTGTGTGATGGGATTGTTGGAGGGAGATCCACTCTGTGTCTGACCCCGGGAGTGTGTGATGGGACGGTGTGGAGGGAGCTTCACTCTGTGTCTGACCCCGGGAGTGTGTGATGGGACGGTGCAGAGGGAGATTCACTCAGTGTCTGACCCCGGGAGTGTGTGATGGGACGGTGTGGAGGGAGCTTCACTCTGTGTCTGACCCCGGGAGTGAGTGATGGGTCTGTGTGGAGGGAGATTCACTCTGTGTCTGACCCTTTTTTTTATTACACAATCCTTTGTTACAAATATCGGTGCTATACAATATATACAAAACAGTGGCAAACACAATTACTGCACTGCAAATAGACAATAGAAATTACACCAGAATGTTGCCACTCTGTGTCTGACCCTGGGAGTGTGTGATGGGACGTTGTGGAGGGAGCTTCACTCTGTGTCTGACCCTGGGAGTGTGTGATGGGACGGTGTGGAGGGAGATTCACTCTGTGTCTGACCCCGGGAGTGTGTGATGGGAAGGTGTGGAGGGAGCTTCACTCTGTGTCTGACCCCGGGAGTGTGTGATGGGACGGTGTGGAGGGAGCTTCACTCTGTGTCTGACCCTGGGAGTGAGTGATGGGACGGTGTGGAGGGAGCTTCACTCTGTGTCTGACCCCGGGAGTGTGTGATGGGACGTTGTGGAGGGAGCTTCACTCTGTGTCTGACCCTGGGAGTGTGTGATGGGACGGTGTGGAGGGAGATTCACTCTGTGTCTGACCCCGGGAGTGAGTGATGGGACGGTGTGGAGGGAGCTTCACTCTGTGTCTGACCCTGGGAGTGTGTGATGGGACGGTGTGGAGGGAGATTCACTCTGTGTCTGACCCCGGGAGTGTGTGATGGGACGGTGTGGAGGGAGCTTCACTCTGTGTCTGACCCTGGGAGTGTGTGATGGGACGGTGTGGAGGGAGATTCACTCTGTGTCTGACCCTGGGAGTGTGTGATGGGACGGTGTGGAGGGAGTTTCACTCTGTGTCTGACCCTGGGAGTGTGTGATGGGACGGTGTGGAGGGAGCTTCACTCTGTGTCTGACCCCGGGAGTGAGTGATGGGATGGTGTGGAGGGAGATTCACTCTGTGTCTGACCCCGGGAGTGAGTGATGGGATGGTGTGGAGGGAGATTCACTCTGTGTCTGACCCCGGGAGTGTGTGATGGGATGGTGTGGAGGGAGCTTCACTCTGTGTCTGACCCTGGGAGTGAGTGATGGGATGGTGTGGCAAGATCACTACAAATACAAGGGAGGTTTGGCAGTATCTGGGGAGGGAGAAACGGTTTCTGGGCTGAGAACTACGGGTAGAATTTCCTGATAAAGGAAGTGTTATTCTCCCTCAGTGGACGTTGCCCGAATTGCAAATTCCCAGCAATTTCGGATCTGGCTGCAGGTTTGATGATGTTACATGTGAAGGTAATTTCACTCTGAACCTGGCCCAGACGGCCCCTGCTTTTCTCCAATGTTCTCTGGCACCTTGGGCTCACGCCAGGTTGGCCTGTCACTGTGTAACACCGGGTACGGTACCAGTGGGGACGGGCCTGTCACTGTGTAACACCGGGTACGGTACCAGTGGGGACGGGCCTGTCACTGTATAACATCGGGGTACAGTACCAATGGGGACGGGTCTGTCGCTGTATAACACCGGGGTACGGTACCGGTGGGGACGGGCCTGACACTGTGTAACACCGGGTACGGTACCGGTGGGGACGGGCCTGACACTGTGTAACACCGGGTACGGTACCGGTGGGGACGGGTCTGACACTGTATAACATCGGGGTACAGTACCAGTGGGGACGGGCCTGTCACTGTGTAACACCAGGTACGGTACCAGTGGGGACGGGCCTGTCACTGTGTAACACCGGGTACGGTACCAGTGGGGACGGGTCTGACACTGTATAACACCGGGTACAGTACCAGTGGGGACGGGTCTGACACTGTATAACACCGGGTACGGTACCAGTGGGGACGGGTCTGACACTGTATAACATCGGGGTACAGTACCGGTGGGGACGGGTCTGACACTGTATAACACCGGGTACAGTACCAGTGGGGACGGGTCTGACACTGTATAACACCGGGTACGGTACCAGTGGGGACGGGTCTGACACTGTATAACACCGGGTACAGTACCAGTGGGGACGGGTCTGTCACTGTGTAACACTGGGTACGGTACCAGTGGGGACGGGTCTGACACTGTATAACACCGGGTACGGTACCAGTGGGGACGGGTCTGACACTGTATAACACCGGGTACGGTACCAGTGGGGACGGGTCTGACACTGTATAACACCGGGTACAGTACCAGTGGGGACGGGTCTGACACTGTATAACACCGGGTACGGTACCAGTGGGGACGGGTCTGACACTGTATAACACCGGGTACGGTACCGGTGGGGACGGGTCTGTCACTGTGTAACACTGGGTACGGTACCGGTGGGGACAGGTCTGACACTGTGTAACACCGGGTACGGTACCGATGGGGACGGGCCTGACACTGTATAACATCAGGGTACAGTACCAATGGGGATGGGCCTGTCGCTGTATAACATCGGGGTACGGTACCGGTGGGGACGGGCCTGTCACTGTATAACATCGGGGTACAGTACCAATGGGGATGGGCCTGTCGCTGTATAACATCGGGGTACGGTACCGGTGGGGACGGGTCTGACACTGTGTAACACCGGGTACGGTACCGGTGGGGACGGGTCTGACACTGTATAACATCGGGGTACGGTACCGGTGGGGACGGGTCTGACACTGTGTAACACCGGGTACGGTACCAGTGGGGACGGGTCTGACACTGTATAACATCAGGGTACAGTACCGGTGGGGACGGGCCTGTTAACTTGAGTAACACCGGGGTACAGTACCAGTAGGGACGGGCCTGTCACTGTGTAATACCGGGGTACAGTACCGGTAGGGACGGGCCTGTCACTGTAACACTGGGGTACGGTACCAGTGGGGATGGGTCTGATGCTGTATAACATCGGGGTACTGTACCAGTGGGGATGGGCCTGTCGCTGTATAACACTGGGGTACGGTACCGGTGGGGATGGGTCTGTCACTGTATAACACCGGGGTACGGTACCGGTGGGGACGGGTCCGTCACTGTATAACACCGGGTTACGGTACCGATGGGGATGGGTCCGTCACTGTATAACACCGGGTTACGGTACCGATGGGGATGGGTCCGTCACTGTATAACACCGGTGGGGATAGGCCTATCACTGTATCTACACCGGTGGGGACGAGTCTCAGCCTATAAAACTGACGATCATCTATCGCAGGGCAGGAATGGTACAGCCTGGATCTGAATCATATTTCATACGATTGGTGCATGTTCTGAATTCTGCTGAGTGGTGACTTGATCCAGGTGTATGATCCGATGGGGTGCATGAATAGAGTGGACAGTCAGAGGCTTTTCTCAGGCCGGAAGTGGCTAATACCAGCGGGTATAGTGGAGGAAAGTATTGGGCGGGATGTCAGGGGTAGGGTTTTTCACACAGAGAGTGGTAGGTGTGTGGAATGCACTGGTGGTCGAGGCAGATATTGTACATTAGGGAAATTTAGATAGAACATGGATGATAGAGAAATGGAGGATAATGTCGAGGGGATTGATCTTGGAGCAGGTTAGGAGGATTGCACACATTGTGTGCTGAAGGACCTGTATTGTTCCATGTTCGAATCAGGAAATGCATCAAAGTTAGGCAAATTGTTTCCACTGGCCTGGTTTAGGAACATAGAAAACCTACAGCACAATAGAGGCCCTTCGGCCCACAAAGTTGTGCCAAACATGTCCCTACCTTAGCAGTTACTAGGGTTACCTTTAGCCCTCTATTTTACTAATCTTCGTGTACCTTACTAAAAACCTCTTAAAAGACCCTATCGTATCTGCCTCCACCACCGTTGCCAGCAGCTCATTCCATGCACTCACCACTCTCTGCGTAAAACAATTACTCCTGACATCTCCTCTGTACCTACTCCCCAGCACTTTAAACCTGTGTCCTCTTGTGGCAACCATTTCAGCCCTGGGGAAAAAGCCTCTGACTATCCACACAATCAATGCCTCTCATCATCTTGTACACCTCTATCAGGTCATCTCTCATCCCCCTTTGCTCCAAGGAGAAAGGCTGAGTTCACTCAACCTATTCTCAGAAGGCATGCTCCCCAATCCAGGCAACATCCTTGTAAATCTCCTCTGCACCCTTTCTATAGCTTCCACATCCTTCCTGTAGTCAGGTGACCAGAACTGAGCACAGTACTCCCAAGTGGGGCCTGACCAGGGTCCTATATAGCTGCAACATTACCTCGGCTCCTAAGTTAAATTCCACGATTGATGAAGGTCAATACACCATATGCCTTCTTAACCACAGAGTTAACCTGTGCAGCTGCTTTGAGCATTCTATGGACTCGGACCCCAAGATCCCTCTGATCCTCCACACTGCCAAGAGTCTTACCATTAATGCTATATTCTGCCATCATATTTGACCTATCAAAATGAACCACTTCACACTTATCTGGGTTGAACTCCATCTGCCACTTCTCAGCCCAGATTTGCATCCTATCAATGTCCCACTGTAACCTCTGACAGTCCTCCACACTGTCCACAACACCCCCCAACCTGTGTGTCACCAGCAAATTTTACTAACCCATCCCTCCACTTTCTCATCCAGGTCATTTATAAAATTCATGAAGAGTAAGGGTCCCAGATCAGATCCCTGAGGCACTCCACTGGTGACTGACCTCCATGCAGAATATGACCTGTCTACAACCACTCTTTGCCTTCTGTGGGCAAGCCAGTTTGGGATCCACAAAGCAATGTCCCCTTGGATCCCATGCCTCCTTACTTTCTCAATACACCTTGCACGGGTGGTTTATCAAAGGCCTTGCTGAAATCCACATACACTACACCTACTGCTGTTCCTTCATCAATGTGTTTAGTCACATTGGTGTCAGATCTAATAGTTTGTTGAGGGGAGGTGGCGGGAGAGGTTGAGGGGAGGTGGCGGGAGAGGTTGAGGGGAGGTGGCGGGAGAGGTTGAGGGGAGGTGGCGGGAGAGGTTGAGGGGAGGTGGTGGGAGATGATGGTTTACAGAGGAGTGAGAGACCCTCTGAAGTTTGGGCTGTTCTGTGAACGAGCCCCACTGCAGAGTTCCCTGACCTCACCCGCAGGACTGGCTTTGTGTTTGGCTGGGGCTGGGGCTGCCCCGAGCTTCTGCCCAGCTCTGAATGATGTGCTTTCCCATCTCCAGGAGCTGGGAGTGTAATGATCGGTTCTGCTCCCATCAGCAGCTGGCACCTTCCCCCGCCCGCCGTTAGACTCCCCCATCCCTGAGCGGGGACTGGCGGACTGTTGAGGTAAGAGGATTGCAGGTGGTCTCGATCCCGGGGGAAGCAGTGAGACCCTGAGTCAGGTTCGGTGCCCTCAACACTGCCTTGTCTATGACGGAGAAGCCTAATGCAGACTTGGTGGAGAGCTTGTGTCCACTCCCCTCCTCCCACCATCCGTCCTGTCGGCCCTCCACTCCTACTCTCCATCTTTCACCTTCTCCTTCCTGCCCTCCTCATCACCCCGCTTTCCCACCCTCCACCCTCCTGTCCCTCCTGCCCCTCTGTTGAATGAATCAGTTGGAAGATAAGCTTTAATTGTCACAGGTACTTGGAAACACGCAGTGAAGTGTGTCATTTGTGTCAACGACCGCCACAGTCCAAGGATGGGCTGCGAGTGTCACCACGCTTCTGGCGTGCCCACAACTCACGAACCTTAACCCGTACGTCTTTGGGCTGTGCGAGAAACCGGACCACCAGGGGGTCATGGGTTCAACCCGGGTTGCAGGCGCTGTAATAACATTACGCTAAGCACTACTCTACCGTGCCTTCTTGGGCAGCACTTGGGCTGCAGGATTCCTGTAAGTCAGGGAACGGAGGGTTTTGCCCTCATTCTCGTCCTCTCTGGAGAGGATGGCACAGAGGTAGACTGCCCTCGCTTCCTGTGCTCACTCACTCTCCCATCACAACTTCCTATGTCAACAGTCACGGAGCCGTTCCCAGCTCTGCCCACTGGGTCGAAGCTTCCTTCACTGTGCAAAGCCTCAGGAACAACCTTCCAGACGCTGTGGTTGGAAACACCTGCGACGATGGGGTCCAAGCCTTCGAGAGTCGAGTGCACAAACACCGATCATCTCCGGGAGGGAGTCGCATGCTTCTTCATAAGCTATCACAAAGGGGACCAGGATGGCAATGCTCGGTTGTTGGCAGGCGGGTTAATACCTGACTTTCAAGAGCAATTGTGAGTTACGTTCTGGCTGGACTTGGTCCTTAAGCTGCTGGAGAACAGTGCGGAAAGATCAGGTGCTGTTTTCTCCCGGTAGAGATTAGTTTTTAGTTCCAAGTGCTCTGGTCACGTTTTGTCACCCTGTAACCTTATCCTTCAATCTTTCTGAATTATGGAGGACAGCGTGCATATAAATGTCTCTCTCCAGCAGACTTCATCATGATCATCACAACTCCAGTATTTCTGCTATTTTTTAATTGTACATATTTTTTTTGTGTTCTATCGCTGAGCAGCAGTGAACCATCTGACTGGCCTATCAGAGATCTCTTTGGGAACTAGTTGACTTGATCAGCATTTCTGATCTGGCTGTTATCCACAATTGCAGTTTAAACAAAAAGGTGGTTGTTGGTGAATAAAACCATAAGACATAGGGGCAGAATTTTAGGCCATTTGGCCCATCGAGTATGCTTCATCATTCCATCAGGGTTGATCTATTTTCCCTCTTGACCCCTTTCACACGGACTAGCCTATCACTGGACAGCATCGGCTGTAACATTGGGGTTCAGTTCCTGTTGGTGTCTGTAAGGAGATTGTACCTTCTTCCCTGGTAACTGCCTGTGTTTTCTCCGGGTGCTCTGGTTTCCTCCCAAGGATGTACGGGTTAGTGAGTTGTGGGCAGGCTGTGTTGGCGCCTTGGACCCTGTTGGTCATTGACTCATTTTACTCGTATGTGTATTGTATTTAATATTTCAGTAATATTGTTAATATATTGTTTGATTAAGCATTCTTTGTGCTTTACACAAATCATTACGGGATTGACTCCTGTGTCTTCATTTGAATTAGTTTAATGTTTTGAAGATACAAAACATAACAGAACAGGCTGGCATTAGTGAATTGTGGGCACATCGTGCTGGCACCAAAAGCACAGCGACACTTGCGGGCTGCCCCCTCCACCCCCGCACCCTTGGACTGTGTTGGTCATTGACACAAGCGGTGCATTTCACTGTGTTTCGATGTAAATGTGAAGAGTGAAGCTAATCTTTGCCTTTCTTTCTCCTGCATTCTCCCCGTGACATTTGATGAAACGCTGTTTCGTTTGGTTGTATCGATGGGTATTCGTTCATGGTTGAATGACAATTAAACTTGGACTATGAACGAACTTACAAATCGAGAACCTAGTGACTGTTACGGCGCTGGCATTTAGGGCAGTAACAAAGCCCCTCTATCTCCAGCAGAGCTCAGGGCTTCACTCAACTTCTCAGTAGCTTCTACTCGTTTCTTTCATTACTGTCAGTCATTCAAGTCCCGGGTGGAGACTCAGGAATACCGTCACACTCAGATGTAGAAGGATTCTTATTGCTGTTTCTTTAACAATTTGTTAGCCCTGAGCTGAATCTCTGAACCTGGAGAACCAGGAAACCACTCTTAGTCTGGCCTCTGCCCTTTGACCTGTTTGGCTTGGGAGACCTGACCAAGGGCCTAAGCATAAAGCCCCAACTGCAGCCAGCGTAGATCTCCAGGTCCAACTCTGACTCCAGCCAGTGTAGGTCTCCAGGTCCAACTCTGACTCCAGCCAGTGTAGGTCTCCAGGTCCAACTCTGACTCCAGCCAGTGTAGATCTCCGGGTCAAACCCTGACTCCGGCCAGTGTAGATCTCCGGGTCAAACCCTGACTCCGGCCAGTGTAGATCTCCGGGTCAAACCCTGACTCCGGCCAGTGTAGATCTCCGGGTCAAACCCTGACTCCGGCCAGTGTAGATCTCTTGGTCAAACCCTGACTCCGGCCACTGTAGATCTCCGAGTCAAACCCTGTCTCCGGCCAGTGTAGATCTCTGGGTCAAACCCTGACTCCGGCCAGTGTAGATCTCTGGGTCAAACCCTGACTCCGGCCAGTGTAGATCTCTGGGTCAAACCCTGACTCCGGCCAGTGTAGATCTCTGGGTCAAACCCTGACTCCGGCCAGTATAGATCTCTGGGTCAAACCCTGACTCCGGCCAATATAGATCTCTGGGTCAAACCCTGACTCCGGCCAGTGTAGATCACTGGGTCAAACCCTGACTCCGGCCAGTGTAGATCTCTGGGTCAAACCCTGACTCCGGCCAGTGTAGATCTCTGGGTCAAACCCTGACTCCGGCCACTGTAGATCTCTGGGTCAAACCCTGACTCCAGCCAGTGTAGATCTCTGGGTCAAACCCTGACTCCAGCCAGTGTAGATCTCTGGGTCAAACCCTGACTCCAGCCAGTGTAGATCTCTGGGTCAAACCCTGACTCCGGCCAGTGTAGATCTCTGGGTCAAACCCTGACTCCGGCCAGTGTAGATCTCTGGGTCAAACCCTGACTCCAGCCAGTGTAGATCTCTGCGTGAAACCCTGACTCTGGCCAGTGTAGATCTCTGGGTCAAACCTCTAAATCACAACAAGGTTGTGGTCCTCTTGGAGGGAAGAACCCATTCACCTTTAAATATACCCAATGACTTGTCTCCATGGCCATCTGCGGCAATGAATTGTTCAGTTTCCCCACCTTCTGGCCCCTCATCTCTGTTGTAAAGGGACATTCCACCCCCAGCACAGCTTCACTCACCTGTCTGTCTCTTGCAGTATGTACCTGTGGCGGGGTTGGCACAGCATCTGCTTGGCCTGTGGGCTGGTGGTCTTGCTGGGGGCCGTAGGAGTGCAGGGGGATGTTACGGTGCTGCCTGCCGCCTTTCTTCACGACCTGCTGAATCGCTATGGGGACAATGGGACAATGCTGCTGCCCCAGCTGAAGGCTCTCCTGAACCGGCTGGATGTGGGCGTCGGGACCACCAAGATGGAGAGTGCAGTGGGCAACATCAGTCTCTCCAAGGTGATTATTGCCTCCCTCCTTCTCCCCTCATCCCCTCCGTAAATCACTCTCCTTCACTCCATCCTTTTTTCATTTCTCCCTCTCTCCGTCATTCTATCCTCTCTTTCACTCCATCCTTCTCTCTCCTCTCTCAGTGCCTGGCATCTTCTGAGATCTTTGCAGTGCACAACCTGACCGACAGCAGCCGTATCGACGGTGCCACCTTCACCCACGTCTGCCCCACCATCCTGCAACAGTTAGAAAGCAGAGCCTGTGAGCTGGAAAACCAGGAGGATGAGGAAGACGAGGAGACGGGAGGACAGAAACCCACAACCACTGAAGGTGCGTCACCAGATCAGCCTACCCCATTCACTCTGTACCTCCCCATCCATCATTACCAAGGGAAGGGTGGTACTGAGGGGGGTTCACACTGTGGGGGGGTAGTACTGAGGGTAGGTCACAGTGTGGGAGGGGTGGTATGAGGGAGGGTCACACCGTGGGAGGGGTGGTATGAGGGAGGGTCACACTGGGAAGGGTGGTACTGAGGGGGGTTCACACTGTGGGGGGGTAGTACTGAGGGAGGGTCACACTGTGGGAGGGGTGGTATGAGGGAGGGTCACACCGTGGGAGGGGTGGTATGAGGGAGGGTCACACTGGGAAGGGTGGTACTGAGGGAGAGTCACACTGTGGGAGCGGTGGTACTGAGGGAGGGTCACACTGGGAAGGGTGGTACTGAGGGAGGGTCACACTGTGGAGGGGTGGTACTGAGGGAAGGTCACACCGTGGGAGGGGTGGTATGAGGGAGGGTCACACCGTGGGAGGGGTGGTATGAGGGAGGGTCACACTGGGAAGGGTGGTACTGAGGGAGGGTCACACTGTGGAGGGGTGGTACTGAGGACAGTGGGGTCTTGCTGTGTATGGTTTGTCTGTCCCTCTGTGTTTCTCCGTTGTGACTGACCCTTGCTGGGTCACTGAGTGTGTACGGGGTGTGAGTGTCTGGGTCACTGAGTGTGAAGGGGGTGTGAGTGTCTGGGTCACTGAGTGTGAAGGGGGTGTGAGTGTCTGGGTCACTGAGTGTGTACGGGGTGTGAGTGTCTGGGTCACTGAGTGTGAAGGGGGTGTGAGTGTCCCTCAGGCTGGGTCACTGAGTGTGTACGGGGTGTGAGTGTCTGGGTCACTGAGTGTGTACGGGGTGTGAGTGTCTGGGTCACTGAGTGTGAATGGGGTGTGAGTGTCCCTCAGGCTGGGTCACTGAGTGTGTACGGGGTGTGAGTGTCTGGGTCACTGAGTGTGTACGGGGTGTGAGTGTCCCTCAGGCTGGGTCACTGAGTGTGTACGGGGTGTGAGTGTCTGGGTCACTGAGTGTGTACGGGGTGTGAGTGTCTGGGTCACTGAGTGTGAAGGGGGTGTGAGTGTCCCTCAGGCTGGGTCACTGAGTGTGAAGGGGGTGTGAGTGTCTGGGTCACTGAGTGTGTACGGGGTGTGAGTGTCCCTCAGGCTGGGTCACTGAGTGTGAAGGGGGTGTGAGTGTCCCTCAGGCTGGGTCACTGAGTGTGTACGGGGTGTGAGTGTCTGGGTCACTGAGTGTGTACGGGGTGTGAGTGTCTGGGTCACTGAGTGTGAAGGGGGTGTGAGTGGCTGGGACACTGAGTGTGTACGGGGTGTGAGTGTCCCTCTGGCTGGGTCACTGAGTGTGTACGGGGTGTGAGTGGCTGGGTCACTGAGTGTGAAGGGGGTGTGAGTGTCTGGGTCACTGAGTGTGAACGGGGTGTGAGTGTCCCTCAGGCTGGGTCACTGAGTGTGTACGGGGTGTGAGTGTCCCTCAGGCTGGGTCACTGAGTGTGTACGGGGTGTGAGTGTCCCTCAGGCTGGGTCACTGAGTGTGTACGGGGTGTGAGTGTCTGGGTCACTGAGTGTGTACGGGGTGTGAGTGTCTGGGTCACTGATTGTGTACGGGGTGTGAGTGTCCCTCAGGCTGGGACACTGAGTGTGTAGGGGGTGTGAGTGTCCCTCAGGCTGGGTCACTGAGTGTGTAGGGGGTGTGAGTGTCTGGGTCACTGAGTGTGTAGGGGGTGTGAGTGTCTGGGTCACTGAGTGTGAAGGGGTGTGAGTGGCTGGGACACTGAGTGTGAACGGGGTGTGAGTGTCCCTCAGGCTGGGTCACTGAGTGTGTACGGGGTGTGAGTGTCTGGGTCACTGAGTGTGTACGGGGTGTGAGTGTCTGGGTCACTGAGTGTGAACGGGGTGTGAGTGTCCCTCAGGCTGGGTCACTGAGTGTGAAGGGGGTGTGAGTGTCTGGGTCACTGAGTGTGAAGGGGGTGTGAGTGTCCCTCAGGCTGGGTCACTGAGTGTGTACGGGGTGTGAGTGTCCCTCTGGCTGGGTCACTGAGTGTGTTCGGGGTGTGAGTGTCCCTCTGGCTGGGTCACTGAGTGTGTTCGGGGTGTGAGTGTCCCTCTGGCTGGGTCACTGAGTGTGTACGGGGTGTGAGTGTCCCTCAGGCTGGGACACTGAGTGTGTAGGGGGTGTGAGTGTCCCTCAGGCTGGGTCACTGAGTGTGAAGGGGGTGTGAGTGTTTGGGTCACTGAGTGTGTACGGGGTGTGAGTGGCTGGGTCACTGAGTGTGAAGGGGGTGTGAGTGTCCCTCTGGCTGGGTCACTGAGTGTGAAGGGGGTGTGAGTGTCCCTCAGTCTGGGTCACTGAGTGTGTACGGGGTGTGAGTGTCCCTCAGGCTGGGTCACTGAGTGTGTACGGGGTGTGAGTGTCTGGGTCACTGAGTGTGTACGGGGTGTGAGTGTCCCTCAGGCTGGGACACTGAGTGTGAAGGGGTGTGAGTGTCTGGGTCACTGAGTGTGTAGGGGGTGTGAGTGTCCCTCAGGCTGGGACACTGAGTGTGAAGGGGTGTGAGTGTCTGGGTCACTGAGTGTGAAGGGGGTGTGAGTGTCCCTCTGGCTGGGTCACTGAGTGTGTACGGGGTGTGAGTGTCCCTCTGGCTGGGTCACTGAGTGTGAAGGGGGTGTGAGTGTCCCTCAGTCTGGGTCACTGAGTGTGTACGGGGTGTGAGTGTCCCTCAGGCTGGGTCACTGAGTGTGTACGGGGTGTGAGTGTCTGGGTCACTGAGTGTGTACGGGGTGTGAGTGTCCCTCAGGCTGGGACACTGAGTGTGAAGGGGGTGTGAGTGTCCCTCAGGCTGGGTCACTGAGTGTGTACGGGGTGTGAGTGTCTGGGTCACTGAGTGTGTACGGGGTGTGAGTGTCCCTCAGGCTGGGTCACTGAGTGTGTACGGGGTGTGAGTGTCCCTCTGGCTGGGTCACTGAGTGTGAAGGGGTGTGAGTGTCCCTCAGGCTGGGTCACTGAGTGTGAAGGGGTGTGAGTGTCCCTCAGGCTGGGTCACTGAGTGTGTACGGGGTGTGAGTGTCCCTCTGGCTGGGTCACTGAGTGTGAAGGGGTGTGAGTGGCTGGGACACTGAGTGTGTACGGGGTGTGAGTGTCTGGGTCACTGAGTGTGAAGGGGGTGTGAGTGTCTGGGTCACTGAGTGTGAAGGGGGTGTGAGTGGCTGGGTCACTGAGTGTGTACGGGGTGTGAGTGTCCCTCAGGCTGGGTCACTGAGTGTGAAGGGGGTGTGAGTGTCTGGGTCACTGAGTGTGAAGGGGTGTGAGTGGCTGGGTCACTGAGTGTGTACGGGGTGTGAGTGTCCCTCAGGCTGGGTCACTGAGTGTGTACGGGGTGTGAGTGTCTGGGTCACTGAGTGTGAAGGGGGTGTGAGTGTCCCTCAGGCTGGGTCACTGAGTGTGAAGGGGGTGTGAGTGTCCCTCTGGCTGGGTCAATAACGCGGCCATGCTGGCTTCCTCTGGCACAGTCTGGGGCTTGGGCTTCGTCAGCGTGTCAGTGATAAACATCAGCTCACTGCTTGGAGCCGCCGTCACCCTCTGCCAGGGGAAGCGTTTCTTCCGCAGGATTCTCATCTACCTCGTTGCCCTGGCTATCGGTACCCTGACGTCCACCACCATTCTGCAGTTGATTCCAGAGGTGGAGTACTCATGTAACCCCCACCCTCTCGCCCTCTCACCCCCTCTGTTGAGCTTCCCTGGGACACAATTACTGGAACTGCTTCCACACTCTGAGTGCCTGTGGGATTACCTTCCGGCTCTGCTCGTGTTTCTCACCCGCTGAAACAGCTGTGGTCCTGTCCCCCAGAAGAGGGTTGGGGGCAAGAATTATGACTTGATGAGACCTCGGGTCAAGAACCTTGACCTGAGTGAGGTCTGGGACAGGATGTTTGACAGGAGTGAGATTTGGGGTCAAGACCTTTAACTTGGGGATGTGGCATTCAGGTTAAGACTTTTGACATAGTGAAGATTGGGGTCAAGACCTTTGCCTGGGGTGAGTAGGTTGGGGTAGAGACCTTTGACCAGTGTGAAGGTTGGGTTAAGATCTTTAACCTAGGTGTCTGGGGTTGTGGTAAAGGCCTTTGACCTGAATGAGGGTTGGGGTCAAGACATTTGACCTGAGTGAAGGTTGGGGTCAAGACATTTGACCTAGGTTACTGAAGTTGGGTCTGAATTTCGACTGGAAACAAAGCCCAGTTTGGGCAGCCTCCACGCGCCCGCACCCCATTACCCAAGCCTTGTGGGTTTGTCCTGCTCCTTACCATGCAGTCTGCAAACCTGACTGGGGAACAGTGTTTCGCCTTGATCTCAGGCCCACAATGTTAGACTCCTGAACCGATCTGTAAGTGAAGAGCCCCGTTGCCCGTGTGACACGTGTGTACTGTGGGTGACAGAGTGTCGAAGCCCATTCCAATGGTGTAAGTAACCGCTGACTCAATGGGTTTCAGACCAGAAGGGAGACCCACACCGTCTGGTAACCTCAGCAAAGACCTGAGGTTGGGTGGGCAATGCCCGGCCTGAAATGGGGCTTCCTGAGTTGCACCCCACACCCCCCTGAGAATTACCTCGGAGGAGGCCGATGCCACAGAAGGGGTCCAATCTAAAGCAGCTCAATCAACGTGGAGCCAGTGTTTGCCTGTTGAAATTGGAGCCCCAGTCACAGGCAACGCAAACCGGGGCAGGTACCATGCCGGACCTCCCACCTGAAACCCAGTGACCAGCTTTGTTTCTCCATCTGCTCTGTGACTGGACGGATACGGTTTCTCGAATAACATGTCCCTGTTCTGGGAGTGGGTGTGCATAACAATTTCCCCAGTGAGGCTGGGACTTGGGGTTAGTACTGGGATACCTTGGCAGGATTTTGTCTTACCTTGGCTGTGGAACAATAGCAGTAAATTTGAATCAGGTCTTAAGGCCCTTGGGGAAGTAGCAACCATAAGACATAGGGTCAGAATTAGGTCATTCGGCCCATCGAGCCTCTGCCGTTCCATCATGGCTGATTTATTTTCCCTCCCAACCCCATTCAGAATCAGATTTATTATCTAAGAGACATCGTTATATTGTTTTACAATAGCAATATGGTGCAACACATAAAAAGTACTGTAAATAATAATAAGAAATATATATATATAATAAAAGATTAAACTAGAGCAAAAATAGTGAGGAGGTGTTCATGGGTTCATTGTCCATTCAACAAACAGATGGTGGGGGTGGAGTAGCTGTTCCTAAAATGATGCATGTGTGTCTTCAGGCTCCTGGATCTCCTCGCTGATGGTAGCAGTGAGAATCCATTCTCCTGCCTTCTACCCTGACTAGTCAAGAACCCATCAATCTCCACTTTAAATATATCCAGTGACTCGGCCTCCACAGCCATCCGTGACAATGAATTCCACAGATTCACAATTCTCTGGCTAAAGAAATTCTGCCTCATCTCTTTCTAAAGGGATGTCCTTCTACTCTGAGGCTGCACCCTCTAGTCTGAGGCTCCCCCACTATCAGAAACACCCTCTCCACATCCAGCTCTGTCTAAGCCTTT
Organism: Hypanus sabinus; assembly: GCF_030144855.1. Lineage (NCBI taxonomy): Eukaryota > Metazoa > Chordata > Chondrichthyes > Myliobatiformes > Dasyatidae > Hypanus > Hypanus sabinus. Next base: position 4,564,700 of record NC_082706.1, read on the forward strand.
CAATATTTGTTGGGTTTCATTGAGATCCTCCACATTCTTCTAAACTCCAGTTTGTTTGTTCTGTGCCGTGTTTTATAACGTGAGTGATCGTGGTCTTTCCATGACCATGATTGTCCTTGGCAAATTTTTCTACAGAACTGGTTTGCCATTGCCTTCTACTGGGCAGTATCTTTACAAGACGGGTGACCCCAGCCATTATCAATACTCTTCAGAGATTGTCTGCCTGGTGTCAGTGGTCACATAACCAGGACATGATATACACCAGCTGCTCATACGACCATCCACCACCTGCTCCCGTGGCTTCACATGACCCTGATCGGGGGCTAATCAGGTGCTACACCTTGCCCAAGGGTGACCTGCAGGCTAGTGGAGAGATGCCCCCAAACTCCAGTAAGTCCATCAAGTGGTCCTCATACGTGAACCCTTTCATTTCTGAGACCTTTCTCAGGAACCTCACCCTGAATCTGAGAGGAGAAGAGAGTGGAGCCTGGGAGGAGGAGGAGGAGGAGGACCAGGGGGAGATGATTGACAGGTGAGGAGGATGGGCGGGGTTAGAGGGAAGGGAGAATGGGGACTGGAGAGAGAGTGAATGACCGATTCTATCCTTGAGTCTGGAGAAATGGTCTCAAACTTCGGTATCCTGCCCAATGGAAGGGGTGGAGGAGTTAGGGAGTAGAGAGAATGTATGGGATGGGCAGGGTTCTGGGAATTCGGCACAGATATTCCATGGTAAGCTGGTGTTCTGAGTCAGTGTGGGAGTGGCTATCTGAGGGGTGTAGAAATGGACCCTCCAATTTTGTGGGGGGGGGGGGGTATCGGTGGCCAGGGAACAGATATGGCATGTTACTTGAGAAAACGCCCGGGACTGAAGTGAACCTCTTAATCTTCAGTGGAAGCACTCTGGAGGTGTGTTTTCATCAGTCACAGGTCCGACTGAGACATCCTGAATTGATTGATTAATTGATTTAATCTAACGATTTTCTCTTTTTCCGCCCTTCCCGCCTTTCCCTGTTCTGCCTACCTCCTCCTCTCCTCCCACGGAATAATCTCCCCACCCGTGTTGCCGTCTCCTACTCTCTGGACTGATGGCTATCAGTCTGGGGTTACGGTTTTCTCTGCGTGACGGTCATCTCGCTCAGCTCCCTGCTGGGAGCCAGTGTGGTGCCATTCATGAGGAAAACTTTTTACAAGCGGCTGCTGTTGTACTTCATTGCTCTGGCGATTGGGACCCTCTACTCTAATGCCCTCTTTCAGCTCATCCCGGAGGTACTGTGGATGTCAGTGTTTCTTTGACACGAGCTGTGTATGGAGAATGTGCTGCAGGTGACCCCTGCCTGACCTTTGGCCTCATTGCCCAGAAGCCTTGACCTTAGTATCAGGATTGGAGTCAGGTTTAATATCGCCATTAATTGCCCTTGCCAGTCAAGAACCTCCGAAACTCTGTCTTATTTTTTCTTAGTCAATCAAATGACTAAGTGCATCATTTGCGTCAGGACTAACGTAGTCCCAGTACGTGCTGGGATAGCACACAAGTGTCGTAACACTTTTCGGCACCAACACAGCATACCCACAATGCACAGCGGAACAACACACCAACAAAGTATTCCCAGTCTCCGCTTCCTTGGTAGGAGCTTCCGAAATCTCCTGATATCCTCAGGGTAGTTTTCTACTTCAACAAGTGACCCTAACTTCCAGATGTTGAAGCTCTGCCCTAGATTCTTCCACAAGAGGGAACAGTCTCTCCCATCAGGCTCCCCACGTTCCCTGTCAAATCCGAGACCCCCTCTCCGCTGTGCTAGCCAGAGAAGATGGAGGGAGGTGGGGGATCTGTGTTTCAATGTTGTCCGGAAAACCTGCCAATGCTTGGGCTTTGAGAACCAGCGGCACATTCTCCACGCACACTGAGTGAGGGGGGCCATGTTGCTCACTAACTTTGTTGTCTCTGAATGTGGTTTGCTGTCTGCTGTGACTGTTCTGGTTTCCAGATGAGGTCTGACGTCTGCAGGTCAACAACACCCCTCAGGTCGTATTTTACCTTCTGTGTTCGTGAAACCTCTCGGTGCGCCGCGGCAAGAGGAGCCTCGTTCCCCCGTGCGAGCTGCCACTCCCTCCACAGGAGGGAGACCTCAGTGCCATGACCCTCACCCCCAACATGTCTCCAGAATTACCCCCTTTGCCTGGGGCCACACCCTGGGGAGGCGGGGGGGGGGGTGGAAGGTTAAAGCCCCTGTAGAACATTCTTCACGTTGGGGCAGGACCGATGTCGGCCTCACAGAGGAACTGTGTGCTTTGGCAGTACGCCAGTGGGGCTCTGGGACCTGCTGTCCCCAGGGGCCGGTGTGGTTCTAGCGCACACCCCTCCTTGGTGATTACATCACTGCATGCAGTCATTTAATGCAGTAACAGGCACTTCCGAGTCAACGAGCTCGTGCTGCCCAGTTCCCTCTGATGTGACCAAATAACCTACTGACCCGTGCACCTTTGGAATGTGGGAGGAAACCCACGGGGAGAACGTGTATCTGTCACGTTGGTGTTGGTTTTCGTGACCACAACTGCCCGATGGGGCGGTTCTGGCTGCCCTGCTCTGACTGGGTTCGTTTGGCCTTTGTCCTGCATGGGTGGGGGGGGGGGGGTTCAGTCCCCATTTCTCGGATGGATGAGGGCTGGGTGCCATTCATCTCCGAGCGAGCCCAGTGGCATTGGCCACTGACCTTCACACTGAGGTGTTCCTCCGGAACAGGCGTTCGGGTTTGACCCCAAGAAGCCGGACTACGTGTCGAAATCGGTGGTGCTCTTCGGAGGATTCTACCTTTTCTTTTTCACGGAGAAGATCCTGAAGATGATCCTGAGACCCAAACAGAAGGTATGAGGGTCGAGGGGCGTGAGGTCCAGGGGACCTGGGGGAGTGGGGGGGGGGTCACCCACATGTTGGGCAGGATGTCCTTTCTCTGTGGACGTCTCATTGTACACAGAGAGAGGATGGGGTAAGTGGGAGTCAGAACATAGAACATAGAACATTACAGCACAGTACAGTGCAGGCCCTTCGGCCCACAATGTTGTGCCAACCCTTTGATTGACTAAGATCAATCTTACCTTTTTCTCCCACATTGTCACCCATTTTTCAATCATCTACGTATCTTAAAGTAGATCTAAGAGTATCTAAGAGTATCTTAAATGTCCCTAATGTATCTGTTGGGTGGAGGGGGGGTGTAAGGTGCTCCTTCCCTCCGCTAGCCTGCAGATCACCCCTTGGACAAGGTGTAGCACCTACTTAGCCCCCGATCAGGGTCATGTGAAGCCATGGGAGCAGGTGGTGGATGGTCGTATGAGCAGCCGGTGCAGATCACAAGTCCTGGTTATGTGACCACCGACACCAGGCAGACAATCTCTGAAGAGTATTGATAATGGCTGGGGTCACCCATCTTGTAAAGACACTGCCCAGAGGAAGGCAATGGCAACCACTTTATAGAAAGATTTGCCAAGAACAGTAATGGTCATGGAAAGACCACGATTGCCCATGGCATTTGACACAACACATAAGGAACACTGGGCAAAAGGGCTGAAGAACGTGGCCCTCTGAGACTGGGATAATTCCTCAATAAGGACTAGTCAGGATGACACCACACCACCACTGCTGCATTGCAGCTGGACATGAAGGCGGGGCCGGGCCCGAGGACCCATGGACTCTCCGCTCCTGACAATCTGTGCCTCAACAACACAGTTCTGCTAGCTGGGGTGGGGGTGGGGGGGGTTGGTTTGGCGGAGCCAGAGGGGATTACAGAGGTGGGGAGGGATCGTTCGAGACAGAGAGGGGTGTAGGAACTGCAGTGGATTACAGTAATAGAGAGAGGTTGGAGAGGCAGTGGCGAGGTGTGTGGAGAAGGGAGGAAGTTACAGTAGTAGCTGGGGTGTAGTATCCACAGGCCATTACTGGTATGGAACAGAGAGGAAAGCCGCACGGGATTACAGGGATGGGGAGGGTTGCAGAGGGTGGGTGTTGTAGGGATGAGGACGGGTGTAGAAACTACAGGGAGTTACAGGGGCATCTAGGGAAGGGGCAGTGGGGAGAGGACTCACTCTCTTCTGCTTGGACCAGGGCCTGGGGAAGGGTCACAGCCACTGCTGCCCCGAGCAGATGGTCAGCAGGCGTGACCAGGAGGACGGAGTGATGGAGAAACTGCAGAATGGAGAAGTGCGCCTGATGCCGTGTGGCCACAGCGAGGAGAGCGAGCGACAGAGCCTGGCGGACGGGGCGCCGGTGGTCTCGAGGGCACTGTCTGTGCAGGTCAGTGTGGGCACAGGAAGTAGTGAAAGGTCTGCATCTACACGGCTGGGGGCAGATGGGAAATGGTTGTTCCCACCCTGGTGTCACCCTGTCTATGCTCACGCGCTCCAGTCTGGTGAGATACAGGTCCAGTGAAATACTGCAGCCCCATTGGATGTACAGACATTGATTGGAGCCAGGTTGATCGGGGGAAGTTTATTGCGTCACGCACCATCGTTCCTCCCTCAACAACCACAGGATCTCATGGTGGCCAGCCACTTCAGTTCCCATTCCCAGTCCGACAGGTCACCCCTCTACTGCCGCGATGAGCCCGCTCTCAGGCAGCGCAGTGGTTAGCGCAACGCTTTACAGTACCGGTGACCCAGGTTCAACTCCCTCCACTGCCTGTGACCGCGTGCTCCAAAGACATTCCAGTTACTTGGTCACTGTGATCAGGAGAGGGTTAAATCGAGGGCTGCTGGATGTCAAGGCTCAAAGAGCTAGGAGGGCCCGTTCCATGCTGTACCTCAATAAATAAAACACAATACATGAAGCAACACCTCATATTCCGTCTGCATAGCCTTCAACCTGACCGCATGAACATCGATTCTCCATCTTCCGGTAATATCCGCCCCCCTCCCTCATCTCTCGTACTCCATCTCTCACTCTGGCTCCCCTCTCCCCCTCCCAGCCACCATCTCCTCCCCTTCCCCCCACCTTTTATTCTGGATCCTGCCAAGGGGCAAGTGAGGAGGGGGGAGTGGGCAGCAGGGACTGGAGTGGACTGGGGAAACGTGACCACGGCCTGTGTTGCCCGCAGGAGCTGCAGCGTAGCAACTGTTACTGGCTGAAGGGGAGCCGGTACTCGGACATCGGCACGCTGGCCTGGATGATCACCCTCAGTGACGGGCTGCACAACTTCATCGACGGCCTGGCCATCGGAGCCTCCTTCACCGTCTCCGTCTTCCAGGGCATCAGCACCTCTGTCGCTATCTTGTGCGAGGAATTCCCCCATGAGCTCGGTGCGTGGGCTGGGGCAGAGGCAGGGGAGTAGGTGACAGAGACACCGAGAGCCAGAAGGGAGGGGTGTGGGGGATGGAGGGGGTACTGAGACAGGGAGGGGTGTGGGGCATGGAGGGGGTACTGAGATGGGGAGGGGTGTAGGACAGGGGGGTTATGGAGACAGAGGGGTGCAGGGCAGGGATTGTGGAGACTGGGAGGGGTGGTGCAATGGAGGGGGTTACAGGGACAGGGAGGGGTGTAGGACGGGGGGGTTGTGGAGGCAGAGAGGGGTACTGTGATGGAGGGGGTAACAGTAGGGTAAACCAGAAGATTTTAAATTTAGGGGTTATATTGTTTCAACATGATGAGGCTTTTGGTTGATTTGTCACATCTTGGGGTCGTTGTGAGTTTGTCCTCCCCTCTGCCCAACCCTATTTCACCTTCCCTTCAGCTTTCCCCCATCCTCCCTCCTTCCCATCACATCATCCTCACCCCTCCCCTCTCCTCCACCCTCCATTCTGAACTGCCCTTCCCTCCCAGTCCCTCACTTCCCGCCACCCACACCCCTCTCCTCTTCTCCCTCCTACCCTCAACCCCTGATCCTCTGGGTCCCACCCTCTCTCCTCTCCAATCTCTCACACACTGGCCCCCCCCTCACAGTCTCTCCTTTGCTCCCCCACAGGGGACTTTGTGATCCTGCTGAATGCCGGGATGAGCCTACAACAGGCCCTCTTCTTCAACTTCCTGTCGGCCTGCTGCTGCTACGTCGGCCTGGCCTTCGGCATCCTGGCCGGCAGCCACTTCTCTCCCAACTGGATCTTCGCTCTGGCCGGCGGAATGTTCCTCTACATCGCCCTGGCAGACATGGTGAGTTCCGGCGGCCTCGATTTCCAGCCGAGGCACGACCTGGGCTGAACAGAAGCGGGGTCAGGGGTTGTACAGAGGGAGGGAGAGAGGATTCGGGGATCATACAGAGGGACAGACAGACATACATATTGATCCCGAGGGAAATTGGGTTTCGTTACAGCCGCTCCAACCAAGAATAGTGTAGAAATGTAGCAATATAAAACCATAAATAATTAAAATAATAATAAGTAAATAATGCCAAGTGAAAATAAGTCCAGGACCAGCCTATTGGCTCAGGGTGTCTGACGCTCCGAGGGAGGAGTTGTAAAGTTTGATGGCCACAGGCAGGAATGACTTCCTATGACGCTCAGTGTTACATCTCGGTGGAATGAGTCTCTGGCTGAATGTACTCCTGTACCTAACCAGTACATTATGGAGTGGATGGGAGTCATTGTCCAAGATGGCATGCAACTTGGACAGCATCCTCTTTTCAGACACCACCGTCAGAGAGTCCAGTTCCACCCCCACAACATCACTGGCCTTACGAATGAGTTTGTTGATTCTGTTGGTGTCTGCTACCCTCAGCCTGCTGCCCCAGCACACAACAGCAAACATGATAGCACTGGCCACCACAGACTCATAGAACATCCTCAGTATCGTCCGGCTTTATGAAGTTGTCCTGGATGGTGGGGTGTCTGGTGTCCGTGATGGGCCGGAAGGTAGTTCACACAGACCACCAGGTGATTCACTGAGGCCTGAGTCTATACCAGTGTATCCGTGAGGTTTACAGTCCCAGCACAATGCGAGTTGCTGGGTCTTTGCTCACATTTGCACAGATCTGGGCAACGGAGAGACTGAGCCTCTGAACTATCTGTCTCCACAGTTTCCTGAGATGAACGAAGTCAGCAAAGAAGAGGATGGAGAGGAGTCCACCTCGCTGGTTGTGTTTGTGATACAGAACGCCGGCCTACTGACTGGCTTTTCCATAATGCTGCTTCTCACCATGTACTCGGGATCCATCCAGATCGGCTAAGTGACTGACGGGCCGTCAAGGGGGTCACTCGGAGCAGGACCCCAAGCACAGAGACCCCCGGCTGTCCAACACTGTCACAGCCCAGGTGGCTTCACATTCGGATGACAGCTCTTTGCAAATTCTATCATTAGGAACAAACTCGTTCCAACTTGCTGACAGCTCCACAGGTCGACAAGGTGGAGATTTCCTAACCGCGGATCTGCATTTCCTTGTCCAAGCAAACATTCCAGCCTATGACTGGTGAAGTTCATACACATTCAATATAAGCACAATAGGGGTAGAGGCATGGGGGGGCGGTGTGGTTCGAGATGAGTGTGGCTCCTAGCTTACACAGCCTTGCCTTGTCTTCAGCGTGCCCCCATTTCTGACCTTACCAAGGCTCTTTTAACCCATCTGCTGCTGGGTGTCTCCACGTGGTCATGGAGGAAGCAGCAGGGAGAGGAGCCTCAGTCAGTCCTGGTCCTCCTTGGGCTTACGAGCCTGTCCCTGGACCAGGAGCTGCTCACCAAACGTCCAGGCTGGACCCTGGGAGCATGAGTAGGAGGGGCAGCTGGAAAGAGTGGATGTGCAAAGGGCGATTCCAATTCATTTACTTACCACAAAGACATTGAAACATGCAGTGAAATAGGCTGCTGGCATTAGCAACACAAGCTGGTGGGCAGCCCGCAAGGGTTGCTGCACATTCCTACACCAACATACCCAGCAGCACAACACCGAACACAGCAAGCAACAGAACAACATCAAAGCGAGCCCCTTTCCTCTCTCCCACTCACCCACGTGAACAGACCTCCAACTTCTGCATCTCTGGCCTCTGGTCTCCAATGGGCTCACATGCTCAAGGACATTAGGCCCCTGAATTTCCCACTGGGCCTCAACTTCCAGCCTTCCAATCCTCCTTCAGGCTTCACTCTTCGGTTTCGAACCCAGCACTCGTCATTGGCGATCTCTGGGTATTCATGAGGGGCAGCAAGGGCATTAATTGCGGGGGGGGGGGGCGGGAAATCGGCTTTTCTTGGAGTACAGAAGAATGGGAGAACCTGGAAGTGTTTGAAGTACAAGACAGCTATAGGGGGAGATTTAGGACAGCTGCACTCCAGAGAGAGGAGCTGATGTGTTTGGAGGAGTGGGTTGAGGAGTGTAGATTGTGAGACTGTTCCTCATCCTGACCCCTGTCTGGGATTGGTGCTGAAGTTGATAGTTGGTGTTCTTCCCTCATCCCTCTCTCTCCTCCCTCATTCCTTCTCTACCCCCTTTGTCCCTCCCTCGCTCCTCCCCTACCCCCTTGTCCCTCCCTCGCTCCTCCCCACCCCATTGTTTCTCCCTCGCTCCTCCCCTACCCCCTTGTCCCTCCCTCGCTCATCCCCTACCCCCTTTGTCCCTCCCTCGCTCCTCCCCTACCACCTTGTTCCTCCCTCGCTCCTCCCCTACCCCCTTGTCCCTCCCTCGCTCCTCCCCTACCCCCTTGTTCCTCCCTGTGCATCCTTCATTCATTTCCCTTACCTCTCACTCCTCTCCTACCCTCCCTGAATCCTCCCCTGCTCCCCACTACTCTGTCATCCCTCCCTTACCCTTACCCCCCTTCATCCCCCACTCCTTTCCAGTCTCTCCCTCCCTCCCTCCTCCCACCTCTCCCTGACCCCCCTCCCCCTTACATTGGATGTGATTGTATCTGTTCTGTATTTCCTGGGTCAGAGGGAGTCAGTGTCAACAGTTTACACAACAAATCCATGACCACCCCCCAACCTCCTTCCATTCACTGCATGGAAAAGTTTTGCCCCATGTCAGAGTCACTTGGATCTCTTGCTGATTACTTTCATCCATTGTCCTTTCTGACACTGTCCGCAACCCTCTGTCCACATCACCTGGTCTTTTCAGGATTTTGCATCCCCCTATCAGGACCCCCACCCTCCTCAGTCTCCTTGTTTCCCCTCCCCCCCACCCCCCACCCAAGGCCAACCTTAGCTCCTCTGGACTAACCACATAATCACCGTTCCCTTATCACTGGAATCAGTTTTGAAAAAGGATTTTCAATCTGAAGCATTAGCTCTGTCTACCTGACACTACCTGATGTGTTTGCAGGTGGCATTTCCTGCCCCCTGGAGGCAGGACAGCGCCACTGTCACTGGGAGGCCACCATTACAGTGTGACATTTTAGATTAAGGAATGCACCTTTAAATGAACGATGGCATCACTGGCACATCCAACCCTTCTCTCTGACTCATTCCCTCCGAACCTTGCAGACCACAGCTCCTTGTGTGAATCAGCTTGGCCACAGGAGTTGGTGAGAATGCTCGGACTGATGCATCCTTATTCTCTTCCGGGGCTGTGTCACTGTGGAAAACAGTATGTATCCTGGGGAGTTCTGCAAACAAGCCATTGAGGTTAAGGTAATGATTAGCTTTACTTATCGCATGTACATCAAAATAGACGGAAGTGCATTTGTATCAACAACTGACATAATCCAAAGATGCACTCGTCACAATTCCGCCACCAAAGAGCATACTAACATCTCAGTAACCCTTCCCGTGCATCTTTGGAATGCGGGAGGAAACTAGTGCACTAGGGAAGCCAAGCAGTCATGGGGAGCACATACAAACTCCTTACGGACAGCAGCAGGAATTGAACCTCAGTCACTGAGGCACAATAGCATTTTGCTACCATACCCCCTCTTAGTAGTGATGCAGTGATTTGTAGAAAGATGGCAGCTATTGCAACATATTTATATGTTGTTCCTTGTAGTTGATAGTCCGAATATACAGGTTAGTGATATTTGATTCAAAGATATCAGGGTCTATTGTGCAATATATTTGATATAAAGAACTGATGCTGGGTGTAAGTTTTATAAAGAGATTGTACAACCTCCTGTGTACAGAGGGTGTGCGACATTATGTACAGAAGGTGTGGGCTATATTGTTGGCTGAGTCTGAGGGTGGTGGGTGTGATATTACAGTGTATCTGGCAGTGAGTGTTTACAGGTGGTATGAGGTAGAGGTTTTCTGCTTTTCCATGAAGGTTTAAACCAAAAGCTGGTTGTCTTTGTCCAGTCCCTCTATCTGAAACCTGGTGCAAAGATTTCCACAGTCCATTGGCCTGAACTAAACTGGGCTGAAGATGTGGACTTCCCAGTTGTGTCCCCATTAAAGACTAGCTTTATCTGTAACGTGTACATTGAAACACACAGTGAAATGTATCGTTTGCAACAACAATCAACAGAGCCTGAGGATGCCTGCAAGTGTTACCACAATTCCAGCTCCAATGTAACATGCCCATAACTTCCTAAACCTTTCTTGCACATCTTTCAAATGTGGGAGCAAACCTGACAGCGTTGGGAATTGAACCTGGGATGTTGGTGCTGTGATAGTATTACACTACAGAACTGACCTGTTAACCCTCAGTCTGAGGACTGGAAGTCTGACAGAGATTAACCAGCTTTGACCCAGCTATACGATTGTAGTGGAATATCTCAGTGAAGCCAACAAGTATTACAACAACGTGCTAGATGCTGATGATGTGATTTTTAAAGTAATTTATCAAAACCTATTTATCACTTTTCTGAAACACTAGTTCCAGGGTCTGTGGGATTCGAACCCAGTGCCAATGAAGAGGTGTGATGTCACTGATCCAGCAGGGGAGGATTTCCAGGACAGTTGCTCGTCGCAGGAGGTTTGGTGGAATTCTCCGACCCTGCACCTCAGTCACTGGCACTTGGGATGAAGCCGTCTTCGTCAGTCTGAAAGCTCGACCCATTCAGCTGTAAGAACCTTGGGTCTGATACCAGGGACCCTTTGTGTTTATAGTGTGTGCTGTGTGTTCTGAAAGACATACCAAATTAATACACACCATGCTGGCGATGGAGTGGGTATTAGAATATGCATTGTAGAATGCTAGGGTAGAAATTTAAATAAAGTTCAGCTGAATTCTGACTGAAGTCTTTGAATGGCCTGAGAGACCTCTCCCGTCATTTTTCCACAGCTCCGCAGTTTTCCCCTTTCTAAGTATTTCTCCAAATTCCTGTGAGTTCCGCTTTGACCTCGCCTTCTGCAGCCGCCTTTCTTCTCATCTGATGTGCCAGCACATAAGCACTATAAAAAAGAAGGCAGGATAGTGCCTCTACTTTCTTAGAGCTCTGCCTAGATTCGGCATGTCACCAGAAACTTCGACAGACTTCGAACGAATGGAGAAGCCTACAGAAAGTAATGGACACAGCCCAGTCCATCACAGGCAAAGCTCTCCCCACCATGGAGCGCTGCCACAAGAAAGCATTGTGTATGTTCAAACATTCATCCATTCCACCCTGGGTAGGTCTGAAACATCAGCTGTAAAACTCCTCCACAGCTGCAGAGTTCCTAATGACAATTCAATGTTTGCTGCTGGAGCAACTTTAAGCTGAAAGGACAAGGCCGCACGCTGATTCTCCTGCAGCTCTTAAGGATTTCAGCCTGAACTAGTGTGTGAATCTCGGAGCCTGGCCGTGTCCTCTCTCTGTCGGCCAGTGCTACTGGGCGGTAAGTGGGAGATGAAAATCACAAAACAGAGAATTAGAACAGAACATGGTGGAAACGCTCTGCAGGTCAGGAAACATCTGTGCAGAGAAAAGCAGGAAAAGACCACAAAATGACACACAAAATGCTGGAAGAACTCAACAGGCCGGGCAGCGTCCATGGAAAAGAGTAAAAGGTCAATATTTTGGGCCTAGATCCTTCATCAGGACTGGAAAAAAGGATGAGGAATCAGAACAAGAAAATAGGGGGAAGGGAGGGGAGGGGAGGAAGAACCACAAGGGGAAAGATGAAACTGGGGGCAGGGGTGAAATAAACTGCTGGGAAGTTTATTGGTGAAGGGGATACAGGCCTAGAGAAGGGGGAATCTGATAGGATAGGATAGAAGGTCATGGAAGAAATGAAAGGGGCGGGGGGAGTACAAGAGGGAGGTGATGGATAGGTGAGAAAGGGAAATGGGAATGATGAAGGAGATGGGGTGAGGGTAGATGTGCATGAAATGGAAGAGATGCGGTTGAGGGCAGCGTTGATGGAGGGGTAAGGAAAGCCCCTTTCTTTGAAGGAGGACATCTCCTTAGTTCTCATCCTGAGAGCAGATGCAGCGGGGACAGAAGAGTTGAGAGAAGGGAATGGCGTTTTTACAAGAAACTGGGTGGGAAGAGGTATAGCCCAGGTAGCTGTGAGATTCAGTGGGTTTATAATAAATAAGCCAGCTCCAGAAGAGATGGAGAGGTCGAGAAGGGGGGGGGGGGGGGAAGAGGTGTCAGAACTGGACCAAGTAAATTTAAGGGCGGGGTGAAAGTTGGAAGTAAAGTTGATGAAGTTGACGAGCTCTGCATGGGTGTAGGAAGCAGCACCGATGCAGTCGTCGATGTAGCACAGGAAAAGTTGGGGAGTAATAGCGGTGTAGGCTTGGAACATGGACAGTTCCACGTGCCTAACCAACAGGCAGGCACAGCTGGGGCCCTTGCGAGTGCCATGGTTCCAAAGGACTGGAAGTATCACTCCACCCTTCTGAAAGTGAGGGAGGCAGAAGGAAGGAAATTATAGGCCAGTTAGCCTGATCTCAATTGTTGGGAAGGTGTTAAGAGTCCATTGTTAGGATGAGGTTTCAGTGTACTTGGAGGCACATGATAAAATAGGCCAAGATCAGCACCGTTTCATCAAGGGAAAATCTTGCCTGACAAATTTGTTGAAATTCTTTGAGAAAATAAGAAGCAGGATAGAAAAGGAGAATCAATGGATGTTGTGTCCTTGGATTTTCAGAAGGCCTTCGACAAGGTGCCACACATGAGGCTGCTTAGCAAGATAAGAACACATGGTATTACAGGAAGGGGCCAGAAATGGCTGATTGGCAAGAGGCAAAGAGTGGGAACAAAGGGAGCTTTTCAGAATGGCTGTCAGTGACCAATGGTATTCCACAGGGGCTGTTGTTGGCCTCACTTCTTACGTTGTATGTCGATGATTTAATCGATGACTCTGCGGACAAGTTTGTGGATGATATGAAGTTAGGTGGAGGGATAGGTCGTGTTGAAACAGGGAGACTTGGGCAGATTAGACGAATGGGCAAAGTGGCAGATGGAAGTCATGCACTTTGGTTGAAGCAATAAAGCATAGACTGTTCTCTAAACGGAGGAAATTCAAAAATCTGGGGTGCAAAGTGACTTGGGAGCCCTCATGAAGCAGTGGCTAATTGGCAGGAAGCAAAGAGTGGGAATAAAGAGAACCTTTTCTGTTCGGCTGCTGGTGACCAGTGGTGTTCCACAGGGGGCTGTGTTGGAACGGATTCCTTTCACGGTACATCAATAACTTGGATGATGGAATTGATGTCTTTGTTGCTAAGTTTGCAGACAATATGAGGATTGGTGGAGGGGCAGGTAGTTTTGAGGAAGTAGAGGGGCTGCATCAGGACTTAGGAGAATGGGCAAAGAAATAGCAGATTGAATACAGTGTCAGGAAATATATGGTCATGCACTTTGGCAGAAGAAAATTGAAGGGTTGACTATTTTCTAAATGGAGAGAAAATATAATAACTGAGGTACAAAGGGATTTGGGAGTGCTTCTGCAGGATTCCCTAAAGGTTAACTTGCAGGTTGAGTCAGTGGTGAGGAAGGTAAATGCAATATTAGCGCTCATTTCAAGAGGACGAGAATATAAAAGCAAGGATGTAATGCTGAGGCTTTATAAGGTATTGTTGAGGCCTCAGGCCTTTATCTAAGAAAGGATGTGCTGATATTGGAGAGGTTTCAGAGGAGTTCACGAGAATGGTCCTGGGAATGAAAGGGTTATTGTATGAGGAGTGTTTGGTGGCACTGGGCCTGTACTCACCTGAACGCAGAAGAATGAGGGTGGGGGGAGGATCTCATTGAAACCTACCGAATGTTGAAAGGCCTACATAGAGTGGCTGTTTTCTGTAGTGGGGGAGTCTGGGACTAGGGGGACACTCGTTTAGAATGGAGATCAAGAAGAATTTCTTTAGCTAGATGGTGGAATTAATTTTCACAGGCAGCTGTGGAGGCCAAGTCAGTAGGTGTGTTTAAAGTGGAGAGTGATAGGGTCTTGATTAGTCAGGGCATGAAAGATTACAGGGAAACGGCAGGAGAATGGGTTGGGAGGGAAATGAATCATGGAGCAGACTCAATGGCCTAATTCTGCCCCTATGTCTTATGGTCTTTGAACCCCCCCCCCACCATCAGGCAGGATGTAGTGCAGCGTTAGGATAAAGACTGTTAGGATGTGGAACAGCATCTCCCTCCAGACCACAAGACGATTGAACTACCTGATGCCACCCAGGTCTCATCACAGATGAAGCCCCAGTAGTGTTATACTGTTTACTTTTTAACATGTGACATAAATTCACCTTAATATTTGTTAATTTATTTGTGTTACTATTACTCTGTGTATTGTGTGAGTTATACATACTGTCCAGAGAAACGATGTTTCACTTGGCGGTGATCAGGTGCACGGTTGAATGATGGTAAATTGAATTTCATTAGGGTCCGGTACTGCTGTGCGTTGCCCAAGGGCTGACCAAAAGTCTTGAATGACTACCATCCAGTGGGCCTGACCTCACACATCATGAAAAGCCTGGAGAGGCTGGTCCTGGCTCACCTCTGACCCCTGGTCAGATCAGCCCTCGATCCCCTGCAGTTTGCCTACCAGCAGCACATTGGTGTCGATGATGCTGTCATCTACCTGCTAAAGAGAGCCTACTCCCATTTGAATAAGCAGGGCAGCACTTTTTGATTTCTCAAGTGCCTTCAATACCATATAGCTTTCATTGCTGGGGGAAAATCTCAGTTGGATGCAGATTGGCACTTCCATTGTGTCCTGGATAATGGACTACGTGACTGGCAGACCACAGTTTATGCGGCTTCAGAGCTGTGTGTCAGACATGGCTATAGGCAGCACAGGAGCCCCACAGGACTATATTGGCTCCCCTCCTGTTTATCTTGTACACCTCGGACTTTAGATACAACACTGAGTCATGTCATCTGCAGAAATTCTCTGATGACTCAGCAATAGTTGGGTGTATGAAGGGAGGACGGGAGGATGAATACAGGGCCCTGGTGGAGGACTTTGTCAAATGGTATAAGCTGAGTTATCTGCAGCTCAACATCAGTAAGACAAAGGAGATGGTGATGGACTTTAGGAAGACCAAACCTGCACTGCTCCCTGTTAATATTGATAGTGAGGACGTGGATGTGATGAGCACTTGGATGACAGACTCGAGTGGAGCACCATCCAGAGGCTGTGTACAAGAAGGGCCAGAGTCGCCTCTACTTCCTGAGGAGACTGAGGTCCTTTGGAGTGTGCAGGCCTCTCCCTCACACGTTCTACCAGTCTGTTGTCACCAATACAGTCTTCTATGTGGTGGTGTGCTGGGGCAGTGGCATCAACATGGGTGATGCCAACAGGCTCAATAAACTGATTGGAAAGGCTGGCCTCCTCCTGTTAGGTTGTTTGTGGTAACTTATTTTTTATTCTTTCTTTCTTCTTTTCAAATATTT
The DNA here is from genome assembly GCF_030144855.1 of Hypanus sabinus. Classification (NCBI taxonomy): domain Eukaryota; kingdom Metazoa; phylum Chordata; class Chondrichthyes; order Myliobatiformes; family Dasyatidae; genus Hypanus; species Hypanus sabinus. Next base: position 4,580,354 of record NC_082706.1, read on the forward strand.
GTATATCTATGCACTTGTAATGCTACTGTGTCACTGCAGTTTCCTTTGGGATCAATAAATTGTCTATATATCTATCTACTAGTAAATCATTGATTTGCTGACTGTTGGTACGTTTGTGGATTGTTGTCCCCTTACCTATGAAGCTTTTGGTTGCGAGATTATTATCACAGACATGCATTTTTTTGATACCACAACAGAGGCTGATTGTTACACCCATACACTGCTCTCCACAACCGGCCTCTTTCATGCAGAAGGGAAGGCTGTTGTGAATTTTGCATTGTTAACAGTGGTAACAATTAATTTAGCTGAAATAGAGGATGAAAGAAGTATATTTAGGTTTAGGAAAAAAAGATCTGACAGGGCTCTTGAGAGTTATAAGGTAGCCAGAAAGGAGCATTCGAAGAGACTTCGGGGAGATTAAATGAGATGAGCTTTATTTGTCACGTGTACAGCAAAACATCGAAACATACAGTGGAATGCGTAGTTCACATCAAATTGGTGAGGATGTGCTGGGGGCAGCCCGCAAGTGTCTCCACACTTCCTGTGGCAACAGAGCCTGTCCACAACTTACTGACCCTATCCCGGAGGAAACCCGCAAGATCACAGGGAGGACGTCAAACCTCCGTACAGACAGCGGCAGAATTACAGCTACCACTGTAACCCTTTACACTGATCACTACACTACCATGCATGAGAAGGTCTTGGCGAGTAGGATTTGGAAAAACCCCAAGGGAACGTTCTAGAGTGAGAGTAGGACTAATCAGGGAATCACACACCTGGAGTCAGAGAGGCAGGGGAGATCCTTAATAAATTCTTTGCTTCAGTATTCACCAACAAGAGGGACAATTGTGGGGTCAGTGTAGGACAGGCTGAATTGCTGGAACATACCGCCATTAAGAAAGAACATGTGCTGGAACCTCTGACAGGTAAGCCCCAGGGCAGAATGGGATATACCCTTAGTTACAGCAGGAAGCAAGGCAAAAGATTGCTGCTCTTTTGGTAATCTTACTGACCACAGGAATTGTCGGAAGGTGACAAATGTTATCCCTTTGTTCAAGAAAGGTAATAGGGATAATCTTGGTGTTGTGATTGTGATCAAAGTCTCCAGAGAGAGATTGCATTGTGGATATGGAAGTCTTTACTAATCACAACTGCAGGCATTCTTATGGAGACCCTCTCGGTAGGGTCCCCTGAACTGAAAGTACATCACGATCTTATATCCTTAAGTTAAAAGATACACAACAGTAGGCATTTCACTACAAATTCAATCTTTACAATGTCCTTGTTTTCTTTAATACTTTGGGTTAATAAGTGGTTCCTTTGTATTTACAGTCGAAGCACATTGTACTTCATAAGACACTGCTGAAGGTTCAAACATTTCTGGGAGAAATGAATTAACACAAATATTCCAAAATCTTCTGACGTCAGGAAGTCAGATGTCCAACTATTGAAAGAGCTATGTGATAGTATCAGTCTGGTCTGCAAGCTTCCTTGAACTTGTTTACAGTGGTACAAGTTTCTTAAACTCATTACTCAAATCTTTAATAGATGCAAGCCAATTAACACAACACCATTGTCTTAATAATAAACATGAGAAATTCTGCACAAATTCTCTAGAGCAGCACACACAAAATGTTAGAGGAGCTCAAAAGGTCATGCAGCATCTGTGGGAATGAAAAACAGTCAACATTTCGGGTCTTCTTCTGGACCAAAAAGGAAGGGGGCCAGAATAAAAATTTGGGGGAGGAGAAGGAGGCTATCTGGAAGATGATAGGTGAAGCCAAGTGGGTTGGAAAGATAAAGGGCTGGAGTAATCTGAGAAGAGAGGAGAGTAGACCATTTGGCTGATGCATATGCAAATATCTCATGTAAACTATCTCTTAGTCTGTGCTACCTATAGAATATTGTTTATTTGCAAAGGTGTGCTTTTTATTTAAACTTACTGCTTGTAATTTGCATCCCAGGGTGAGTACTCCGGATGTGCATGGCACAACTGGGAAGTGTGTTTGCAGACATTTTTAATCTCTCCCTCTCTCTGTGTAGTGTGGCCTTCTGCTTCAAAACGTCCACCATTATCCCTGTACCCAAACAGACCAAGGTAACATGGCTGAAGGACTGGCGTCTTGTTGCACTCACACTTATAATAAGGAAATGCTTTGAGAGGTTGGCCAAGGATTACATCTGCAGCTTACTATCACCCACACTGGACCCCTACAATTCGCTTACCAACATAACCAATCAACAGATGATGCAATAGCCATAGCTCTACACACCGTCCTTACACATCTGGAGAAGAGAAATATTTATGTGAGAATGCTGTTCTTGGACTACAGTATTCAACACCAAAATTCCCTCCAGATTCGACAAAAAGCTCATTTGGTCTTCAACCCAAAGTATTTAAAGAAAACAAGGACATTGTAAAGATTGAATTTGTAATGAAATGCCTACTGTTGTGTATCTTTTAACTTAAGGATATAAGATCGTGATGTACTTTCAGTTCAGGGGACCCTACCGAGAGGGTCTCCATAAGAGTGCCTGCTGTTGTGATTAGTAAAGACTTCCATATCCACAATCTAATCTTGGTCTTAGTCTTCACCCTGCCTTATGTAGCTGTATCCTGGACTTCCTGTCAGATCGCTGGCAGGTGGTAAGAGTGGGCTCCCTCACCTCTGACCCTCAACACAGGTGCCCCTCAGGGCTGTGTACTAAACACCCTCCTTTATTCTCTGTGTTGCCACCCACAGCTCCAATCTGCTAATTATATTTGCTGATGATACCACACTGATTGGCCTAATCTCAAACAATAATGAGGCAACCTATAGAGAAGAACTCATCACTCTGACACAGTGGTGTCAAGAAAACAACCTCTCCCTCAATACTCGTATTGCAAAAACAAAGGAGCTGTGGACTACAGGAGGAATGGAGACGGGCTCACCCCTACTGACATCAATGGAGCTGGGGTTGAGAGGGTGAACAGCTTTAAGTTCCTCAGCATCCACATCACTGAGGATCTCACGTGGTCTGTACATACCGGCTGTGTGATGAAAAAGGCACAACAGAACCCCCTTCATCTCAGATGGTTGAAGAAGTTTGGTATGGGCCCCCAAATCCTAAGAACTTTCTACAGGAGCACAATTGACTGGCTGCATCTCTGCCTGGTAAGCAAACTATACTTCCCTCAGTCGAAGGATTCTGAGAGTGGTGCAGATAGCCCATTGCATTTGTAGATGTGAACTTCCCACTATTCAGGACATTTACAAGGACAGATGTGTAAAAAGGGCCTGAAGGATCATTGGAAACCCGAGTCACCCCAACCACAAACTGTTCCAGCCGCTACCATCTGGGAAACGGTACCGCAGCATAAAAGCCAGGACCAATGGGCTCTGGGACAGCTTCTTCCACCAGGCCATCAGACTGATTAATTCATGCTGACGCCACTGTATTTCTGTTATATTGATTGTCCTGTTGTACATACTATTTATTAATGTACCATAAATTGCACATTGCACATTTAGACGGAGATGTAACATAAAGATTTTACTCATGTATGTGAAGGAGTACGTAATAAAGTCCAATTCAATTAAGGACCATAGACTAGTTTCTGTTTGAATTAATATCTGCTATATTCACACCACTCCAGAATACTCCCTCACATTTGGGAATTATAGATTAGCAAGCTTTACATCAGTGGTGGTCAGATCGTTGGAGAGGATTCTTAAGACAAGATTTACAAGCATTTGGAGAGGCATAGTGTGATTTGGGATAGTCAGCATAGCTTTGTGAAGTCATGAAGGCTTGAGGTGGCGCTTCATGAGCCTGGTTAACTTTCTCCAATGTCAAAGTGGTGTATAAAGGTTTCTCATGGTACTTTCATCCAGAAATGGAAAGATGTTTCAGGATGTCTCAGTCCCACTGAAGGGTCTCAGCCCGAAATTTCGACTGTACTCTTTTCCACAGATGCTGCCTGGCCTGCTGAGTTCCTTCAGCATTTTGTGTGTGTTGTCTTGGATTTCCAGCACCTGCAGATTTTCTCGTTTCAGGGTGGTTGATGGTTTCAGTGCTGATCACCCGAACCATAACAACGTCAGATATAGAAACAAAATCTGCTCTGCTATTTGCTTATGGTGATTTATTTCCCTGTCAATCCCATTGTCCTGCTTTCTCTCAGTAACATATGATGCCCCTGCTAATTAAGAACCTATCAACCTCCGCTTTAAATATACCAAATAACTTGACCTCCAGCCGTCTATGGCAATGAATTCCACAGATTCACCATTCACTGGCTGAAGAAATTCCTCCCCATCACTGTTCTGAAGAGATGACTTTGTACTTGAGGCTTTGCTCTCCGGTGCTAGGCTCCCTCAGTATAGGGAACAGCTTCCATTCAGTGAAACAAGTTACAAACAAGAGAAATCATGCAGATAATCTGAGCAACACACACAACATGCTGGAGGAACTCAGCAGGTCAGGCAGTATCTATGGAGGAAAAAGTACAGTCGGCGTTCAGAGCCTAAAACATCAACTGTACTCCTTTCCATAGACTTTACCTGGCCTGCCGAGTTCCTCCAGGAATTTGTGTCTATTGCTCCATCTAGTGAAGTCCTTTCAGTCACAACCGGACCCACATTTTACGCGGTGCCTGCTGGGATTTGTCGTTCTCAGGTGGGGATGTCTTCTCCGTGAGACTACAACACCCGGCACGCTCTGCGCGGCGCGTGGGGCGGAGCCCGCTCACCGCGACATGGCGGCGGCTTCGCAGCCACGGGCCTTCCCGCTGTCTACCGTCGACAGGGTGATAAAAGGTACCGGCGGCGGACCAACCTAGTCCCACACTCACTTTCTCCACATCCCTACTCCCTTCCCTCAACCACTCCATCTATCCCCTCCGTCCACCTTCCCTCACCCCTCGTCAGTATAATCCATCCTGCGTCACTCGTTTCAACCATTTCTAACGTACCCCCTCCCCTAGGCTTATAACCCTCTATTACACCCCTCCTCTTGCAATTCTGCTTCCTTCCTCCCACTCTCGAGCCCCTCCAATTTCCTCAGTGTCTCCTCTTTCCACACCCTCCCTCCAACTCGCTGGTCACCTTTGCCCCATCTCGACATTCTGTATCAGTATGGACAATATGTAGCTTTGAGGCACAGTTGTATACTCTAAATATTTTGTATCATAAACTTTATTGGGAATTCATTTCATCTGCCATTTGGCAACTTTTCCTTTCTTTTCAAATCTTTTTATTATTATTCAAAATAACGAGTACATCGAAGTAAGTAGCACTTACAATGTCTCAAAGGGAAAAAATGTTTTAAAGATAACTGGCAATTTTTCCAGTTGGCCTATGTGGTTTTGAAGTCTTACCTTTTCGTTCACTGCAGGTGTTACATGACCTGTCCTTTTCATTCTTTGTGCAATGGTTCTGATGTCAATCCCAGTTTCATTTGGGTCTTTAAAAGGAACAACCATTCAGCAGTGCCAATTCCTTCCATAACTCTGTAAAACAACAGCAAAATTTAGCCATTTGATCATGGCTGATTTGATGCTCCTTACTAATCAAGAACCTATCCACTTCCAATTTAAATATACTCAGTGATTTTGCCTCTCCAGCTGTCTGTGGCAGTTAATTCCACAGATTCATCACCCTCTGGCTGAAGAAATTCCTTCTCATCCCTGTTCTAAGGGGATGTACTTCTATTCTGAGATTGTGCCTTCTCGTACTATAGGAAACATCCTTTCCACATCCACTTCATCTAGGTCTTTCAATATTCGATAGATTTCTCCCCCCCCCCCCCCCCAATTCTTGTAAACTCCAATGAGTACAGGCCCAGAGCCATCAAACACACCTAATGTTAACCCTTTCATTCTCAGAATAATTCTCATGAATCTCTTCTGGATCCTCTCCAGTGCCAGAACATCCTTTCTTAGATAAAGGGTCCAGTGCCTTATAAAGGCTCAGCATTACATCATTGCCCTTATATTCTAGTCCTCTCGAAATGAATGCTAACATTGCATTTGCCTTCCTTACCATCAACTTAACCTGCAAGTTAACCTTTAGGGAATCCTACACAAGAACTTCCAAGTCCCTTTGCACCTTGGATATTTGAATTTTCTCCCTGTTTAGAAACTAATCTACAACTTTATGTTAAGCTGATAACTATAATCTTTGAGCCACAACATCATACCTGCCAATCTCTAACTGTGCTACAGGATCATCTACCTCATTCTGCACGCTGCGTGCATTCAAATGTAACATCTTCAGTCCTGTATTTGGCACCCTTTTCGATTTTGCCACCATGTTATATTTCAGTTCATCCCATGATTGCCGTTTTGCTCTATCATCTGCCCGTCCTTCCTCACAGTCGCACTACATCGTCCTGTATACCAAATGCTTTATCCTCAGTCCTATCATTCCTGTTCCCATCTCTCTGCCAAAATAGTTTAAACCCTCCCCACCAGTTTTAGCAAACCTACCCACAATGATATTGGTCCCCCTCGGGTTCTGGTGTAACCCATCCTCTTTGTACAGGGCGTACCTTCCCCAGAAAAGATCCCAGTGATCCAGGAATCTGAAACCCTTCCCCCTGCCCCCTGCCCAACTTAGCATTCATCTGTATAATCATCGTATTCCTGCCCTGATTAGCACATGGTACTGGGAGTAATCCAGAGATTACTACCTTCGAGGTTCTTTTCTTCAGCCTCTTTCCTAACTCCCTACACTCACTGTGCAGAACCTCTTTCCCCTTTCTACATATCATTTGTGCTAATCTGCACCACAACCTTTGGCTACCCACCCTCCCTCTTGAGAATCTTCTACAGCTGCTCTGAGACATTCTGGACTCTAGCATCTAGGAGGCAACACACCATCCTGACATATTTCATGGCCTCTTGGTCTCTTGTCCATCCCCCTAACTATTGAGTCTCCCATTGCTACCGTTCTGCCTGGCTTTACCCTTCCCTGCTGAGCCTCAGAACCTGTCACAGTGCCTCTGAGCTTGCTGCCGTGCCCAGGTCATTCTCACTACCCCCCCACCCCCAACAGTGTTAAAAGGAATATACTTGTTAACTGAAGGGAATAGGGAATGACCACAGGGAACCCTGCACTGACTGCTTACTCCCCTGACTTCTGGTGGTCACATATCTATAGTCTGAAGCTGCGCTCTGGGTGTGATCATCTCAGTAAAAGTTTCATTTGTGAGGTTTTCAGTCTCCCGGATGGTCCTGACTGCATCCAGCTCTAGCACACATAGTTCCTTGACCTTGTCAGTCAGGAGCTGCAGTTGGATGCACTTGCTGCAGATCTCATCCAGGAGACTGTCAGGTACCCTGAAATCCTACATCTCACGGGAGGAGTATTCCTCTGCCTGAACTACCATCCTGCTTTCACTTGCTATACCTCTTAACTTCTCAAGCTTAAATTCTAGCCTGCACCTGTTCATGCCTAAGCCTCACCACTCGTAACACTGGCCCACTCCACTTGCACCTCGCGTTTTATTAGCCCCTGCCACATGCCTCAGAGATAGACATGAGTGCAACCTGTTGAGCTCATTTTAAACCTCCCACCGCCTCACCGATGAATTATCTTATTGTTAGATAGATAGATAGATACTTTATTCATCCCCGAGGGGAAATTCAATATTTTTCCAGTGTTCCATACACTTATTGTAGCAAAACTAATTACATACAGTATTTAACTCAGTATAAATATATGCATCTAAAATCACCCTCCCAAAAAGCATTAATAAATAGCTTTTAAAAAGTTCTTAAATAGTTTACTAAAGTGCATTGAGTGGTAACTTAAGCTCAGTACTAACCCCGGCACTTTAACATGTCTTGCCCCTGGTGGTTGAATTGTAGAGCCGAATGGCATTGGGGAGTAATGATCTCTTCATCCTGTCTGAGGAGCATTGCATTGACAGCAACCTGTTGCTGAAGCTGCTTCTCCATCTCAGGATGGTGCTGTGCAGAGGATGTTCAGGGTTTTCCATGATTGACCGTAGCCTACTCAGCGCCCTCCGCTCTGCCACCGATGTCATACTCTCCAGTTCTGTGCCCACGACAGAGCCCGCCTTCCTTACCAGCTTATTAAGACGTGAGGCGTCCCTCTTCTTAATGCTGCCTCCCCAGCACGCCACCACAAAGAAGAGGGCGCTCTCCACAACTGACCAATAGAACATTTTCAGCATCTCACTACAAACATTGAATGACGCCAGCCTTCTGAGGAAGTACAGTCGACTCTGTGCTTTCCTGCTCAGGGCATCTGTGTTGGCAGTCCAGTCTAGTTTCTAGTCTAACTGCACTCCCAGATACTTGTATGTCTTAACCTGCTCCACACATTCTCCATTAATGATCACTGGCTTCATATGAGGCCTAGGTCTCCTAAAGTCCACCACCATCTCCTTGGTCTTGGTGATACTGAGATATAGGTAGTTTGAGTTGCACCATATCACAAAGTCCTGTATCAGTTTCCTATACTCTTCCTCCTGACCATTCCTGACACACCCCACTATGGCCGTGTCATCAGTGAACTTCTGCACATGGCAGGACTCCGAGTTATATTGTTGAGCTGTCTGTCACAGGACAATATCAAACACTTCATGGTGGTCCCGGATTCACAGCATTACTTCTGTTACTGCTTCAAAGGACTCTTGTGATATTTGTTAAAAAAGCAGTAGTAAATCTTTAAGGGTTTGCATTGTCTGCTATGAGGCCACTCTCATGTTGAATGAGCAACACCTCATATTCTGTTTGGGTCACCTCCAACCTGGTGGCATGAACATCAGTTTCTCCAACTTCTGCTAATTTCTCCCCCTTTTCCCATTCCACATTCTGGCTCCCCTCTTACCCTTTCTCTATTCTTCACTGCGAATCACCTTCTGCCCATCCTGCTTTGTCCAGTCTCCTATCGTAGTCCTTTCTTTAGACCGTTACCTTTTCTACTTATCACCTTCCAGCTTCTTACTTTATCCCACCCTCCCCAACCCACTACCTTCCCCTCACTTGGCTACAGCTACTGTTCAGCTTATACCACCCCACCTTACTATAGCTTCTTGCCCCTTCCTTTCCAATCCTGCTGAAGGATCTCCACCCACAGTGTCAACTGTTGGGTTCCTCTACTTTGATGCGGGCTGAGTTCCTCTACCGTTTTCTCAATCTTTCTTTATAATGACAACCAGTTTAGTTTTATGAATGAGATCTCTGGAATTTTTCCGTAGTTAGCTTCTCTCTCCTCCCTTTAAGAACTGGGGATGACATTTGTGCAACTTCCCAGCCCCCTGACAAATCCAAGAACTGGAAGATTATAGCCACCCCAAATTTTCTACAGTACTTGAGATGCTTCTCAGCTGATCAAGTAACTTTTCAAGTAGTTCCAACCTTATTTTATTTGCACAATTTGTCGTTTTGCATATTAGTTGTTCTACTTCTTAAGCCCATCACCCTTACAGGGACAGATGCCTCCGTCAGCAACTTGTCAGTCCTGTGTCCTGGGCAGAGTTCTGTGACGTCAGCAACTTGTCAGTCCTGTGTCCTGGGCAGAGTTCTGTGACGTCAGCAACTTGTCAGTCCTGTGTCCTGGGCAGAGTTCTGTGACGGCAGCTCGTCAGTCCTGTGTCCTGGGCAGAGTTCTGTGACGGCAGCTCGTCAGTCCTGTGTCCTGGGCAGAGTTCTGTGACGGCAGCTCGTCAGTCCTGTGTCCTGGGCAGAGTTCTGTGACGGCAGCTCGTCAGTCCTGTGTCCTGGGCAGAGTTCTGTGACGGCAGCTCGTCAGTCCTGTGTCCTGGGCAGAGGCCTGTGACGTCAGCTCATCAGTCCTGTGTCCTGGGCAGAGGCCTGTGACGGCAGCTCGTCTGTCCTGTGTCCTGGGCAGAGGCCTGTGACGGCAGCTCATCAGTCCTGTGTCCTGGGCAGAGGCCTGTGACGTCAGCAACTTGTCAGTCCTGTGTCCTGGGCAGAGGCCTGTGACGGCAGCTCGTCAATCCTGTATCCTGGGCAGAGGCCTGTGACGGCAGCTCGTCAGTCCTGTGTCCTGGGCAGAGGCCTGTGATGGCAGCTCGTCAGTCCTGTGTCCTGGGCAGAGGCCTGTGACGGCAGCTCGTCAGTCCTGTGTCCTGGGCAGAGGCCTGTGACGGCAGCTCGTCAGTCCTGTATCCTGGGCAGAGTTCTGTGACGGCAGCTCGTCAGTCCTGTGTCCTGGGCAGAGGCCTGTGACGGCAGCTCGTCAATCCTGTATCCTGGGCAGAGGCCTGTGACGGCAGCTCGTCAATCCTGTATCCTGGGCAGAGGCCTGTGACGTCAGCTCGTCAGTCCAGTGTCCTGGGCAGAGGCCTGTGACGGCAGCTCGTCAGTCCTGTGTCCTGGGCAGAGGCCTGTGACGTCAGCTCGTCAGTCCAGTGTCCTGGGCAGAGTTCTGTGACGGCAGCTCGTCAGTCCTGTGTCCTGGGCAGAGGCCTGTGACGGCAGCTCGCCAGTCCAGTGTCCTGGGCAGAGTTCTGTGACGGCAGCTCGTCTGTCCTGTGTCCTGGGCAGAGTTCTGTGACGGCAGCTCATCAGTCCAGTGTCCTGGGCAGAGGCCTGTGACGTCAGCTCGTCAGTCCAGTGTCCTGGGCAGAGTTCTGTGACGGCAGCTCGTCAGACCAGTGTCCTGGGCAGAGGCCTGTGACGGCAGCTGGCCAGTCCTGTGTCCTGGGCAGAGGCCTGTGACGGCAGCTCGTCAGTCCAGTGTCCTGGGCAGAGTTCTGTGACGTCAGCTCGTCAGTCCTGTGTCCTGGGCAGAGGCCTGTGACGGCAGCTGGCCAGTCCTGTGTCCTGGGCAGAGGCCTGTGACGGCAGCTCGTCAGTCCAGTGTCCTGGGCAGAGGCCTGTGACGGCAGCTCGTCAGTCCAGTGTCCTGGGCAGAGGCCTGTGACGGCAGCTCGTCAGTCCTGTGTCCTGGGCAGAGGCCTGTGACGGCAGCTCGTCTGTCCTGTGTCCTGGGCAGAGGCCTGTGACGTCAGCTCGTCAGTCCAGTGTCCTGGGCAGAGGCCTGTGACGGCAGCTCGTCAGTCCTGTGTCCTGGGCAGAGTTCTGTGACGGCAGCTCGCCAGTCCAGTGTCCTGGGCAGAGTTCTGTGACGGCAGCTCGTCTGTCCTGTGTCCTGGGCAGAGTTCTGTGACGGCAGCTCATCAGTCCAGTGTCCTGGGCAGAGGCCTGTGACGTCAGCTCGTCAGTCCAGTGTCCTGGGCAGAGTTCTGTGACGGCAGCTCGTCAGTCCAGTGTCCTGGGCAGAGTTCTGTGATGGCAGCTCGTCAGTCCTGTGTCCTGGGCAGAGGCCTGTGACGGCAGCTGGCCAGTCCTGTGTCATGGGCAGAGGCTTGTGACGGCAGCTCGTCAGTCCAGTGTCCTGGGCAGAGTTCTGTGACATCAGCTCGTCAGTCCAGTGTCCTGGGCAGAGGCCTGTGACGGCAGCTCGTCAGTCCAGTGTCCTGGGCAGAGGCCTGTGACGGCAGCTCGTCAGTCCAGTGTCCTGGTCAGAGGCCTGTGACGGCAGCTCGTCAGTCCTGTGTCCTGGGCAGAGGCCTGTGACGGCAGCTGGCCAGTCCTGTGTCCTGGGCAGAGGCCTGTGATGGCAGCTCGTCAGTCCTGTGTCCTGGGCAGAGGCCTGTGACGGCAGCTCGTCAGTCCTGTATCCTGGGCAGAGTTCTGTGACGGCAGCTCGTCAGTCCAGTGTCCTGGGCAGAGGCCTGTGACGGCAGCTCGTCAGTCCAGTGTCCTGGGCAGAGGCCTGTGACGGCAGCTCGTCAGTCCTGTGTCCTGGGCAGAGGCCTGTGACGGCAGCTGGCCAGTCCTGTGTCCTGGGCAGAGTTCTGTGACGGCAGCTGGCCAGTCCTGTGTCCTGGGCAGAGGCCTGTGACGGCAGCTCGTCAGTCCTGTGTCCTGGGCAGAGGCCTGTGACGGCAGCTCGTCAGTCCTGTATCCTGGGCAGAGTTCTGTGACGGCAGCTCGTCAGTCCTGTGTCCTGGGCAGAGGCCTGTGACGGCAGCTCGTCAATCCTGTCTCCTGGGCAGAGGCCTGTGACGGCAGCTCGTCAATCCTGTATCCTGGGCAGAGGCCTGTGACGGCAGCTCGTCAATCCTGTATCCTGGGCAGAGGCCTGTGACGTCAGCTCGTCAGTCCAGTGTCCTGGGCAGAGGCCTGTGACGGCAGCTCGTCAGTCCTGTGTCCTGGGCAGAGGCCTGTGACGTCAGCTCGTCAGTCCTGTGTCCTGGGCAGAGGCCTGTGACGGCAGCTCGTCAATCCTGTATCCTGGGCAGAGGCCTGTGACGTCAGCTCGTCAGTCCAGTGTCCTGGGCAGAGTTCTGTGACGGCAGCTCGCCAGTCCTGTGTCCTGGGCAGAGGCCTGTGACGGCAGCTCGTCTGTCCTGTGTCCTGGGCAGAGTTCTGTGACGGCAGCTCGTCTGTCCTGTGTCCTGGGCAGAGGCCTGTGACGTCAGCTCGTCAGTCCAGTGTCCTGGGCAGAGTTCTGTGACGGCAGCTCGTCAGTCCAGTGTCCTGGGCAGAGTTCTGTGACGGCAGCTCGTCAGTCCTGTGTCCTGGGCAGAGGCCTGTGACGGCAGCTGGCCAGTCCTGTGTCCTGGGCAGAGGCCTGTGACGGCAGCTCGTCAGTCCAGTGTCCTGGGCAGAGTTCTGTGACGTCAGCTCGTCAGTCCTGTGTCCTGGGCAGAGGCCTGTGACGGCAGCTGGCCAGTCCTGTGTCCTGGGCAGAGGCCTGTGACGGCAGCTCGTCAGTCCAGTGTCCTGGGCAGAGGCCTGTGACGGCAGCTGGTCAGTCCAGTGTCCTGGGCAGAGGCCTGTGACGGCAGCTCGTCAGTCCTGTGTCCTGGGCAGAGGCCTGTGACGGCAGCTCGTCTGTCCTGTGTCCTGGGCAGAGGCCTGTGACGTCAGCTCGTCAGTCCAGTGTCCTGGGCAGAGGCCTGTGACGGCAGCTCGTCAGTCCTGTGTCCTGGGCAGAGTTCTGTGACGGCAGCTCGTCTGTCCTGTGTCCTGGGCAGAGTTCTGTGACGGCAGCTCGTCAGTCCAGTGTCCTGGGCAGAGGCCTGTGACGTCAGCTCATCAGTCCAGTGTCCTGGGCAGAGTTCTGTGACGGCAGCTCGTCAGTCCAGTGTCCTGGGCAGAGTTCTGTGATGGCAGCTCGTCAGTCCAGTGTCCTGGGCAGAGTTCTGTGACATCAGCTCGTCAGTCCAGTGTCCTGGGCAGAGGCCTGTGACGGCAGCTCGTCAGTCCAGTGTCCTGGGCAGAGGCCTGTGACGGCAGCTCGTCAGTCCAGTGTCCTGGGCAGAGGCCTGTGACGGCAGCTCGTCAGTCCTGTGTCCTGGGCAGAGGCCTGTGACGGCAGCTGGCCAGTCCTGTGTCCTGGGCAGAGGCCTGTGATGGCAGCTCGTCAGTCCAGTGTCCTGGGCAGAGTTCTGTGACGGCAGCTCGTCAGTCCAGTGTCCTGGGCAGAGGCCTGTGACGGCAGCTCATCAGTCCAGTGTCCTGGGCAGAGGCCTGTGACGGCAGCTCATCAGTCCAGTGTCCTGGGCAGAGTTCTGTGACGGCAGCTCGTCAGTCCTGTGTCCTGGGCAGAGGCCTGTGACGGCAGCTCGTCAGTCCTGTGTCCTGGGCAGAGGCCTGTGACGGCAGCTCGTCAGTCCTGTGTCCTGGGCAGAGGCCTGTGACGGCAGCTCGTCAGTCCTGTGTCCTGGGCAGAGGCCTCCGACAGCAGTTCACCAGAGTACTGTGTCCTGCGCCAAAGGTTGATCAGCCCACACAGCTTTATACATCTTGTGGGTGAAGATCCTTCCTTTCCCAGGACATCTTTGACAGCTTTGATGCTTCTGTTAGTGTTTCTGTAGCACTGGGTTTTTATGGGATGTGGTTGCTAGCCCATGCCAACCATCCTCCTTTCATAGCCAGACTTGGGACCGTCCATGTCGGAGCTTTTATCATCGTTCTGTGTCGTATGCTGTGGGCGATCATGGTCTTTCCATGGCCATACACAAGGAAATCTGCAGATGCTGGAAATTCAAACAACAACACACACAAAATGCTGGTGGAACACAGCAGGCCAGGCAGCATCTATAGGGAGAAGCGCTGTCGACGTTTCGGGCGGAGACCCTTCGTCAGGACTAACCAAAAGGAAAGATAGTAAGAGATTTGAAAGTAGTGGAGGGACGGGGAAATGCGAAATGATAGGGGAAGACCGGAGGGGGTGGGATGAAGCTAAGAGCTGGGAAGGTGATTGGCGAAAGCGATTCAGAGCTGGAGAAGGGAAAGGATCATGGGACGGGAGGCCTCAGGAGAAAGAAAGGAGTGGGGGAGCACCAGAGGGAGATGGAGAACAGGCAAACAACTAAATATGTCAGGGATGGGGTAAGAAGGGGAGGAGGGGCATTAACGGAAGTTAGAGAAGTCAATGTTCATGCCATTAGGTTGGAGGCTACCCATCCGGTATATAAGGTGTTGTTCCTCCAACCTGAGCTTGGATTCATTTTGACAATAGAGGAGGCCATGGATAGACATATCAGAATGGGAATGGGACGTGGAATTAAAATGTGTGGCCACTGGGAGATCCTGCTTTTTCTGGCGGACCGAGCGTAGGTGTTCAGCGAAATGGTCTCCCAGTCTGCGTCGGGTCTCACCAATATATAAAAGGCCACACCGGGAGCACCGGACGCAGTATACCACACCAGCCGACTCACAGGTGAAGTGTCGCCTCACCTGGAAGGACTGTCTGGGGCCCTGAATGGTGGTGAGGGAGGAAGTGTTCGGGGCAGGTGTAGCACTTGTTCCGTTTACAAGGATAAGTGCCAGGAGGGAGATCAGTGGGAAGGGATTGGTGGGGGCGTGAGCGAGTGGACAAGGGAGTCACATAGGGAGCGATCCCTGCGAAAAGCAGAAAGGGGGGGAGGTAAAAATGTGCTTGGTGATGGGATCCCGTTAGAGGTGGCGGAAGTTACGGAGAATTATACGTTGGACCTGAAGGCTGGTGGGGTGGTAGGTAAGGACAAGGGGAACCCTATCCTGAGTGGGGTGGCGGGTGGATGAGGTGAGGGCAGATGTGCATGAAATGGGAGAGATGCGTTTCAGAGCAGAGTTGATGGTGGACAAAGGGAAGCCCCTTTGTTTAAAAAAGGAAGTCACCTCCTTTGTCCTGGAATGAAAAGCCTCATCCTGAGAGCAGATGCAGTGGAGACGGAGGAATTGTGAGAAGGGGATAGCCTTTTTGCAAGAGACAGGGTGGGAAGAGGAATAGTCCAGGTAGGCGTGAGAGTCTTTAGGCTTATAGTAGATATCAGTAGGTAGGCCGTATCCAGAGATGGAGACAGAAAGATCAAGAAAGGGGAGGGAGGTGTCAGAAATGGACCAGGTTAATCTGAGGGCAGGGTGAAAGTTGGAGGCAAAGTTAATGAAGTCAACAAGCTCAGCATGCGTGCAAGAGGCAGTGCCAATGCAGTCGTCGATGTAGCGAAGGAAAAGGGGGACGGATACCTATATAGCCTTGGAACATGGACTGTTCCACAAAGCCAACAAAAAGGCAGGCATAACTGGGACCCATATGGGTGCCCATGGCTACACCTTTGGTTTGGAGGAAGTGGGAGGAGCCAAAGGAGAAATTATTGAGAGTAAGAACTAATTCCGCTAGACGGAGGAGAGTGGTGGTAGAGGGGAATTGGTTAGGTCTGGAATCCAAAAAAAAAGCAAAGAGCTTCGAGACCATCTCGGTGGGGGATGGAGGTATATAGGGACTGGACGTCCATGGTGAAAATAAGATGGTGAGGGACAGGGAACTTAAAATCATTGAAAAAATTCAAAGCATGAGAAGTGTCATGAATATAGGTGGGAAGAGATTGAACAAGGAGGGATAAGACAGTGTCAAGGTATGCAGAAATGAGTTCAGTGGGGCAGGAGCAAGCTGAGACAATAGGTCTACCTGGACAGGCAGGTTTGTGGATCTTGGGTAGGAGGTAGAAACGGGAAGTGCGGGGTGTGGAAACTGTGAGTTGCTGGCAGTGGATGGGAGATCCCCAGAGCTGATAAGGTTGGTGATGGTATAGGAGAAAATGGCCTGGTGCTCCTTAGTGGGGTCATGATCAAGGGGTAAATAAGAGGAGGTATCAGAGAGTTGTCGCTGTGCCTCAGCCAGGTAGAGGTCAGTACGCCAGACAACAACAGCTCCCCCCTTATCAGCAGATTTTATAGTGAGGTTGGGATTGGTGTGGAGGGAGTGGAGAGCAGAGCGTTCAGAAGGAGTGAGGTGGAATTGGAAAAGCATGTGGTGAAGTCAGATGGCCATGATTGTTCTTGGCAAATTTTTCTACAGAAATGGAATACCATTGCCTTCTTCTGGGCAGTGTCTTTACAAGATGGGTGACCCTCAGCCATTATCAATACCCTTCAGAGATTGTCTGCCTGGCATCAGTGGTCACATAACCAGGACTTGTGTTATGCACCAGCTGCTCGTACGACCATCCACAACTTGCTCCTGTGGCTTCACGTGACCCTGATCGGGTGCTAAGCAGGTGTTACTCCTTACCAGACATCCCACCCTGCAAAAACTCATTTCAGGGAGGTAGCACCATCACCCCTGCCCCCCCGCAATCCCATATCCCCCCCCCCCCCATCGACCTCCAAGTGTGTATGTATAGAGGACAGTCGACCTCCTAGTGTGAATTTATAGAGGGCATTTGATAATGAAAGAACACAATTTATTTGATCTCATATTGAAATGATTTGCACATATATATATATTTTCCTTGTTGAGTATTTTGTTGGCAATCTCAATGCTAATAGTTAAATGCTAATGCAAATATATTTTCTATTTCTTTTGCAAACTTGGTGACATTGAGAGCTCCTCAGCAGCAGTTTTTAGACAAATGTTGATCAGGTGTCTTGGACAGCCAAGGCTGTAAATATGAGGGGCCTGTGCTTTCACTCTTGATAAGACAGAGTTGTTTTTGCCAATCATCACATTGCCGTTGTCACTGCTAAATCTTACACAATTAGACCATTCAAGGCCTTTGTCATGCATGGATGATGCAATGCAGTTGAATATGTTTTCAGCCTTGGCATCATTGCACACTGGCATGTCTACAAATCCGACTGGTACCTTATCCTGCGTTTCATTATAGTACCTGGTTAAAATGGCACATTCCTTCTCACACATGATATCGTTGCTTTCGTCATCCAAAATACTGTATGGCCTTTTTTCTGTCTGGATGAACTTGTACAGATCCTCTGAACATTCAGGTTCCAGTGCCATGTTCACAGTAGCTGCTGTTTTGGTTGATGAGCAGGCATAGCTTTTTGCTGTTTCTGAATCAGGAAACATTTTCCTGAATGGCTTGCCTATGTGCTTACACTCCTGGAATGGCAGGTTATGCTCAACAATGAAAGATGTAAAGTACACCTCAGCTCTAGTGACCTTCTCTGTCAGAATTTGGTTTTCTGCTGAAAAGAACTGTGAAATACTTGAGCAGCCTTCCCTGCGCTTAGCCTCCCTAATATGTTGTGGTCCCTAAAAGAAATGAAAGCATAAGGTGTATCCTTATTATATTGTCTTATGCAGAAAATATGACATTACAATATATACTTATATAATCATGGAGTTTTTTTTCTATTACAACTTGAAACAAGTCTACAGGGAGTTTGGCCTCATCACGTAGAGTAGTTGATTAGCAGCTAGCCAGCTAGTTTAAATAACGATAGCTATGCTAGTGAATGAATGACACCTGTTAAACTCAGCTCAACATGTCCTTTACAGTCATTTAACCCACCGTGGGCAATAGAAAAGTCACTGTTGCAAACAGTGCAGCGAGCAACACTGTCATTATTTTTGACCCTTATTAGGCAGTGTAGTCTGGGGTGAAGTATGTTTAATATTTTCTTTTCTTTTGGAACACTCTGCTATGGTGCTGCAGGACACTAAACTGACACTAAAGGACAATGAAAGAGAGAGAAGAGTTGACTGTAAAGCCCACCCACAGAGAAAACTGATAGGTCTATTTAGCACAAAGAGAGACCAATCAGGATGCCCTCTCTCTGTCACTGTCTCACTACGTCTGTCATTCGCTCTTTCTGTCACTCTCTCTCCCCCTCTCGCTCGCTCTCAAAAAAATCGATTTCCGGGATATTGTATATAATTTGCGGATGTCAGGGAGCAGCTATCAATATGTGGGAGACTCCCAGAACTTCTGGGAGAGGTAGGATATCTGCCTTACCCAAGGGTGACCTGCAGGCTAGCAGAGGGACGGAACTCCTTGCATCTACTTTGGTAGAGACGTATCTCCACCCCACCACCCAATATTTTTGCATAGATTTTTGTAAATTCTCTTGTATTTTCTGTAAATACTTGCAAGAAAATGAACCTCAGGGTAGCGTATGATAACATTATGAGGAATGTTGTCTTTAAGGGTTGGTTTAACCATCATGGGTGACCTTGTCTGGGTATCAGCTCTTTCGCCAGTGGGGTAAGCAAACATTCTATGCCCCTTTAGCTTTAACATGGAACCAGCACCTGGCTGCGAAAGGAGGAGGTACAGAAATGCCAACAGGAGCTCCAAAGTCCTCACCCTGGGAAAGGACGTATTTTCAAAGGTGGGCTACAGCTTAGGGCAATTTGAAAGACTGCCCTAGGACAGAGGACTCAGGTGATTTGCTGTTGATGGGCTAAGAAAAAGAATAAATGCCTTATGGTCATGAGCCCGTATGGGACTGAAGAGTTCTTCATCAGCCTTCAGAAAATCTGGTCGACTCCTTAGAGGGAAATATACCGATTCTCCTGGGTGACTTCAATACCATTGGACTACTCTGCCAGGGAGGGAATCGCAAGGAAGTCCTGAAAGCCAAATCTAGTGGAATCTTCTCTCTGATAAAATGCACAGAAGACCTTGTCAGAGTCAACATCAAAATGATAATAATGAGATCTCATATAAGGTGTTCTTCCTCCACCCTGAGAGTTACCTCATTGTGACAAAAGAGGAGGCTATGGATCAACATGTTAGAATAGGAATTAAAATGTTCAGCCAACAGGAAACTCCACTTTTGGTGGATGGAACGGAGCTGCTCAACTTATGACGGATCTCACCAGGTTGTATTGGGAGCATCTGATACAATATATGACCCTAACAGATTGGTAGGTGAAGTGTTGTCTCATCTGGAAGGACCCTTTGGGCCCTGAGTGGAGATGAGGGAGGAGATGAATGGATAGGTATAGCATAGCAACGTTCCTGATTCACACACACTCATTTTCCGAGCAAATGGACACTTAAGATGTAAAATGTGTATTTCACTGTATATTTCGATATATATGTGACAAAACTGATCAATATCACCATTCCCTCTGTGAAAAATCTGCTCCTTATGTTCCCTTTAAACCATTCCCTATGTCCTCTAGTTTGCCCTGGGAAGAACGATTGTGACCATTTACCTTATCTAGCTCCCTCGTAATTGCCTGCACTCCTGAGGGTCATCATGTTCGGGATGGTGAAGAGACTGGACCTCTACAAGAACAGGATTCTTTTAGTGAGGAAGGACCAGGAGATTCAGGAGGCCAAACACAAAGGGTCTTTGATTTGAAAATAGCTCTGCAGGCGCTATGTCCAAAGGGCATCGGGGCAGAATTAGGCCATTCAGCCCATTTTGTCCTCCGCCATTTAATCACGGTTGATTTATTATCCCTCTCAACCTGCCTTCTTCTGTATTCTTCGATGCCCTGACTAATCAAGAACCTATCAACCTCTGCTTTAAATATACCCAATGACTTGACCTTCACAGCCATCTGTGGCAATGAATTCCACAAATTAACCACCCTTTGACTAAAGGAATTCCTTTTCATCTGTTCTAAAGGGACATTCCTCTATTCTGAGTCTGTGCCCTCTGGTCCTAAACTCACCCACTAAAGGAAACATCCTCTCCATGTCCAATCTATCTAGGCCTTTCAATAATCGATAGTCAAGGTTCAACAAAAATCTCATGACCTATAGAATCGATGATGTGTGGGAATTTGAGAGGATAACTGATAATAACAGTATGTATGAACTCTTCAGCACGGTCAAGATAATCAATGTTCCCTACTTAGTGCCCACACACTCTGAAAGAACAGCAGAGAACTTAACAAAATAGTCTGCATTGAAGGAGCACTTTAAGGAAAATCTTTACGATGATTGTGTCTGATGCACCATCAATAACTCTCTCTGAGACGTAAAGGCAAGATATCGGCTTTTATTGACTGGAAGAAGGAACAAGCAGTGAGTGCATACTGGAGACAGAGAGGCCGGGCTCAGCCCTCAATCGCCTTTATACTGGGGTCTGTGGGAGGAGCCACAGGAGTGGTCAGTAGGGGGCGTGTCCAGACAGGTATATGTAGTTCACCACAGTGTCCTTGAAGTGACTGTCTTTTATTCCAACCCAAAGTTCACTGTTCATTCTCACTACTAACTAAACTGGTGAGAATTTCAAGAGCCACATAAAATACAGAACAGTATAGCACAGTAAGTAGAGGACATTCGATATACAATGTTGTGCTGACTTTTTAGCCTACTTTAAAATCAATCTAACCCCTCCCTCCCACATAGCCCTCTGTTTTTTCTTTCATCTATGTGATCTCTTAAATGTTCCTAATGTATCTCCCTCTACCACCACCCCTGGCACTGCACTCCACACACCCACCACTCTCTGTAAAAAAAACACACTTACACTTTCCTCCGAAACATTGGCTTTCAGGGTTGGAGTTTGGTGATGAGTTTGCATGGAATTATGGTATTGCAGGTGGAGCTGTAGCCAATAAGCAATTGTCTGATGTAGCTGTCTGTACTAACCAGATGCTCCAGAGATGAATGTAGAGCCAGGGATATGGTGTGCTCCTGTAGGTGAGACGAGGTTGTCTGGAAGGCAGGAGTTTATGTCTGCCATGACCCGCCTCCAAATGCATGTTAGAGCTACTGGGCAGTGGTTATTAAGACACAGTATTGTGGTGAACTACATATACCTGTCTGGACACGCACCCCCCCCCCCCCCCCCCCGGCGGACTGCTCCTGTGGCTCCTCCCACAGACCCTAGTATAAAGACGATTGGGGCCTGAGCCCTGCCTCTCATTCTCCAGGATGTAGCATAGTAGTCAATTGCTGCTTGTTCTTTCTTCCAGTCAATAAAAGCCGATATCTCGCCTCACGTCTCAGAGAGTTATTGACGGTGCATCAAGTATCTAGGGTGATAGTGGTCTTAAAGCAGGAAGGAACCTTAGCCTGAAGCAAGGACAGATTAAAATACCTCTGTCAGGTGATCCACACAATATCTAAGGACATGGCCAGGGAACCCATCCAGGCCTGATGTTTTTCACAGGTTCACACTCTGGGAGGATTATCTGACATTCATGATGGTGACTGCAGTTTCAGGTCCACTACATAGAATGCGTTAAGCTCATCAGGAGGGGATGCGCTGTAGTTGGAGATGCTGCCTGACTTCATTTTGTAACCTGTTATAGTATGTAAGCCCTGTCACAGCTGAAGACTGGACTGGGTTTGTCTCTCATCATCTAATATTTGTATATCTGTGTACTTATAATGCTACTGTGACACTGTAATTTCCTTTGGGATCAATAAAGTATCTATCTATTGATCTATCTGATAACTTTACAGAGGTTATTTCTTGACCTTGCTAATTTGCTCTCACATTTATTCTTCCTCCTTATCCATTTCTTGATCATTCTTTGTTAAATTCTAAAATCACTCCCAAATCTTTGGGCTGTTTCATTGATAGGTGTTCACTTAAATTTGGCTTCTCACTGTCTCAGCTCATTTCACACAAGCAAAACTCTCTGAGAGAAGAAGTTCCCTCTCAGGCTTCCCTTAAATATTAGTAAAATATTATAATTTACATACGTTTAACACACGCTAAGTGCTGGAGGAATTCAGCAAGTTAGGCAGCTTCTTTGGAAAAGAATAAACATGTTTTGCACTTCATCAATAAACATCAAAGAAGAGAAAATCTGCAGATGCTGGAAACCCAAGCAACACATACTTCAACTGGACTCGATCTTGCCCCGAAACATCGACTGTACTTTTTTCCATAGATGTTGCCTGGTCTGCTGAGTTCCTCCAGCATCTTGTGAGTGTGGCATAATAAATTTCTGTTTATTCCCCTCCACAGACGTTGGTTGATTTGCAGAGTTCCTCCATTTTGTGTGTATTGCTGATTTGCAGAATCCCTTGTGTTTATGTTTCATTTGAGTTTTTCTTGTGAATGTTGTGTATCTGATGCTTGTTATCTGTGGTGCTGATGCAAGTAAGTCTTTCATTGCACCAATGCATACGTAGGATGATAAACTCAATGTTGATTTTTCGGCTCTTCAGTGACACACTGAAATAAGATGTTGTCTCCTGTCTCACAGAGGAGCCTAAAGCACCCAAAAAGAGCACTGAGTAGATCTCATCAGTATCCTAGTAGCATTGAACCACCAGACACAATCACAAGCTTATCAGATTCAGGTTTAATATCATTGTTATATGTCGTGAAATTTGTTATCTTTGCAGCAGCAGTACAATGCAATACATGATAATATTTTAAAAGAACTGTGAATTACAGTAAGCATATATACTTATATCAAAAGCTAAAATAAATAAGTAGTGCAAAAAGAAATAAAAAATGTAGTGAACTAGTAGTGTCCATGGGTTCAATGTCCATCCAGAAATCAGTTGGCAGAGAAGAAGCTGTTCCTGAGTCACTGAATGTGCCTCTTCTGGTTCCTGTACCTCCTTCCTGATGGTCCTTAATTATGGATGCTGCATTTTTGAGGCACCACTCCTTGAAGATGTCTTGGATACTACAGAGGCTTGTACCCATGATGGAGCTGACTAATTTTACAGTACTCTGCAGCTTACTTTGACTCTGTGCCGCAGTCCCCCACACCAGACAGTGATGCAGCCAGTCAGAATACTCTGTATGGTACATCTGTAGAAATTCTTCAATGTTTTAGGCGACATACAAAATCTCCTCAAATTCCTAATGAAATATTGTTGCTGTCTTGGCTTCTTTATAGCTGCATCAATATGATGGGAACTTGACTCACCCTCTCCTCTTCAAAGGTCCTTTTGTTAGCAAAGTATACAACCTCATATTGCCACAAAACCCAGAAAGGAAAAAACGGTGGCAGGATTGTCAGCCGCCAAATCCCTCCTCTCCGCACAAAACAATGAACAAAAATGGAACAGGCAGATCGACCCTCAAATCCCACTTCTCCACACACAAAAAAATGAGAAAGATCAGGTGAAAAATAAAGAATATTAAAAAAACTATAAGACTGAAAAAAAAAGTCTGTAGTCCAAGTCCATATGCAAAACACGGAAAACCTGGTTAACATTCTCTGGGTACAGCAACAGGCCTTTCACTGTCCGGCAGCAGAGCGATGCCCCAGCACTTCTGATCCCTCTATAAGCATTGGTGTGTGTTCCCTCGTCATACTCTTTCTGAAGTCCACCATCACCTCTTCGGTCTTACAGAGGTTGAATACAGGGTTATTGCTGTGACACTGTTTAACTAGCTGGTATATCTCGCTTCTGTACGCCCTTTCATCACCATCTGAGATTCTGCTAGCATCAGCATATTTATAGATAGCCTTTGAGCAATGCCTAGCCACACAGTCTTGGTTATAGGGAGAGT
Organism: Hypanus sabinus; assembly: GCF_030144855.1. Lineage (NCBI taxonomy): Eukaryota > Metazoa > Chordata > Chondrichthyes > Myliobatiformes > Dasyatidae > Hypanus > Hypanus sabinus. The sequence continues at coordinate 4,604,025 of NC_082706.1, forward strand.
AGAGCAGTTGGCTAAGCACACATCCCCGTGCTGTGCAAATGGCTATTATCACATGATTGCTTGTCTGCTCAGTTTTCTAGAACTTGACAGTATCTATATTCCAAAGTAAAGATTAAAGATTAACTTTATTTATCGCATGTGCATCAAAATATACAATGAAATGTGTCGTGTCAATGGCCAACACAATCCGAGGATGTGTTGGGGCAGCTGGTAAGTGTCACCACCTTCTAACACCAACATTGCACGCCCATAACTTACTAGCCATAACCTGTATGCTTTTGGAATGTGGGAGGAAACCGGAACACTTGGAGGAACCCACACAGTCACGGGGAGAGCATACAGACAGCAGCAGGAATTCAATCCTGACTGCTGGCTCTGTGAAGTGTAACACTAGCTGCTATGCTGCCCCCAGCTGGTTGAAAGATGTTCAGACAATCTTGGGAAATAGATTTCCATTATAAATGTAAAACTGCATGCCTAACTAACTTAGGCTAGTGTCCAGAGTAAAATTATCTTGATTGGTAACGGCATTAAAGTTTACGGGGAAGAGGCAGGAGAATGGGCTTGAGAGGGAAAATAAATCAGCCATGATGGAATGGCAGTGCAGAGTCAATGGACCAACTGGTTTAATTCTGCTCCTAAGTCTTATCTCACTGGTAAAGGTCTGCTCTGACCCTCTTTCAGGTGTTCCCTTGCCACCAGCTCACCGCTTGACCGTGAAGGAAATTTATTTTGAGGATAAACCCAGGTTTGAGGTTCTCAAGGCACACTTCATTAAAGAAGGGCGGCTAGAGGAAGAAGCTGCCATCAAGATAATTGAAGATGGAGCTGCGGTCTTTCGGAAAGAGAGGACTCTCATCGAAGTGGAAGCACCCGTGACAGGTGCGCAATGCCAAACTCCAGCCTGATACTTCGCCATCCTCATGCCTCACCCCACAGCTTTCCGTCCCCACCTTCACTACACTCCGTTTTCCTCCTCACTAGCCTTATTTTACCAAGATCTGTCCAAAGGCATGTGGGTTGACAAAGCAGGAGGTAAGAAATATTGCTGCCTCACCAACCCCCACCTCTTCCCTCCTGCTTTGCCAATGGCGAACCTTGCTGCTTTTTGCCTCCTCAACCTCCCCCACCCCAACCCCCTGCCTTCCTGTCTTTGTCAGCCCTCACCATGTTGCACTGATCTCCTCAGCCATTTACCTTGCAACCCCCGCTTCATCATATAACCTCATTTCAAATCCCTCCCATCTCATCACCTCGTGCCGTTATTGGACACACCACACCATCTTGCACCTCGTCACTGTAGATTGAATATACAGTGAAATGTGTTGTTTGTGTCAATAACCGACACAGTCCAAGGATGTGCTGGGGGCAGTCGTAAGTATCACCATACTTCCAGTACCAACATAGCATGCCCACAATCCCCCATCCATCCTTTACAGGCAGATAGCTTCTCACTATTCACATATCACTCCTCCATACTTTACCATCCCCTCCCATATCCCATTTCTTCACTCCTCTCTTTTCCTCTGCAGGAAACCTTGACTGTCTATATACTCAAGCAGGCCTAGGGTCTGTGTGCTAACTCTGACTTGCCCTTCTCTCTCTGTCCTTCAGTCTGTGGTGACATTCATGGTCAATTCTTTGACTTGATGAAGCTGTTTGAAATTGGTGGTGAACCCAGCAACACACAGTATCTATTCCTTGGAGATTATGTGGATCGGGGCTATTTCAGCATTGAGGTGAGATACTACAATGCGCTACAGGCCCTTCAGCCCATTATATGCCAGTGGTTTAACCTGCTCTAAGATCAAATTAACCCTTCCTTCCCACATAGCCCACCTTTCTTCTTTCATCCATGTGTCCCACTTCAGCTGGGACATAGGCTGCTAATAGCAGCTCGCCAAAGTCCTCTGTCCTGGGCTGAAGGTTGATCAGCCCTGCAGCTTCTGCATTCACCACATGACTTCATGTCTTCCAGGCAATGATCCTTCCTCTCCCAGGGATCAGGTCTTTGGAGCTCTATTGTGTTTCTGTAGTACAGGGTTTTTCTGGGATGGGGTTAGTAGCCCCTTGCCCAGTCCTCCTCCTTTTGCTGCCAGGCTTGGGACAGTCCATGGCAGAGTCTTAAAAATCTCTTTAATGTCCCTAATATGTCTCTTTCTATCACCATCCCTGACAGAACGTTATACACACCTACCACTCTGTGTAAAAAAAAAGACCTAACTCTGACATCCCCTCTATGCTTTCTCCAATTACCTTAAAAGTATGCCCCCTCATATTAGCTTTTTCTGTCCACTTGATCTGTGCCTCACAATTTTGTACAATTCAATCAAATCATCTCTCATCCTCCTCCTCCCCAAAGAGAAAAGTCCTAACTTACTGAACCTACCCTTATAAGACACGTTCTCTAGTCCAGGTGGCATCCTAGTAAATCTCCTCTTCACCTTCCCTAAAGCTTCCACATCCTTCCTTTAATGAGGTGACCAGAACTGAACACAATATTCCAACTGTGGTCTAACTAGTGTTTAATAGATTTGTAACATCACCTTGTGGCTCTTGAACCCAATCCCTCAGTAATAAAGGCCTTCTTAACCATGGCAACTTTGAGGGATCTGTGGATGTGAACCCCAAAACAAAGCCAACCAGGACAAATCTGGAACTTGCAATCCTGTGCACACAAAGGGCATGGAGAAGATAGCAGCCATTGTTTTTGGAACCACTATAGTCATGTACCATTTCATGAAGCTTGTGGAGATAGATTCAATAGATGCATTTAATGTCAGATAAATGTATACAAACATCTTTGCAAACATCCACGAAAACAGAGGAGTGCCCTAAAGAATGAATGACAATTTAATGTTAGAACCCCAAAGCCCCCCCAGCTCCCCCCTTCCACGTACATGGAGCAGCAAGGCATTGACCCCCACCCCCACCAGCAAAAAAACATCGGCATCCTCCACCAGCACTCAAGCATGCAGCAAAGCACCAATAAAGACACAGACTTGCAGTGCCCTAAAGACCACTCATTCACCTGGTAATTCGACATACCACAGGCTCTCTCTCCCTAATAAGGGAAAAAGAGGTGCCGCCGTTTCATAGCGAGAGCAGAGGCACAACAAACAACTCGCTGATTTATGATGTTAAAAGTCTGTTGCATCACTTTTTCTGAGCTCTGTGCCCAGAGAGTCGGCCCCAGAAAGGCTCAGTGCTCTGGATGTTTTGGGTTCTCCCATGGCACCTCAATCAGTGGCACCAGCCTAGAATGTCTCTAGAGCCACGAAAATCCAGCACCCTGAATGCACGCTGGTCTTCCTGGCCGCATCCTATGGATATCAAAATGTGGCTGGCCATGAGGCCCTGAGAGCGGGTCCCATTCCCGCAAAGAACCAGTCATAGTGTGACTCCAGATCAAGGTCTTCAAATGAACCCTGAAAAGGCAAAAAAGAGTTATCAAAGGTAGAAATAGGCTGCTTCCGAAGATGCAAGCAGAAGGGTCCCTGTTCAGCGCCATCATAACTTTGCCCCTCGATTCAATGGTAATTTTAAGAGGGGAATTGGTGATGTGCTCAGAGAGGGAATTTTTCCAGCTCTCTTGCTCTGTCATTGAGTTATCCTCTCATCCTTTAATCTCTCTCACTTTACTCTTGCTGAGGTATCAAATAGGGCACTTTCTGTGGTGCATCAATAACAATTGGTGAGGGTCAAAGAGGGTATACCAAACTTCTTTAGCCTCCAGAGGAATTGAGGAATTCATGAGCTTTCTTGACAATGGTATATATGTGGTTTACTAAAGACAGGCTATTAAAACTTGAAAATGTCTACCCTCTCAACCTCAGTACCATTGATGTAGACAGGAGCATGTGCACTGCTCTTCCCCTCCTCCCTCCCACTTCTGGAGTCAATGCCAGCTCTTGTTTTGCTGACATTGAGGGAACGTTTTATTTTAATGATTAGCTTTATTTGTCACATGCGCATTGATACATACAATGAAATATGTTGCCTGTGCCATAGTTCCGGTGCCAAAACAGTATACACACAGCTTACTAACCCTAACTCATAGGTCTTCAGAGTGTGGTAGGAAACTGGAGCACCAGAGGAATCCCACGCAGTCATGGGAAGAATGTACAAACTCCTTACAGTTGTTGGTGGGCATGGAACTCTGATTTGTGATCATTGGTACTGTAAAGCGATTGTGTTAACCATTACACTACCATTCCATGCTGCTATTCCAGTTCAATGTCATGATCACCCAGTAACCCTCTTCACCAGCATCCCCTGTTACTGATTGTATTTCTACTGATGTTAACTACTCATGCTATCACTCAGTAATCCCTTCACCCCATTTCCCTTTATTCATTTCTCTACTGATACTATACTAGTCCTCTCCCACTGTCTCTTGCTCACTGTTACTACTTATACTTCTGATGATAGCACCCCCATGTTGGCATTGTTTAGCTAGCTATGTGTTAACATGTTTACCTGGTTACTCTTACCTTCCACTCTTGAAACCAGTATTCCACTGTGCTCACACGTTCAGATACTTCTGCCTGATTCATTTTTCCTGTAGTGTGTGCTGCTTCTCTGGGTGCTGAAGATTCACCATGCAAGCACACTGTTCCTGCTCCGGGGAAACCACGAGTGTAGACACCTCACTGAGTACTTCACGTTCAAGCAAGAATGTGAGTATATTTAATGTGGCTTTCTGCAAGAAGGTGAAACTCAAGATTGTATATGGTTCACATACTTTGATAATAAATATACTTTGAATCTTGTCCAGGCCAGGCCTGTACCTAGCCTTAATTCAAGGTTCAAGATTGTTTATTGTCAATCTTCAGTACACAAGTGAAAAGGAGAACAAAATGACTGTTACTCCGGATCCGATGCAGCTTAAAATTACACAATAAGCATTAAAGATGCACTAAAAACAATAAATATAAATATAAAAGGAATCCTATAAAACACACTGTACAAGTATCTGGTAACTTACATAGACCGATTGTATATCCATAAAGTGACACTAAATGATATGTATGTAGTGATTTTTGGGGGTAAGGTGGGTTAATGGTTGAAGATGTTGATTAGCTTGACAGCTTGGGGAAAATAACTGTTTTTGAGTCCAGTTGTCCTGACGTGGAATGTCCAGTGATTGACTTGGGATACAAATCCATTTGTCATAGGGTCATGGAGCCCTGAAACATGCTCCTTGGCCCATCTAGTCTGTGTCAGCTTTGTCTTCCGCCTCGTTTCATCTATCTGCACCTGGACCATAGCCTTCCTTACCCCCCATCCAAACTCATCAATGTCATCATTCGTCTGTGGCACAAAGGAAAAGAACCTGACAGAGATGCGTGTGGTCGTAGACTGGGTGTTGTAGCTTACAGCATGGGACCTGGTAGCGCTAAACAAACAAACAAATAAATAAATAAACACAATGAATAAAGCTATTGTTACACATAACCATAAATTATGCTGTCAGGACCTCTGTTAAAAGCAAACTGCACACAATGCTCTATGGTGGGAAAATGTTACAATCTCTTTCTAGACATACTGAACCCTCTAGCTAACCATAGCTCCTAGAAAATGTATTCAACATTCATAATTACCCACCTTCTTCATTTTCTCACGGATCACCCTTTATTGACCCCTCCCTTGCCCCAAAGCATCTTCTGCCCATGGCAGATTTCCTCTTTTCCCACTTACTCCAGCGGAACTCTATAGCCTAGCAAAGATTGGATCAGGAGCTGCTGAGATATGAAACCAAGCAACTGAAGAGCTTGATAGAGATGTACGAGGTGATAAGAGATATAGAGTGGTATATATAAAATGCTGGAGAAACTCAGCAAGTCAGGCAGTATCTACAGAGAGGAATAAACAGTGGATGTTTTGGGCCGAGACCCATCATCAGGACTGAATCTCTTGTGTTTATAGATCAAGTGGACAGCCGGAGTTTTTTTCCCCCACAGCTGAAATGGCTAATATGAGGGGGCAAGATTTTGAGGTGATTAGAAAGACGTAAAGGAGGGGGATGCCAGTGGTGGTGTTTTTTTAACACAGAGAATGGTGGGCATGTGAAATTTACTGCTGAGGTGGTGGTACAGGCAGATACTGTAGGGACATTTGTAAAAGATTTTTAAATAGGCACATGGATGAAAGAAAAATGGAGGGCTCTGTGGGAAGGAAGAGTTAAATCAAGGGTTCCTAATCTTTTAGATGCCATGGAGCTTTACCATTAACTGAAAGATCCGTGGACCTGAGGTTGGGGATCTCTGGGTTAGGTTTATCCTAAAGTAAGTTAACAGGTTGGCGCAGCCTTGCTGTTCTAAGTTGTATGACGTGTGGAGCTGCAGGAACAGAGTGGATGTGTGTATTTGTGGGATACCACCACTCTGATCCTGATTGGGTATTTGTTCTAAGAGGAATGTGAAATATATGCAGAATGAGTCCAGGTTCCCTGGTGGGCTTTTATAGGAGGTTAGTAGTTTTCATTTGCTATTTTTAGTTTCCCCTGTAGAAAACGGGTTACTGAGATCAAAATAATCTCCTTTGCTAAGCACAGTGTCCCTAATGCATAAAAAGGATTGTAATACAGTTTTACTAATACCTTCTCAATTATGAAGAGTTTTTGTTGAAGATAGCAGTGTACAACTTGTCCAGATATACTCTTCTGGGCTGGTTTCAAGGAGCTTGTTCAGTGCAGTAAAGACAACCCAGGTCATTGTGCAAGAGCATTATAAGAAAGATTTTAACTCTGGGGCCTTGAAGCAGAATAAATAAAACATCAAACATTGCAGCCCACAACTTTGTGCCACCTTTTTAACCTACTCCATGATCAATCTAGCTCTTTCCTCCCACATACTGTTCCATACTTCTTTCATCCATGTCCCTATCCAAGAGTTTACCAAATGTATCCGGCTCTGTCACCACCGAGGGGCAGTGCATTCCACACACCTGCTACTCTGTGTGGGGAAAAAACTTACTTCACTTTCCTCCAATCACTTTAAATGACCAATAGTTTGTCTTGAATTTTTGTAGCAGAGAGAGAAAGATGGAAGTAATTCGATACAACAGGTGAATGAGCACCACTGGTGGGTTATTTAATAACTAGGATTTTCGGAGGTTGGAAATAGAGGACTGTATTATCTCAGGAGTTTGTTGGACTGGAGGAGATTGAGAAGTCATGAAGGAATATGAACCAAAGGATGGGAGCTGTAAAATTAAGAGTTTATTCAACCTAGTGTAAATCTATGAGCACAGACTAACAGGATGCAAATGAGTAGTCTTGAGCTTCAGTGCAGTGGAGTTTGAGTATGGGGGTAACTGGAGCAGGGCAGAATGAAAAGCCAGCGTAGAAAAATGTAATTTTAATCTTTTGATTTTGGGAATAAGTGTTGAGTTTGCTCAGCCAAGTGCTTGGATGATGCCTCCGGAGTCCTGCGAGATGAAGAGTGCCCATGTATAACAAACAGTTCACTCAAGGGATTAGCAAAGCCATGAGACTCCACTGACAGCAAGGGAGAGGCAGTGAAGTGAGGTCTGAAAGTTTAACTAGTGATCAGCCACTGGCTGTACTTTATTAGGTGTTTGAGGAGATCTGATATGTCACCGAAAACTAGCAAATGTTTACAGATATACCATGGGGTGAATTCTAACTGGCTGCATCACCATTTGGCATGGAGGTGCCACTGCACAGGATTGGAATAAAACTGCAGAGAGCTGCGAACTCAGCCAGCTCCATCTTGGGCAATGCCTCAAAAAGGCAGCATCCATTATTAAAGACCCCCATTATCCAAGGCGTACCCTTTTCCCATTACTACCATTAAATACCAGGGAAATACAGGAGCCTGAAGATGCACGCAATGTTTTAAGAACAGCTGTTTCCTCTCTGCCATCAGATTTCTGAACAGTCCATAAACCTGTGAACACTACACTATTTTTCTCTCTTTTTGCCCTACATTTATTTATTGTATGTGACTGTATATAATTTCTTATTGTAACATAGTATGTTTTATGATGCATAACACTATTGCTGCCTCAAAGCAACAGATTTCACAATCTATGTCTGTGATAACCTGAATCTGATTGGGTACTGAGTCATCAGTTTCTCAGAGATCTCGATTATCTCTCGGTTGTGAGGATTGTAGATGGGGTGTGTTAATGTTGCTTACGTTATCGTATCCTCATTCCAGGTAAAATCAAATACTCGGACCACTTCTACAATGCCTGCATGACTGCTTTCGACTGCCTGCCTCTGGCTGCACTGGTAAATCACCAGTTCCTTTGCCTGCACGGCGGCTTGTCACCCGACATCCAGAGTCTAGATGACATTAGGAGAGTAAGTACAAGTGCTCGTGAAGTTGGGATAGTTTGTCCAAAAGGAGTAGGTCAGAGGGAAGCGGTATAACTTGGTCACCAGTTCCATCCCACCTTGGGGGGAGCAGGTTCACTCCGTCAGTTCTGAGCGACTTTTGGTTTCTCAGTATGCCAGAGATCCCACGTGGGGAGACCTGAACAACTGGGAGAGTTCCTTTGGGTACAGAGTGAGGTGGGTGGAACTTGGGCCTGAACGAGAGTGAACTGATCGAAAACAGAGACCAGGTAAAGATTTAAAGATATAAAAATAATTCTTATTTGCCACATCTACATCAAAACAAATAATGAAATGTGTCATTTGCGTCATTGTTTGTGATATGCTCACAAGTGTTGCCATGCTTCTCATGCCAGGAAAGCACGTCCACAGTTTACTAACCGTAGCCCATATGTCTTTGACTCTAGAGTAGGGAGGGGAGATGGTAGGGGCTGGAGTGGGCTAGGAGAGGAGTGCAGCCACACCAAGAGTACCTATACTCCCCTGTGTCTTTTTGCATAGCAGGGGAATTAAGGGTTATGGGGAAAGATCAGCCGTGATCTTATTGAGTGGCGGAGCAGGCTCAATGGGCCAGTTGGCGTACTCCTGCTTCTATTTCTTATGTTTTTATGTATCGCACTCCATCTTCTAAAGGATGTTATGAGGTACAGTTATGCTGTCCATTAAGCCTGCAGATCTCCTCAAAGCACATGGAGTCCCTTGCATTCCTTATATTCCTCCATATATTCAAACTCCCTCCATTGGCCCAAAGTAAAGATCTCAGGATCTTTTTGACTGTGTTCTGTCTGCAGTCGATTTCCTTTATCTGCCCACCTCCCACCCCCGACCCTCTTCCCTTGGCTTCAGGTCACCAGAGGATTCCTGTCACCATTTTGTGAATTAACTGGTGATGGATTGCAAGCTTCATGCCCATCCCGTCATCCCATTCTCCAGTCCTCCTCTGTTTCCACAATTATCCACAGCATTCACCTCTCGGCAATTGGCCACTACTTCTCACATCTCTTGAACCTCAATTTATGAGATTGTGTGTATGCTTCCACACTGGCACAGAGACTGTATGTCAAATAATAGCTTCATTGCTGGTGAGGCATTGATATTGGAAACTACACTCAATCATTGCAAATGCATTTTCTTCTAATGCTGCATCTCATCTTTTAGCTAGACAGGTTTAAGGAGCCACCAGCCTTTGGTCCCATGTGTGATCTGCTGTGGTCGGACCCAGCTGAGGACTATGGCAGCGAGAGGAAACCAGATCACTTCAGTCATAATACTGCTCGAGGCTGCTCCTACTTCTTCAGGTCTGTGTCAATGAGACAGAGGGGACAAGAAAGGCAGATCTTGCTCTTACAGGGGCCAGTTTATTCCCAATCTGATAGAGAAGGGGAAAAGGCTGTTCCTAAAACATTGAGTGTGTGTCCTCAGGCTCCTGTACCCCCTCTCTGAGGGTAGCAATGAGAAGAGTACTTATTTTGGGTGGTGGTGGTCCTTAATGATGGATGCGGCCTTTTTGAGGCATTGCTTTTTGAAGGTCTCCTGGATGCTGGGGAGGCTAGTGCCCATGATGAAGCTGGCTGAATTTGCAACTTTCTGCAGCTTTTTCCAATCCCGTGCAGTGGTACCTTTGTACCAGACGATGATGCAACCAGTTAGAATGCTTTCCACAAGACAATAGTAGAAATTTGCAAATGTCTTTGGTGACATGCAAATCTCAAACTCTTAATGAAATATAGCCATTGTCATGTCTTCTTTGTTATTGCATAGCTATGTTGGGCCCAGTATAGATTCTCAGATGCTGACACCCAGGAACTTGAAACTATTCACTCTTTCCATTTCTGATCCCTCGATGAAGACTGGTGTGTGTGCTCCTTCAACTTCCCTTCCTAAAGTCCACAATCTGGTCTTACTGACTTTGAATGCAAGGTTGTTGCTGCAACACCACTGCAGAGCTGTCTTGCTCCTGTACGCCTCCTCTTCACCAACTGAAATTCTGGCAACAATAGTTGTGTCATCACAAATTTATAGATGGCATTTGAACTGTGCCTAGCCACACAATAGTGGGTGAAGAGAGAGCAGAGCATGCATCTTTGAGGTGCGCCTGTGTTGATTGAAAGTGAGGAGATGTTGTTTCTGATGCTCACTGACTGTGGTGTCCCAGTAAGAAGTCAAGGATTCAGTTGCAAATGTAGTTATAGAGGATTTATTAGGGGCAGCCCGCAAGTGTCGATCTGATGCTGTTAGCACACTCACAATATTCAGCAGAATAACAAGCAACAACAACACCAAAACAAACCCTTTCGTCCTTTCCACTCTCCCACTCACACTCTCTGTCTCTCTGCCTCTGGGTTTTTCTGTATTTGTCTCTCTCTCTTTCTCTCATGTACAGTACTCAACTTGCACATGACAGGCAGTTTCCAGCCCTCCTGACTGCCGACTTTCAGACACTCCAACCCAAGGACCTTGATCATCGTCCTTGACTTCCAGATTCCCCAACTTCGGTATTCTGCTGCACACAATATTCTAGTCCTTTTCCCTTTGTGCTCTTTTCCTTAAATATCCGGATGACTCTATGATAGCTCTTCTGAGGCTCCTTCCCAGCTTGCTCTTTGACATTCTAGATATAGTTCTACTTGTTCTGGAGTCTCCTCCTACAGGAATTTAGAGTTGCTTTGTTATTGTCACATATACTGGGATTGATTGGCAAGAGCATATTAAAGGAAAGCAGGGAAAGTGCAGAAGCTGTTGTCGCAATGGCCATTGTCTGAGTGGACAGAGTCAGAGTGGTGATCTTGAGGCTTTAGCTCTTCAAGGCTTCCACAAAGAGAGGCTTCATTCAGAGAAAGCAAAGGAAAGAAAAGCTCAAGGTTAAGTATTTTTTCCTTCCTTTCTTTATATCCACTCAGCTTAGACAGTAGAGATGCTCCTCTTGCGGGATGTGGGAAGGCAGGGAGGCCTCCAGTGTCCCTGATGACTACAACTGCGAGAAGTGCATCCAGCTCTATCTTCTAATAATCCACATTAATGAGTTGGACCTGGAACTGGATGTACTCAGGATCATTACGGAGGCTGAAGAGGTGATAGATAGGATATATGGAGACGTAGTTCCATCTAAGGTGCAGGACACAGGAAAATGGGTGACAGGTCAGGAAGGGGAAAGGGGTTAAGGAGCCAGTGCAGAGTACCCCTGTGGCCATCTCCATCAACAACAGGTCTGTCACTTTGGATACTGTCAGGGGGTTAACCTAACAGAAGAAAGTCACAGTGGTCGGGGCTCTGGCACTGAGTCTGCCTCTGTGAGTTGGAAATGAGGTGGGGGAGAAGAGGCATGCTGTGCTGAAAGGAGGTTCATTAGTTCAGGATTGAACTGGAGGTTCTGTGGGTGAGAATGGGCTTGCTGGATAGTATGTTACCTCCTGGGTACCAGGGTCCGGGATAGCTCAGATTGAGTTCTCAGCATTCTTAAGTGGGAGGGTGAACAGCCAGAAGTTGTAGTCCATGTGGATACCAATGACCTGGGTAGGATGAGTGATGAGGTCCTGTATAAGGAGTTCAAGAAGTTGGTGCTAAGTTAAAGGGCAGGACTTCCAGAGTTGTGATCTCAGGATTGCTACCCTTTTCACGTGCTAGTGAGGCCAGAACTAGGAAGATTATACAGTTTAATCCATGGCTAAGGAGTTGGTGTAAGAGGGTGTGTATCAGATTTTTAGATCATTGGGCTCTCTTCCAGGGAAGGTGGTACCCTTAGAGAAGGGCTGGTTTGCACCTGAACTGGAGGGGGACTAATATCCTAGTGGGAAGGTTCGTTAGTATTGCTTGGTGGGGTTTAAACTAGAGTTGCGGGGGATGAGAAACAGAGTGCCAGAACAACTAATGGAGAGGTTGTGAAGGCAGATGTTGGTAATACCTCAGACAAAATTAGGAATCAAAAGGTTGAGCATGGTTTTACCAGTTTCCTAAGCAACATATATTTCAGTGCAAGAAGTGTTGTAGGAAAGGCGGATAATAGTGTTGAAGATGAATGTGTAGTGAGGAGAACCTGCTTATAGGACAAATTTGCAGTTAACAGGATGAGTTGCAACATAAGGTGGCAAAATTGAAAAGGGTGAATAAAGGGCCGCAGGTGTTATATTTGAACGCATACAGTATACGGGATAAGGCAAGTGAACGTGCAGCACAGTTACAGACTTCTCCCTATAGATGCTGCCTAGCCTGCTGCGTTCTACCAGCATTTTGTGTGTGTTGTTGTTTGAATTTCCAGCATCTGCAGATGTCCTCGTGTTTACCAAGATGCTACCTGGTTTAGAGAGCATGCATTATGATCAGAGATTAAGGGAGCTAGGGCTTACTCTTTGGATAGAAGGAGGATGAGAGGAGACATGATAGAGGTATACAAGATATTAAGAGGCATTGGTAAGGTGGACAGCCAGCACCTCTTCCCCTGGGCACCACTGCTCAGTACAAGAGGACATGGCTTTAAGGTAAGGGGAGGGAAGTTCAAGGGGGAAATTAGAGGAAGGTTTTTTTACTCAGAGAGTGGTTGGTGTGTGGAATGCACTGCCTGACTCAGTGATGGAGGCAGATACACTAGTGAAATTTAAGAGACTACTAGACAGGCATATGGAGGAATTTAAGGTGGGGGGGATATATGGGAGGCAGGGTTTAAAGGTCAGCACAACACTGTGGGCCGAAGGGCCTGTACTGTGCTGTACTATTCGATGTTCTGTGTTAATTGGATCAACCATGATGCAGTGATGGAGCAGACTCGATGGGCTAAATGGCTTAATTCTGCTTCTTTCTCATGGTTTCTCATGCTGAAAAGCTTGTCTTCCACACTCTCCAACCTGATGGCATGAGCAATAATTTCTCCAACTTCCTGTAATGTCCTCTCCCTCCTTCCTTCTTTCTTTTCCATTCTCTGTTCTGGTTCCCCTCTTACCTGCCACCACCTCACTCTGGTTCCCACCCTCCTTCCCTTTCTTCCATGGCCAACTGTCCTCTCCTATCAAATTCCTTCTTCCTCATCCACCTATCACTTCCCAGCTTGTTACTTCAAACCCCCTCCACCACCCACTCACCTTCCTGCTCACCTGATCTCAGCTGTCACCTGCAACACATACACAAGGGTCAGCAGCAGCTATGGAAATGAATGAACAGTCAATGTTGCAGCTAATACCCTTCACCTTCCCCTTCCCACCTTTTTTTGGCTTCTTCCCTCTTCCTTTCCGGCCCTGATGAATGGTCTCAGCCCAAAATGTTGACCGCGTATTCATTTCCATAGATGCTGTCTGACCTGCTGAGTTCTTCCGGCATTTTGTGTGTGATGCTCAAGATTTCCAGCATCTGCAGAATCCCTTGTGTTTAATCTATGGATTTCTTAAATCTTCTTGTGGGAGAAGAAACAAGATACAGTTAAACTGAGATAGCCGCTGCTACCTTATGGTCTTTGATTAGAAAGGGGCTGGGGCTGGGGTAACATTTTGTCAGCACCAAACTGCCGTTTTGAGCCTTGGTAACATTATACAGCAGACTGTTGCTGTTTTGCTGAGCTGACTTATTCCTTGCCCACCCTACCTGTCAGGTTCACAACTAACAAGCCCAAACAGTATTGCTGTCCCAGGTGTTGTCAGAATACACAATTCTGTGCAAAAGTCTCATGCACGCGCTCTATGTATGGCCAGGGTGTCAAAAGACTTTTCCACAGTATTGTATTTATGAACCTAGAGTGGAGAGCGAGTTTTGTAAATCTGGTGGGAGCAAAGGATGTTGGGAATGGTGAGAGGTGGCAGAGAAGGAGTGCCAGGGGCAAGGGGTGACGCAGGTGCAGATACACTCAGCCCTAGACACCAAGTAAGGTCACTTTATTCCAAACAAATGGTTTATTGATCATTACAGAATATCTCTCTGGTGCTTCCCACTCCCTCTGCTCTCTCTTCTCCTTTTCTCAACTATGACCCCTCTCCCTGTCCCCTTCCCACTCTCAGTCCACAATAGAGACCCGTATCAGAATTGCATTTATCATCACTCACATATATAATGAAATTTGGTTTTCTTGTGGCAGCAGTACTGTGTAATACATAAAATTGCTGCACTACTGTGCAACAGTCTTAGGCATCCTAGCTATATGTATGTGCCTAAGCAATTTGCACAGAACTGTATCTTCGGATGAAGTCCAGATATCTGTGTCATTCAAGATGTGTCCTCATCGAGGATAAGGGACAACATATCTTATCCTCTGCAGGTTTTAGGGCCGGCAGGACTTGTCCTCTACAGGGATTAGAGATGGCAGGTTTGCCCTTTGGCCTTTTGCCCTGACACCACTTGCCCTTTGTCCTCGTGCCCTGACACTATTTGCCCTCTGTCGTCATGCCCTGACACTACTTGCCCTCTGTCCTTGTGCCCTGACACCACCTGTATCTCCTTTGCAGTTACGCCGCTGTTTGCAAGTTTTTGCAACACAACAACTTGTTAGCAGTGATCCGTGCGCATGAGGCTCAGGACTCCGGGTAAGCCATGTTTTCTCTGTATAAGGTAGGAGTTTGTATGTTTTATTTATTTCTTGCCTGTATTTGCTGTCCATGGCGCCAAGAAGCAAGATCTGACTGTTAGGTTGGGAATTTGCCTCATCCCTCCTCTCCTCCAATATCAAGTGTGCAGTGATCTTCAGGGAGCAGGGATTAGTCCAAAGAGAGCCCATGAGAGTACCCTTTTCTCTCCTCTACCTGCCCAGTCAGGGTAGGCAGGAAAGGTGGGGGCTTTCCAGCCACTGTTTAAGTGATCTGCACGCCTCTACCTGTTACAACTTTAGATGAAGAATGAAAGCTTCTGCATTGCAAACAGACCATAAAACCATAAAAAATAGAATTTCCCCTCTCAACCCTATCTTCCTGCTTTCTCCCTGTAACCTTTGACACCCTTACCAATCTAGAACCTCCACTTAAATATACCCAATGACTTGGCCTCCACAACCATCTGCACCGTTGAATTCCACAGATTCATCACCTCTGGCTAACGAAATTCCTTCTCATCTTCGTTCAAAAGGAACATCCCTCTATTCTGAGGCTGTGCCCTCTGGTCCTAGACTCACTTACTATGGGAAATATCCTCCGCACCCTCTATCCAGGCCTTTCAATATCAGATAGGTTTCAATGAGATTTCCCACATTCTTTTCAAGTTCCAATGAGTACAGACCCAGAGCCATCAAATGCTTCTCATATGTTAACCCTTTCATTCTGAAAATAATTCTCATGAACCTCCTCTGGACCCTCTCTAATGCTTGCATTTTCCTCTTAGATAAGGGGCCTAAAACTACTCTACCTGGACCTTTCAATATTGTGTAGGTTTCAATGAGGTTCCCCTTCATCCTCCTAAACTCCAGTAAGTGCCTGACTAAGCCTCAGCATTGGATCTTTGCTTTTATATTCCTGTCCTCTCGAAGCATGCTGTTCCTAGTTCCAAGTGGCACTCAGTGCAGCTCTTTCATTGTTAAACATGTTCAGTCAGGAGCGTTCAGCTACATTGTTGGGAGCGCCAACTTTTGGATAGCACATTAATCTTTTGCTCCACTGGCTACTCAATGAATTGATGTAGCTCACCTCCTGCTTGCAGTCCCTTCCCCAATCGTTCCAGAGCAAGGGTCACTTCTTGTTCTTTAATTCAAGCGTTCATTTTACTATCAAAGCAACTCTGGGATTTGTCTTCAGGCAGCCAGAAAATACAGAAAACCTTGGAAGTAGTTGAAAGAAAGGCATCAATCCTTCCCCCCCCCCCCCCACACACACAAAAAGAAAAAGAAACAAAGCTCACAGATCCCAACCCCCTACCTCACACACAAACTAACAGATCACCCAATGGAGAAACAACAGCAAGAACATCAAACCCCAAACCCCCAGCCTGCAGGTCGGCAACAAGGAAGAATGGGCAAGAACACAAGAGAAGCATAGAACTGAAAGAAGCCAATATGAACTACAGTTAGTTCATCAATCTTAGAATTTTGAATACATCTTCAAGAGCATCAGGACCTAGCGACTCCTCCAAGGGCAGTGACGTGAACCAGTGGCCCTTCAGAGGGGAGTGACATGAACCAGTGGCCCCCCAGAGGGCAGCAACTTGAACCAGCGGCTCCTCAGAGGGAAGTGACAGGAACCCAGTGCCCCACCCCCCCAGAGGGCAGCAACTTGAACCAGCGGCCCCTCTGAGGGCAGTGGCCCCTCAGAGTGCACCGACACAAACCAGCAACCTCTCTGAAGGCAGTGATTTGAACCCACTGGCCTCTTCGAGGGTAGTAACTTGATCCCAGCAGCCTCTCCGAGGGCAGCAACTTGAACCAGCAGCCCCTCCGAGGGCACCAACTCGAACCAGTGGCCTCTCTGAGAACCGCTTGCTCTTCTCTGCATTTGCCTCGATGGTTCAATCTTCCTCAATGCTTTAATTGGAGAAAAATATAGTTGATCACGGCCCCTTGTCTCATCTCTGAGCTTCTCCTAATGGTAGCTTGTGCTCACATTTCTTTCCTGGAGTTTTCTCAGTGACAGCAGAACACTAGCTTACTCGATCGAACTACAGACTGTAAGTCACAGGCTCCTGCAGTTTCAAAAACAAAACTGAGATAAAAAGAACAAGTAGGAGACATAGAAAAGCTGAAATGTTTGACTATCTGGAAGATGCCACTTGAGGAATTGTTCGCTGGCGCTTTGTTGACTGGAAGATCCCACTGTAGGAGTGTGGTAAACTATGTATACCTGTCTGGACACGCCCCTCCGCTCCTGTGGCTCCTCCTACAGACCCCTGTATAAAGGCGATTGGAGCACTGCTCCCCCCTCAGTCTCCGAGATGTCGTGCTCTCTTTTCACTGTTAATAAAAGTCTATCGTTCACTTCCAGTCTCCTAGAGTTATTGATGGTGCATCAAGGAGATCACTGCTCACTGCAGAATTCTTTGTCTAGTGAAGGAGGCAATTTTATGTCAGGGACTAAATGAAATGGTTAATCAGATTAAATGCCTGCAGGAAGAAACTTTAAAAATGACATGAAGTTTTTATTTTAAGAGCTTTCCAGAAGGGAGTTTTTGGAAAAGGTGATTTTCAGGGTGGGTAATGTTTGCAATAATTTTTCATGCATGTCATGTAGTGACTGTTACTGTCTGTTCCCTTTTAGTCTCAATCTTGCAGCCAATTACTTGTTACCATCCACAAACTGCTCTTGCTCCCTGTGCTGATTCAAGTTATTTTAAAAGCGTGTATTAACCTTTTGTTCTCATGTTCACAGCTACCGAATGTATCGGAAAAACCAGGTGACTGGCTTCCCATCATTAATAACGATATTCTCCGCACCAAATTATCTGGACGTCTATAATAATAAAGGTGAGGTTAACATTTTAAGACACAAGTGATTCTGCAGCTGCTGGAAATCTTGAGCAACATGCATAAAATGCTGGAGAAACTCGGCAATTCAGGCAGCATCTATGGAAAAGAATAAACAGTTAATGTTTCAGGCTGAGACCCTTCATCAGGACTGAACAGGAATGGGGAAAAAGTACAAGCTGGCAGGTGATTGGTGAAACCAGGCAAGTGGGTAGGGAAGAGGCATATCGAAGAAAGAAGCTGAGACGTGATTGGTGGAAAGGGTAAAGAGCTGAAGAAGAATGAAATTTGACAAGTACCCCATGCGAGGCTTATTGAGAAAGTAAGGAGGCATGGGATCCAAGGGGACATTGATTTGTGGATCCAGAGCTGGCTTGCCCACAGAAGGCAAAGAGTGGTTGTAGGATCATATTCTTCATGTAAGTCGGTGACCAGTGGTGTGCCTCAGGGATCTGTCCTGGGGCCCCTGCTCTTTGTGAATTTTATAAATGACCTGGTTGAAGAAGTGGAGGGATAGGTTAGTAAATTTGCTGATGACACAAAGGTTGGGGGTGTTGTGGATAGTGTGGAGAGCTGTCAGAGGTTACAGCGGGACGTTGATAGGAAGCAAAACTGGGCTGAGAAGTGGCAGATGGAGTTCAACCCAGATAAGTGTGAAGTGGTTCATTTTGGTAGGTCAAATATGATGGCAGGATATAGTACAGTACTAATGGTAAGACTCTTGGCAATGTGGAGGATCAGAGGGATCTTGGGGTCTGAGTCCATAGGACACTCAAAGTCGCTGCGCAGGTTGACTCTGTGGTTAAGAAAGCATACGGTGCATTGGCCTTCATCAATCGTGGGATTGAGTTTAGGTGCCGAGATTTAATATTGCAGCTATATAGGACCTTGGTCGGACCCCACTTGGAGTACAGTGCTCAATTCTGGTCGCCTCACTACAGGAAGGATGTGGAAACCATAGAAAGGGTGCAGAAGAGATTTATAAGGATGTTGCCTGGATTGAGGAACATGCCTTATGAGAATAGGTTGAGTGAACTCAGCCTTTTCTCCTTGGACTAACGGAGGATGAGAGGTGACCTGATAGAGGTGTATAAAATGATGAGAGGCATTGATAGTCAGAGGCTTTTTCCCAGGGCTGAAATGGCTAGCACGAGAGGGCACAGTTGTAAGGTGCTTGGAAGTAGGTACAAAGGGGATGTCAGGGGTAAGTTTTTTACACAGAGAGTGGTGAGTGAGTGGAATGGGCTGCTGGCAACAGTGGTGGAGGCGGATACGATAGGGTCTTTTAAGAGACTCTTGGACAAGTACATGGAGCTCAGAAAAATAGAGGGCTATGTGTAACCCCGGGTACTTTCTAAGGTAAGGACATGTACTTTGGGGGCCAAAGGGCCTGTATTGTGCTGTAGGTTTTCTACGTTTCTAAGAAATCTGATAGGAGAGGACAGTGAACCATAAAAGAAAGGGGAGGAGGAGGGGAATCAGAATTTCTCCAGCACTTTCTGTGTGTGCTCATCTTTTATGCATGAGTTCATCTTTATTGTTTTCCAACCATTCGCCAATGATTCTAGTTGCTCAGTTTGTGTGTGCGCAGTCCAGTAAGTGATGAGAAACACAAGCAAAATGCTGGAGGAGCTCAGCAGGTCAGGTGGCATCTGTGGAGAGCAATGAACAGTTGACATTTTGGACCGAGACCCTTCATCAGGACTCATGAAGGTCTGGGCTCAAAATGCCGATTGAATCAGAATCAGGTTTATTATCACTGACAAATGTGAAATTAGTTGTTTGTGGCAACAGTATATTGCAGTATCTAAAAGTACAATAAATTACTGTATATATGTTTATGTATGTATAAAAGATAATTAATATGCAAAAGGAGCAGAAAAGTAGTAAAGTAGGGTTCATGGTTCATGAACTGTTCAGAAATCTGATTGCAGAGGGTAAGAAGCTGTTCCCAAAACATTGAGTGTAGGTCTTCAAGCTCCTGTCCATCCTCCCTAATGGTAGTAACTGTTCATTGCCCTCCATAGATGCTGCTGAATTCGCCCAGCATTTTGTGAATTCCTTAAGGTTTCCAGCCTCTCATGTCGCACTCCAGGATGATGTGATCAGTGGCAGTACACTACTTTGTCTGCACTGAATTATTGATGGGCATTTTCATCTCCACAGCTGCTGTACTGAAGTATGAAAACAATGTCATAAATATCCGGCAGTTTAACTGCTCCCCACACCCTTACTGGCTGCCAAACTTCATGGATGTCTTCTCCTGGTCTCTGCCATTTGTCGGTGAAAAGGGCAAGTGATGTTTTGCATTTACAGATGATTTGGTTCCTTGTTCGTAGTTGGGGAAATGGGTGTGAGGAAACCTGGAGGGTTGGGAGAGGAGGGAAGAATGGGACCCACGTGGGAGAGTGATGAAGGGAGAAGGAGCACTCTGAGGACTTTGGAGTTGGTTTGATTTCATGGAGGGGGAAGGGCTGTGTGAGGGGTTTTGGTTAGGTTGGGTGACTTGTGGTCCATTTGCCGCAGTGCAAATGATACTGCAGCTTACATCTGAATGGTGCTGTTGCTGTGGACATTAAGGCACAAAGCCCTTCACCATCAGATTTCCGAACAACAATGAACCAACCCATGAATACTACCTCACAATTCTGATCTGATTCTGGCTTCATTCAGTCAGCCTGTTACCAGGAACAGAATCAGATTTATTATCCCTGTCATATATCATGAAATTAGTTGTTATTTATATATCCAAAAACAGAAATAAAAAAGCAGTGAGGTAGTGCTCATGGTTTCAATGTCCATTCCGAAATCAGATGACATTGGGAAAGAAGCTGTTCCTGAATCGCTGAGTGTGTAGAAGCTATTCCTGAACTATAAGTTACAATGTGAAATATTTATTGGAAAAGTAGTACAAAAAGGACAAAATAGTGAGGTAGTGTTCACAGGTTCATGAACTGTTCAGAGATCTGATGGCAGAGGGGAAGAAGCTGTTCCTAAATCATTGAATGTATCTTCAGACTCCTGTACCTCCACACGGTGTTGTGCCCTGGGCTGAGTTACATCTGGTTTCTTTCACAGTTACAGATATGTTGGTCAGTATCCTCAATGTCTGTTCCGATGATGAGCTGCTGAGTGAGGCAGAGGATGATGGTAAGTGCACGTTTAACATAAATAGTACATGAACGCAGAGTGCAGGACACAAGACAATCAGGGACCGCCACCACCAAAGGCATGCTCTCTGCTCACTGCTGCCACCAGGAAGAAAGTATAGGAGCCTCAGGACTCACAACACCAGGTTCAAGAACAGTTATTACCCCTCAGCCATCAGGCTCTTGAACCAAAGGAAATAAATTCACTTAACTTCACTTGCCCCATCATTGAACTGTTCCCACAACCTATGGACTCACCTTCAATGACTATCCATACATATTATTAATATTTATTGCTTATTTATTTATTACTATTGTTTCTTCTTTTTGCATTTGCATAGTTGGTTGTCTTCTGCAGTCTGGTTGAACGCCTTAGTTGAACAGTCTTTCGTTGATTCTGCTATAGTTAATATTCTATAATTTGTTGAGTATGCCCACAAGAAAATGAATCTCGGTGTTGTATGTGATGACATATATGTACTTTGATAATAAAATTTACTTTGAACGTTGAACAGATTCAGATTAATTTGTCACATGTGCATCGAAACATACAGTGAAATGTGTCGTTTGCGTCAACAATCAACACAGTTCATGGATGTGCTGGGGCCACAGATTCCAGTGCCAACACAGCATGCTCAGAAGGACAAAACAAGCAGTAACATCAACAACAACTAAAGCAGAACAACAGCAAAAACCAAACCAACAAGAGCAAGACAAGCCTCTTTTCTTCCTCCCACCCACTCAAACACACAGACAGGACACCTCTGGGCCTCCAGCTTCCAATGGACTCACTTACAGATGCAGGACCATCGTGCTTCAACCTTGGAACTCGCTCAGTTCGATTTTTGATCTTCGGGCTTCAGTCTTCAATATCGACCTCAGGGCTCTCTGATCACAAGACTTTGAACACTAGGCCTTGAACTGTGAACTCACATCTCCAATCCTTGGAGGGGTTTAACAGCTTTTATCCACAGGGCCTGCTAATCTTGGTCATTGACCACAGGGTGAACCAGCATCAGTCCATGGCCTTCAACTGTGCTCTCGCTTTCAAGGACTCTACAACTTATCTTCTCAGTATTATTTATTCATTTGCACAGTTTATATTCTTTTGCACATTGGTTGTTTGTCAGTCTTTAACTATAGTTTTTGCAGATTCTTTTGAATTTTTTTTATTGTCCTGTAAATGCTTTCAAGAAAATGAATCTCCATGTAGTATAGAATAAGTACGAAGTATGTATGTTGATGAATTTATTTTGGACTCTTTGGATCACGGCATAGAAAGAGAACAATTTTAACAAATTAATACAGACACAGAATGAAATTTATTATCACTGCATATATAGTGAAATTTGTTGTTTTGTGGCAGCAGCACTGTACATTACATAAGCATACAATAAATGACAATGAGGAATATAAACAAATAGTGTAAGAAAGAGCAAAATAGTGAGGTAGTGTTCATGGGTCAGACAATAATAGGAGTCATGCCACAGTCTTACAGCTGCCACTGTATAGAAACTGTATAATCATGGTCCATTCAGAAATCTGATGGCAGAGGGGAAGAAGCTGTTCCTAACACATTGAGTATGTGTCTTCAGGCTCCTTTACCTCCTTGCTGATGGCAGTGACTGTACATGCATACGGAGAGACACAATTTCAGTTGACTCCTGATGAAGGGTCTTGACCGTTTATTCTTTTTCATTGATGCTGCCTGGCCTCCTGAGTTCCTCCAGTATTTTGTGTGTGTTGCTTGGAAATTACAGCATCTGCAGATTTTCTCATTTCAGTTTCAGCTGAACTTGGTGTATTCAAAAGGTGGATCTCTTACCCTGCAGTTTGTATGGGCTAGTTGTGATTGTACTGTGACCCAGGAGGCTGCTATCATCTTGCTTTAAAATGTAGCCTGTGCTCTGTTCCTGATTCATACTTCTCCATACCTCACTATTTCAGAATTTCAATACAATCGGAAGGAAGTTATCAAGAATAAGATCCGTGCAATTGGCAAGGTCGCCAGGGTCTTTACAGTACTCAGGTATTCTGCCAATGTGTTTGTACAATTTATCATTCCATGGTGGGATTGTAAAGATGCTTTAGATAGAGAAGGATGTTTGTATGCTATTAGATTAGTCCTGGTGAAGGGTCTTGGCCCAAAACATCGACTGTTTCAACCCCTCCATAGATACCGCCTGGCTTGCTGAGTTCCTCCAGAATTTTGTGTGTTTTGCTCTGGATTTCCAGCATCTGCAGAATCTCTTGTGCTTCCATTCTGCCCACCATGTCTTTGCCAACTCACTTCTCCTATTAGATTCCTTCTTTAACTCTTCACCTCTTCCATCTATCGCCTCCAGATTCTCACTTCACTCCCCCTCCCCACAAAAGTTTCCTTTGAAGTTTTCTTTACAACTGTGTGAGCCAACCATTGCTCTGAGTAGGAAATGTTTACATGGCCTGAAAACTGCTAGCCTCCAAGAGGATCATAACTTGACATAGGGTTTGGAGACTTGCATGCCTTAGTGACCCAGGGTGTTATGTTGGCTGGAGGCAGGGTGAAAACAGTAATGAAGAATCCTTCTACATCTGAGTGTGACATTATTCCTGAGTCTCCACCCAGGATTTGCATGCCAGTGGTGAGAACCGAGAGGAAGCCCTGAACACCACCAAGATCAAGACCAAAATTGTTTTTTGTAGGAGAGCAGTGAGGCTTGTCCCCGATACAGAGCTAGAGAGAAGAAAGCTGTATGGCACTTTATATTAACATACATCAACATTATGTGCTGTGTCATATGGCATGGGTGATCATGGTCTTTCATGTTCTTTCCATGACCATAATTATTCTTGGCAAATTGTTCAGCAGAAGTGGTTTGCCATTGCCTTCTTCTGGGCAGTGTCTTTAGGAAAGGAGGAAGGCAGCAGAAAGGAAATTATAGACCAGTTATCCTGACCTCAATGGTTGGGAAGATGTTAGAGTCAATTGTTAAGGATTGTGCCGGAGGATTGGCGTATTGCTCATGTGGTTCCATTGTTTAAAAAGGGTTTTAGAAGGAAGCCTAGCAATTATAGACCTGTCAGTTTGACATCAGTGGTGGGTAAATTAATGGAAATTATTCTTAGAGATAGTATTTATAATTATCTGGATAGACAGGATCTGATTAGAAGTAGCCAGCATGGATTTGTGCGTGGAAGGTCATGTTTGACAAACCTTATTGAATTTTTTGAAGAAGTTACGAGGAATGTTGACGAGGGTAAGGCAGTGGATGTAGTCTATATGGACTTCAGCAAAGCCTTTGACAAAGTTCCACATGGAAGGTTAGTTAAGAAGGTTCAGTCGTTAGGTATTAATGCTGGAGTAATAAAATGGATTCAACAGTGGCTAGATGGGAGATGCCAGAGAGTAGTGGTGGATAATTGTTTATCGGGATGGAGGCCGGTGACTAGCGGGGTGCCTCAGGGATCTGTTTTGGGCCCAATGTTGTTTGTAATATACATAAATGATCTGGATGATGGGGTGGTAAATTGGATTAGTAAGTATGCCGATGATACTAAGGTAGGAGGTGTTGTGGATAATGAGGTGGATTTTCAAAGCTTGCAGGGAGATTTATGCCGGTTAGAAGAATGGGCTGAACGTTGGCAGATGGAGTTTAATGCTGAGAAGTGTGAGGTTCTACATTTTGGCAGGAATAATCCAAATAGAACATACAGAGTAAATGGTAGGGCATTGAGGAATGCAGAGGAACAGAGAGATCTAGGAATAACTGTGCATAGTTCCCTGAAAGTGGAGTCTCATGTAGATAGGGTGGTGAAGAGGGCTTTTGGAACGCTGGCCTTTATAAATCAACGCATTGAGTACAGAAGTTGGGATGTAACGCTAAAGTTGTACAAGGCATTGGTAAGGCCAAATTTGGAATATTGTGTGCAGTTCTGGTCACCGAATTATAGGAAAGATATCAATAAATTAGAGAGAGTGCAGAGACGATTTACTAGGATATTACCTGGGTTTCAGCAATTAAGTTACAGAGAAAGGTTGAACAAGTTAGGTCTCTATTCATTGGAGAGTAGAAGGTTGAGGGGGGATTTGATCGAGGTATTTAAAATTTTGAGAGGGATAGATAGAGTTGACGTGAACAGGCTGTTTCCATTGAGAGTAGGGGAGATTCAAACTAGAGGACATGATTTGAGAGGGGGCAGAAGTTTAAGGGAAACACGAGGGGGTATTTCTTTACTCAAAGAGTGATAGCTGTGTGGAATGAGCTTCCTGTAGAAGTAGTAGAGGCCAGTTCAGTTGTGTCATTTAAGGTAAAATTGGATAGGTATATGGACAGGAAAGGAGTGGAGGGTTATGGGCTGAGTGCGGGTAGGTGGGACTAGGTGAGATTAAGGGTTCGGCACGGACTAGGAGGGCCAAGATGGCCTGTTTCCGTGCTGTGATTGTTATATGGTTATATGGTTATATAAGGTGATGGAGTACTTGGTGACACAGGATAAGATAGTACAAAGTCAGCATGGTTTCCTTCAGGGAGATTACAAGTAGGATAGATAAAGGGGATGCAGTGGATGTTGTATATATGGACTTTCAGAAGGCCTTTGACAAGGTGCCACACATAAGGCTGCTTACTAATTTAAGAGCTCATGGTATTACAGGAAAGTTACTAACGTGGTTAGAGCATTGTCTGATTGGTAGGAGGCAGCGAGTGGGAATAAAAGGTAATTCCAGTAATTCCCTCCCCCTCCCTTCCCCCATCCCAGTTTCACTCTGCCTTGTCCTCCAGCTGCCTATAACCTCCCTCATGGTTCTGCCTTCTTCTACTAGCCATAGTGCTTTCCCCTTACATTCCTTCTTCACCCTTCCTGCCTATCCCCTTCCCCACCCCTTGATCTTTCCCCTTATTGGTTTCTTAACTGGCACCTACCAGCCTTCTTCTTCCCACCCTACCCTCACCTTCTTTATAGGACCCCTGCCCCCTCCCTCTTCAGTCCTGAGGAAGGGTCTCAGCCTGAAATATTGACTGTTCGTTTCCATGGATGCTGCTCGACCCGTTGAGTTCCTCCAGCGTGTTATGCATGTTGCTTTGACCCCAGCATCTGCAGAGTATTTTGCGTTTGGGAATAAAAGGATCCTTTTCTGGTTGGCTGCCAGTGACTAGTGGTGTTCCACAGGGGTTGGTGTTGGGACCACTTCTTTTTATGTTCTATATAAATTATTTAGATGATGGAATAGATGGTTTTGTTGCCAAGTTTGCAGATGATACGAAGATTGGTGGAGGGGCAGGTCATCAAGTCAAGTCAAGTAAATTTTATTGTCATTTTGACCATAACTGCTGGTACAATACTTAGTAAAAATGAGACAATGTTTTTCAGGACCATGGTGTTACATGACACAGTACAAAAACTAGACTGAAATTTGTAAAAAAACAACACAGAGAAAGCTACACTAGACTACAGACCTACACAGGACTGTGTAAAGTGCCCCAAAACAGTGCAGATATTACAATAAATAATAAACAGGACAATAGGGCAGGGTGTCAGTCCAGGCTCTGGGTATTGAGGAGTCTGATAGATTGGGGGAAGAAACTTACATAGTCTGGTCGTGAGAGCCCGAATGCTTTGGAGCCTTTTCCCAGACAGCAGGAGGGAGAAGAGATTGTATGAGGGGTGCATGGGATCCTTCATAATGCTGTTTCCTTTGTGGATGCAGCGTGTAGTGTAAATTTCTGTGACGGCAGGTAGAGAGACCCTGATGATCTTCTCAGCTGTCCTCACTATCTGCTGCAGGGTCTTGCGATCTGAGATGGTGCAATTTCCGAACCAGGCAGAGATGCAGCTGCTCAGGATGCTCTAAACAACCCCTGTAGAATGCGGTGAGGATGTCAGTGGGGGTAGGAGATGGACTTTCCTCAGCCTTTGCAGAAAGTAGAGATGCTGCTGGGCTTTCTTTGCTATGGAGCTGGTGTTGAGGGACCAGGTGAGATTCTCCACCAGGTGAACACCAAGAAATTTGGTGCTCTTTACGACCTCTACCAAGGAGCTGTCGATGTTCAGCGGGGAGTGGTCGCTCTGTGCCCTCCTGAAGTCAACAACCATCTCTTTAGGTTTGTTCACCTTCAGAGACAGGTTGTTGGCTCTGCACCAGTCCGTTACCCGCTGCACCTCCTCTCTGTAAGCTGACTCGTCGTTCTTGCTGATGAGACCCACCACGGTTATGTCACCAGCGAACTTGATGATATGGTTTGAGCTGTGTGCTGCAGCACAGTCGCGGATCAACAGAGTGAACAGCAGTGGACTGAACACACAGCCCTGGGGAGCCCCCATGCTTAGTGTGATGGTGTTGGAGATGCTGCTCCCAATCCAGACTGACTGAGGTCTCCCAGTCAGGAAGTCTAGGATCCAGTTGCAGAGAGAGGTGTTCAGGCCCAGTAGGCTCAGCTTTCCAATCAGTTTCTGAGGGATGATTGTGTTGAATGCTGAACTGAAGTCTATGAACTGTATCCGAACGTATGTGTCTTTTTTGTCCAGGTGGGTTAGGGCCAGGTGGAGGGTGGTGGCAATGGCGTCATCTGTTGAGCGGTTGGGACGGTACGCAAACTGCAGAGGGTCGAGTGGGGGGGGCAGCAGGGTCTTGATATGCCTCATGACGAACCTCTCAAAGCACTTCATGATAATGGATATAAGTTCAATGGCACGGTAGTCGTTGAAACAGGACACTAAAGACTTCTTCGGCACGGGGACGATGGTGGCGGCCTTGAAGCACATTGGAATGGTGGCGCTGCTCAGGGAGATGTTGAAGATGTCAGTGAGAACATCTGCTAGCTGGTCTACACATCCTCTGAGCACTCTACCAGGAATGTTGTCTGGTCCAGCAGCCTTCCGTGGGTTGACCCTGCACAGGGTTCTTCTCACGTCTATAGTGTTAAGGAAGCAGATAGAATGCAGAAGAACTTAGACTTTAGAAGAATGGACAAGGAAGTGGCAAATTAAATACAATGTTGGAAAATGCATGTCACGCACTTTGGTAGTAGAAATAAATGTGCGGACT
This sequence comes from Hypanus sabinus, assembly GCF_030144855.1. NCBI lineage: Eukaryota > Metazoa > Chordata > Chondrichthyes > Myliobatiformes > Dasyatidae > Hypanus > Hypanus sabinus. The sequence goes on from NC_082706.1 coordinate 4,631,921, forward strand.
ATTTCCTAAATGGGGAGAAAATCCAGGAATCTAAGATTCAAAGGGACTTGGGAGTCCTTGTGCAGAACACCCTGAAGGTTAAATTGCAGGTTCATTCGGTGGTGAGGAAGACAAATACCATGTCAGCATTCATTTCTAGAATACAAAAGCAAGTATGTGGCACTGGTGAGGCCTCACTGTGAGTGTTGTGAACAGTTTTGGGCCCCTTATCTTAGAAAAGATGTGCTGATGTTGGAGAGGGTCCAGAGGAGGTTCACAAGGATGATTTCAGGAATGAAAGGGTTATCATATGCAGAATGTTTAATGGTTCTGGGTCTGTACTCGTTGGAATTCGGAAGGACAAGGGGATCTCATTAAAAACCTTTTGAATTTTGAAAGGCCTAGACAGAGCAGATATGGAAAGGATGTTTCCCATGGTGGGAGAGTCTAGGACAAGAGGGTTTCAAAACAGATGTGGAGAAATTTCTTTAGCCAAAGGGTGGTAAATTTGTGGAATTTTTTTGCCACATGCAGCTGTGGAGGCCAGGACGTTGCATGTATTTAAGGCAGAGATTGACAGGTTCTTAATTGGACATAGGATCAATGGTTACGGGGGAAAGGCTGGGAACTAGGGTTAGTGAGGAGGTTTAAAAAAAAAGGATCAGCCATGATTGAATGGTAGAGCAGACTAGATGGGCTAGATGGCCTAATTCTGCTCCTATGTCTTATGGTCTTATTGTCTAAGATGGGTGACCCCAGCTACTATCGATACTCTTCAGAGATTGCCTGGTGTCAGTGGTCGCATAACCACGACTTGTGATCTGCACCAGTTGCTCATACGACCATCCACCACCTGCTCCCATGGCTTCACATGACCCTGACTGGGGGAACTGAGCAGGTGCTACACCTTGTCCAAGGGTGACCTGCAGGCTAGATTTTCTTTTAAATAATGTTATAAAGGTTATATTAACATTACGTAAAGAAAATTCCATCTCTGCAGCAAAAAAAGCAATGTTTACTTTTTCAGTCACTGAGCAGCTTAACAGGAACAGTGATCCCCACCCACCCACCTTTCCCCTCACCTGGTCTCACTTATCACCTGCCAGCTGGTACACCTTATCTCTCTCCCCACCTTTTTATTCTAACTTCTGCCCCCTTCCTTTCCAGGCCTGATGAAGGGTCTCTACCCAAAATGCTGACTGTTTATTCCTCTCCATATATGTTGCCTGACCTGCTGAGTTCCTCCGGTATTTTGCGTGTGTTTTTCAAGATTTCCAGCATCTGCAGAATCTCTTGTGTTTAGATTGGATTGGGTTGGATTATACGGCAACTGCAGTGGCATTCTTCGCTTGCATGAAGCTGACAGAGGACCAGTATACATAGTTTTATGATTATTGGTTGGGGTTGAGGAGTCTGTTAGCTATATAACAACTGACACTTGCTTTTGTGTTTTTCACAGAGAGGAGCATGAGAATGTGCTGACATTAAAAGGCTTGACACCGTCAGGCAACTTACCCATTGGTGCCCTGACAGGAGGGAAACCGAGCCTGCAGAAAGGTTAGGACAGCTTGGCTGTGCTCAGCAAGCCGTAACATCAGCCCTATGCACTGACATCAGTGGCGCTCTTTGTCCTCCCCCTTCCTCTGTACTCCCCTTGCCTTGCTCCTCCCTCACCCACCTGACCCTCACCCTTGTTGCTATCCCACCCCTCTCTGCTGTCCCTGTACTCCACAATATCCATGCATGCAGCATTACTTACCTCTTGTCACTCCCTTGCTCTTTGATCCCCCAGACTCAGTTCCAGATAGGTTATTATGTTTATTGAATCTTGTTATTTGGTATTTATATATCACAGAGAAATGCAGCATCTGTGTAAACAGCCAACATACCAAAGGTTTGTGGTGGGGACCACCCTCAGGTGTCACCACAAAACTAGAACGAAGCAAGCCCCGGTCGTCCCTAACCTACACACATACACTGTCCTCTAATCTCAAAATAATTCTTACTCTAAAATAATACTTATTCTAAAAATATAAAAAATAATCACTGATTTCTCCGTCTTCTTTTGTTCCAAATCTCTTGCTGGCATTCGCTCTGAAGCTATAACTGATGCAACACATAATAAAGGTGAGTGCATGCCCGTTGGATATTTTGCCTTAATGTGGACACATACTGGCTCCAGTCCGGACCATTTGGTTGATCAGTGCCTGAAAATTAGTGTGTGAATATGCATGTACAGTGCTGTGCAGAAGTCTTAGGTACGTATATATAGCTGGGGTGCCTAAGACTTTTGCACAGTACCGTATATTGGTTAAAATAGGAAGGTGGTTGGGAAACAGAAATGAGAGTACTTAGCTTTGTATTTGCTCAGTGGTATTAAGTGTTAAATGGTAACTGGAAAGACATAATATACAGTATTGTGCAAAAGCTTTAGGCACCCTAGATATATATATATATATCTCTGTGTGTGTGTGTGTGTGTGTGTGTGCGCCTAAGACTTTTGTACAGTATAGTATTTGTGTGTGTATGTCTGTGTGTGTGTGTGTGTGCATGTATGTGTCTGTGTCTGTGTGTGTGTGTGTCTGTGTGTATGTGTGTGTGTGTGTGTGTGTGTGTGCATGTATGTGTCTGTGTGTGTGTGTGCGCGCGCATGTATGTGTCTGTCTGTGTGTGTGTGTGTACGCAAGCTTTGGCATCTGAACAACAGAATGAGACTCCTAGTCCATAGTCAAGTGGGTTAATCTGGCATCATTTGAGACCAGTTCCCACTCTTTCGGCTGTAGAGGTTCCAACTCTCTGTTCCATTTGAACATTACTTCTTTTTCAGCACTTTACTTCACCCACCTCACCTGGTTTCACCTATCACTGGTCAGCTTCTCACTTGATCCCCCTCTTCCACCCACCCACCTTCCCCCTCACCTGGTCTCACCTATCACCTGCCAGCTTCTCACTTCATCTCCCTCTTCCCCCTCACCTGGTCTCACCTATCACCTGCCAGCTTCTCACTTCATCTCCCTCTTCCCCCTCACCTGGTCTCACCTATCACCTGCCAGCTTCTCACTTCATCTCCCTCTTCCCCCTCACCTGGTCTCACCTATCACCTGCCAGCTTCTCACTTCATCTCCCTCTTCCCCCTCACCTGGTCTCACCTATCACCTGCCAGCTTCTCACTTCATCTCCCTCTTCCCCCTCACCTGGTCTCACCTATCACCTGCCAGCTTCTCACTTCATCTCCCTCTTCCACCCACCCACCTTCCCCCTCACCTGGTCTCACCTATCACCTGCCAGCTTCTGACTTCATCTCCCTCTTCCCCCTCACCTGGTCTCACCTATCACCTGCCAGCTTCTGACTTCATCTCCCTCTTCCCCCTCACCTGGTCTCACCTATCACAGGTCAGCTTCTCACTTCATCTCCCTCTTCCCCCTCGCCTCGTCTCACCTATCACCTGCCAGCTTCTCCCCCTACCTAACCACCTCCCCCTCACCTGGTCTTACCTGTCACCTGCCTGCTTGTACTCCTCCTCCCCCTACTGCCTTATTTTGGCTTCTGTTGCCCCCCCCACCTTCCTTTCCAGTTCTGATGAAGGGTCTTGACCCAAAACATCAACTGTTTTTTCCCTTCCGTAGACGCTGCTGACCTGCTGCATTTCTCCAGCATTTTGTGTATGTTGTTCATTCAAACTTTGCAAGGTTTTAAGGCTACAACAGGCAAACTGCTGCAAATAATTATAGAGGCTTCTTTTTCACTTACTTCTCAATTTGAGTTGAGCCGGTGTATGTTTCCTGAGGACATACCCAACCTGGGGCAATGATTTGGAACTGGAATCACTATGAAGATCCAGCCGAGAAGGGTAAGCGAGTTTGCATTGGGGTTCAGAACGGCACTAATCAACTGACTGGATAAGGACCCTTTGAGCATTACCAGAGGTCAGTCCTCCTGTTATTGTCTCCACACCTTAATATCACTAACTTCTCATCAATGTTTTCATTACCAATTTACTGGTCTCTTGATAGAACCACATTTAATTTTTGAACACTGTTGATATTTTTAAAGATAAAGGCTAGCTTTATTTGTCACATGTGCATTGAAACTTACAGTGAAATGTGTCATGGTGCGCACAGGCTGAATCGAGGTGGCAGGGCCTGGACCTGGGCATGAGTGAGAAAAGACCTGAGGTTTGATCGATATAAGCTCCAAATGGAATTGGACAAGTTGGGTATGGGTGGAATAGAGGTGGCAGGGCCTGGACCTGGGCATGAGAGTGAGAAAAGACCTGAGGTTTGATCGATATAAGCTCCAAATGGAATTGGACAAGTTGGGTATGGGTGGAATAGAGGTGGCAGGGCCTGGACCTGGGCATGAGAGTGAGAAAAGACCTGAGGTTTGATCGATATAAGCTCCAAATGGAATTGGACAAGTTGGGTATGGGTGGAATAGAGGTGGCAGGGCACTGGCCTGAGAGCAAGGAATGACTTGAGGTTTGAAGGATTTAAGCACTGGGCCAGATTGAAAAAGGTCAGGTGTCTGGGCCAGAGGCAAGAGGTGGACCTGTTCAGTCACTGCTCTGTGAGTTTTACTCATCTCTGCACCCAACTGTGGCTGTGGGTTGCAGCTATCAAAGTGTGGACTCACTTTTGTGAACTACAGTATTTGCTTACTTTTATTGTTTGCATATCTTTTGGTTTTTTTTCTGCACATTTAGGTGTTTGACAGTCTTTTCTAAAATGGGTTCTATTGGGTTTCTTTCTTTGGTAGCTACCAGTAAGAATACAAATCATAAGGTTGTATAAAGTGTACATACTTTATAAAAAATATACTTTGAACATTGGTGTCAATGACCAGTACAGTCCGGGAATGGGCTGGGGGCAGCCTGCAAGTGTTGCCTTGCTTCTGGCATCAACATAGCATGCCCACAACTTACTTTACCCTAACCTATATGTCTTAGACTGTGGGAGGAAGCCAGAGCACCTGGAAGAAACACACATGATCACAGGAAAACTGTCCAGTCTCCTTGCAGACAGCTGTGGGAATTGAACCTGGGACACTGGCACTGTAATTGTGTCATGTCAACAGCTGCACTTTTAAAAGCCCATTGGTAGATCAGAATGTCAAATTGTATCAGACTTCAAACTGGTTCCTCCCCACTCCTGGTTTAGGAGATGTTCTTTTTTGGATATATAATGGAGGAAGGTCTCTTAAAATTGTGGAGCTGTACGTCTTATAACCAGTTGTGTGACCAATGCCCTTGAAGCCAGAGTCTGTAAAAACAAATACTTTCAAGCTCAAGTACAGCAATAAACATAAGTATGTGTAAACACTTGTTTAATGTATGACTAGAATATAAAAGCAAGGATGTAATGTTGGGACTTTATAAAGCACTGTTGAGGCCTCACTTGGAGTATTGTCAGCAGTTTTAGGCCCCTCATCTAAGAAAGGATGTGCTGGAACTGGAGACCGTTCAAAGGAGGTTCACAAAAATGATTCTGGGATTGGAAGCCTTGTCATATTAGAAGCGTTTGTGGCGCTGGGCCTGTACTAACTGGAATTCAGAAGAATGAGGGGGTGACCTCATTGAAACCTATCGAATGTTGAAAGTCCTCAATAGAGTGGATATGGAAAGGATATTTCCTATGGTAAGTGAGTCTAAGACCAGGGGACACAGCCTCAAAATAGAGGGGCCACATTTTAGAATGGAGTTGATGAGAAATTTCTTTAGTAAATGAGTGGTGAATCTGTGGAATTCATTGCCACAGGCAGCTGTGGAGGCTAAGTCTTCATGCATATTTAAGGCAGGGGTTAATAGATTCTTGATTAGTCAGTACATGAAAGGATACGGGGAGGAGATTGGGACTGAGAGGGAAAATTGAATCAGCCATGATGAAGTGGCAGAGCAGACTCAATGGGCCAAATGGCCTAATTCTGCTCCTGTACTGTATGATCTTATACAGTTCCTATAAAAAGCATTCAACCCCCTTGGAAGTTTTCATGTTTTATTGTTTTTCAACATTGAATCACAATGGATTTAATTTGTTTTTTTTAACCATTGATCAACAGAAAAAGACTCATGTCAAAGTGAAAACAGATCTCTACAAAGTGATCTAAATTAATTACAAATATAAAACATAAAATAATTGATTGTATAAGTATTACCTCCTTCAAGTCAGTATATAGTAGATGCACCTTTGGCAACAATTACAGCCTTGAGTCTGTGTAGACAGGTCTCTATCAGCTTTGCACATCTGGACACTGCAACTTTTCCTGATTCTTCTTTACAAAACTCCTCAAGCTTTATCAGATTGCACAGGGATCATGAGGTAACAGCCCCTTTCAAATCCAGCTACAAAATCTCAATTGGATTGAGGTCTGGACTCTGATTTTGCCACTCCAGGACATTAACTTTATTTTCTTTAAGCCGTTCCTGTGTAGCTTTAGTTTAATGCTTAGGGTCATTGTCTTGCTGGAAAACAAATCTCCCAAGTCGCAGTTCTCTTGCAGACTGCATCAGATTTTCCTCCAGGATTTCCCTGTATTTTGCTGCATTCATTTTACCCTCTACCATCACAAGCCTTCCAGAGCCTGCTGCAGTGAAGCATCTCCACAACATGATGCAGCCACCACTATGCTTCATGGTAGAGATGGTGTGTTTTTGATGAAGTGAGGTGTTTGGCTTACACCAAACATAGCGTTTAGTCTGATGGTCAGTAAGTTCAATTTTGGTTTCATCTAACCATAGAACCTTCAGCTGGCTTCAGAGTCTCCCACATGCCTTCTGGCTAACTCTAGGGGAGACTTCATGTGAGATTTTTTCAACAGTGGCTATTTCTTTGCCACTCTCCCGTAAAGCTGCAACTGGTGAAGCGCCTGGGCAACAGATGTATGCACAATCTCTCCCATCTCAACCACTGAAGCTTGTCACTCCTCCAGAGTTGTCATAGGTCTCTTGGTGGCCTCCCTCACTGGACCCTTCTTGCACGGTCACTCAGTTTTCGAGGACAGCCTGCTCTAGGCAAATTTACAGCTGTGCCATGTTTTTTTGCCATTTCTTGATGATTGACGTAATTGTAGTACAAGGGATATTCAGTGTCTTGGAATTTTCTTGTATCCATCTCCTGACCTGTGCTTTTCAATAACCTTTTCGCGGAGTTGCTTGGAGTGTTCCTTTGTCTTCATGGTGTAGTTTTGTACAGGTGTATTTTTACTACAATCATTTGAAACACCTTGGCTGCACAAGATCTTCATTTAACTAAATACGTGACTTCTAAAACCAATTGGTTGCACCATTGATGATTTGGTGTGTCATTTTGAAGCGGGTGAATACTTATGCAATCAATTACTTTGTGCTTTAGATTTGTAATTACTTTAGATCACTTTGTAGAGCTCTGTTTTCACTTTGTCACGAATGAGTCTTTTTCTGTTGATCAGCATCAAAAATGTCCAATAAAATCCACAGTGGTTCAGTGTTGTAAAACAATAAAACATGAAAACTTTCAAGGGCGCTTTTATAGGCAATGTATGTGGGTATCACAGTAGTGTAGTAGTTAGCATGATGCTTGGGTGTCGGAGTTCGGAATTCAATTCTGGCATCCTCTGTAAGGAGTTTGTATGTTCTCCCTGTGAGCGTGTAGGTTTCCTCGAGGTGCTCCAGTTTCAACCCACAGTCCAAAGACGTACCAGCTAATTGGTCATCATAAATTGTCCTATGATTAGGCTAGAGTTAAATAGATGGGTGGCTGGGCCATGATTCTCGTTGGGCTGGAAGGACCTATTCTGCACTGTATCCCTAAGTAAATTAAAAAACTAAATAAATAAGTATGCTGATTTTCATTGATATATTAGCTTAAATGGTTAATGAGAAACATTCTGGGGGCTCTCTTGGGAGGGTGAGTGACATTAGTGCTATACTTCTTGCTTTGTCTCTGTGTCTGTTTCCAAGGAAAAGGTGCTGTGTCAGCTATCAGCTTTGAACAGGCCAGGGGTTTGGACCGTCTTAACGAGAGGATGCCTCCACGCAGGCTGAAGGACGATGGCTCATCCCAGAGTCGCTCCCAGAACTCAGTTCAGTCTTGGATCCAGTCTCGGACCACGAGCCATTTGAAGCAGAGCAGCCAGGCATCCACGAGCAGCATACGGCAACAGAATGCAACAACCGCTCAGGCAGAGTCCCCCTCCGGCCAGGTGTCGGAGCGGACTCAAGTCATCATCAGCCACCGGCAGCAATCAAATCCCCAGAACAACGAGCAAAATAAACGTTCTAGTATATCAAGTAACAAGGGCAAGGGCAAAGGATAAGTGGCACACAAATTCTTCACTGGCTCATCAAGGGCTTACTTATTTATTGTGACTGTTTGCAAGATGGGAGTGTCTTGGAATGCAAGGAACTGACCAATCCTTTGGCTCCAGCAGTCAACAATTTATGTGGTTCATTGGACTGAAGTATCAGATTGGGAGAACTTGACCCAACATGACTCTCGGATATTCACAGACCTCATTAAGCCATAGGGTTTTGATTCCCAATCTGGTCTGAATTGCTATTGGGACTGACGATGGGGTTGGATGCTATCCTGAATGGTTCCTTCAACCTCCCATTCTATCTCTCCTCCACTCCAGTCATCCAGTTGTCGCTCACCTCGCTCTCCCCTCTTTGGAGGACAGAACCCTCAGAATAAGAGCGGAGTTGGCAGGAATGGAGTCTTCTAACGTGTTATTGTCCACTTGGCAATCCAAATGTCACATCCCCTTAAGGAGCAAGCATTGTTTCGCTCCTGAATTCATCTACATCAATGAAGCTTTGCCACTCCTGAGCCCATTTATGTCTCCACTATACCTTCAGGTTTTATTTGCTTTGAAGTCCTGTTTCTACATAACCCAGTCACAAGGACATGTGATCCCACATTGGGAATGCATGAAGTTTTCCCAAACCTTATCTCCAGTTGTTTTACGCCCAGTAGGTTTGTGCTGGGATTTTCATTTTGCTCAGCTTCTTAATGAGCAATGTTGTTTTTTTAATGTTGCTTGTGTGTCATGTTGCATCATCCAAGTCCCAACATTATTCTTGACCCTTAATTACAGAGTGGATGAATCCATTGGCTGTTCTCGATTCACAGACTCTGAGTTGGAGAGCTCAAGACTTGGAGGGTGGCGGGAGGTGGGGGGAACTGTCTGCCGTGGACGGGTGATGGAGAGAAGAGAAAAACTGGCAGTGCTCCTCTGTTTCAGTGAGATGATGCCACTCAGCAAAGGGAACTGAAAGACCAAAGGAAGGGTGGGGTTGTGTTCATTTTTATTAGCATGTCATTCATAAATTTATTTTAAACTGATGTTTAGTTTGTTGGCAGAGAGGGGTGGACAGGACTTCTGATGGAGCTTGTTGACAGGGAGTGTCGCAGTTGGACAAGTTGAGAAGTTAGTTTAAGTTTCCCGAAGCTCTGGCTTGGTATCCATTTAAAGCTCAATTGGAAAGCAGGCAGAGAAGGACAGCTCAGTAGTCCTAGCCAAGGAGACATCTTGTTTCATCTAACTGCTGCCAGCTTTGTCACTGGTGTTGAGACTCCAGAATGCAGGCAGAAGAGTCGATTGGTCTATCATTAGTTAACCCTTCTGAGGCACCCTGAGGCTTTGGCATTCTCCCTGTTCCTACTGTGGTCCTTGTGTCCCAGTAGTCTCAAAGGACCACCTGCCCAAGTAATTCATTCACATGAATCAAGTTGAGTAGGATGTTCTCCTAACGGGTTGTCTGTTGGTGGATCTGGGTTCAATCTGTTCAAGTACTTCTCCATAGCCAACTTCTGAGAGATACACAAATGAGAGGGAAAAGACAACTTGATGTCTCGGTGTGGGATCTACAGACCTGAAGACCTTCACCCTAGGCATTAAAATTTCCTTTCATTGGACCCAGGGATGTATGATGAAGATCACTGTTTGTGTTGACATCAACATTTGGGAAACATTGTTGGAGTGATCCTTGCTAGTGGGAGAGGTTTGTAGAATGAGTCAGGTTGGCATAGGTGCAGCAGGGTGAAAGGGATGTGTTTGATCCAGGCTGGTGCAAGAACAGCCGATTGGTGCTTGTACAGCAAATGGGCAGATCGATGGCACAGGGTTGAACTGATGTAATATCATTTGTCGCACGCTATCCATCAAGTTCCTACATTTACGTTCAGTTTGTTCAACTTCTCTTGCACCTTTGTAGCTTCATTTGAAAAGAGCAACTGGTGGTATCAATGCATTCCTTTGAGGTGACTATCAATGATTTGATAAATAACTGAATTAAGGTTCTCAAGTTTGCAACAGGCAGTGACAAGGTAGCCGTTAACTGTGTATTAGCATTTTAATTGTGCAAATTTACATCTCTTGACCAAATTTGCTTTTATAACAAAGCGTAACAACACTGCAGTTCACAGAAGAGCAGCAACTCCAATCTAAACAGTTGATGGATTTCTAGAACAACTGGGTCGCTGCTGAGAGAAGGAGAGAACGATATAAACTAGTATCAACTGAATGTGAATCTTTCTTTGTTCCCCTCCTCAAAACAGATGCACCAAAATTCAGTTCAAGTGGAGCCCTTTGCCTGATCTCAGAGCCCTCCAGTCACCCGGAAACGGTAACCTTGGTGGTGATTGTGGAACAGGACTGCTCCCACTACCAAGATTAAATTAATGAATTAAGCAACTCCATCCACTTCCACCCACCATCCCGAAAACAGTGTTTTAAGGTGACCTTCTGGGCCTAATCTGTCGTGTGCATTTAAGCAGTCGCAGAGACTTCAGGGATTGATTAGGTGGAAATTCAGATACTCTGCAGGAATTTATTTAAATTGGTGCATTGAGGTCCTGAACCAATCTGAAACAAATGGGCTTCCAATTCGTCAAAAATGGGAGCAGTTTCTGGTGTTGTTTTTAAGGGATGAAGTAACATCATTTGCGGAATTTTTAAATGTGCAGTAATTGTTCTCAGGCTTGAAGTAGTAAACACCCCACTGGAGAGCATCTGTCTGCCTTAACATTGTTGTTTCAAAACGGTTTCATTAACTTGTGTTTTCATAAAAGCACTGAGAAAATTGTACTGGTTTCTAAATTACCACATTAATAAGAATTTTCTTGTAACAAAACATGCATTAAAATATATTTGGTTTCATTGGAGCATTCTGAGTGTGTGTTCCATTTCTGCACTTTCAAACCCAACCTGCGCTCTGTGAGGTTAAAGAGCAAACACGAGGAAGTCTGCAGATGCTGGAAATTCGAACAACAACACACACAAAATGATGCTGGAACACAGCAGGCCAGGCAGCATCTATAGGGAGAAGCGCTGTCAACATTCTGGGCCGAGACCCTTCGTCAGGACTCTTGTGAGATGCTGCCTTATCAGGGTGCACAAGCGGGCAGTCCAGGTGCACTCCCAAAGAACGTAAATTTATTATCAAAGTACGTATATGTCATCATATATTACATTCACTTGTAGAACAAAGAAATACAGTAGAATTGATTAAAAACTTCACACAAAGGCTGGCAAACAGCCAATGTGCAAAAGGAGTTAAACTGCAAATGAAAATGTGTAAGTAAATAAGTAATACTGAAGACATGAGCTGTAGAGTCCTTGAAAGAGTTTTTTTTTGTCTTAACACAGTTTGCCTTCTTTTGTACATTGTCAGTCTGTGTGTAGCTTTTCACCAATTCTATTATGTTTCTTTGCTGTACTGTGAATGACTGCAAGAAAATGAACACTTCACCTGAGAATCTGCTGGCGTCGTCTATTGTGCTCGGTGCTCCTGATGCAGCCTCCTCTATGTTGGTAAGACCCACTGTAAATTGGGGGACCGCTTCGTGACCTCTGCTCCATCCACCAAAAGCAGAACTTCCTGGTGGCCAAACACTTTAATTCTAATTCCCATTCCAGTTCTGACTTGTCAGTCCATTGCCTCCTTTCATACCAAGATGAGGCCATCCTCAGAGTGGAGGAGCAACACCTTGTATTCTGATGGGTACCCTCCACCCTGATGGCATGTATAACAATTTCTCCTTCCAGTAAAAATATTCTTCCCTTCCTTTCTTCCCCTATTCTCCACTCTGACCCCTCCTCCTTCCCTTTAACTCTCTCCTACCAGATACCTCCTTCTCCAAACCTTGACCTTCCCCACCTATCTGACTTCAGCTATCACCTAGCTAGCCTCCTTCCCCTCCCCTCACCTTTTGACTCTGACATCTTCCCCTTATTTCTCAGTCCTGAAGAAGGCTTTTGGTCTAAAACATCGACAGTTTATTCTTTTCCATAGATGTTGCCTGACTGACTGAGTTCTTCCAGCATTTTGTATGTGTTGTATTAAATTTCAAAGTAGTGTATGGTGACGTACTGTATATATAACTTTGATAATAAATTTACTTTGAACGTAGGTTGTGGAATCAGTTCAGAGTTGTGGTGAGTGAAGTTATCCACACTGATTCAGGAGCCTGATGGTTGCAGGGTAATAACTATTCCTGAACCGGGTGGTGTGGGACTTAAGGCTCGTGTACCTCCTTCCCAATGGCGGCGTGACCTGGGTGGTGTGTTCTTGCAAATGTGCTCAATGGCGGGGAGGAACGGCCTGTCATGGACTGGGCTGTATCCACAACTTTCTGTAGTCTTTTCCATTCCTGGGCGTTGGTGTTTTCATACCAGGCCACGATGCAACCTGTCAGGATACACTCCGGTGTGCACTTTTAGAAGTTTTGCCAAAGTGTTAGATGAGACGCTGAATGAGCACAAACCTCTAAGAAAGCAAAGCACTCAGTTAGCCTGGAGTTATGTCTAATCTTCTGTTGCCAGGTACCCAGAGTTCCATTCCACTGTCATCGTCACATTGGGTCCCTTCCTCCTGCTGTTTGTTGTTCTGCGGCAGCAGTGCAGTGCAAAACATAAATCATACTATAAGTAAAAATAAGAAATACAGTACATAAAAATAAACACAGTGCAAAGAGAGCACTCAGCATTCAGGAACCTGATGTTGGACAGGTTTTTACACCAGTTTACAGGTTTCTGAAACTCCGTTCCAAGGCTCAGGTTAGCAGTGTAGGGTTTAAAGCTGAGTTCTCTGAATTACTCATCCTGTAACATAAGTGCTGTTACATCATGCCAGTGTAAAGCAAGATCTCAGCAGGATAACCTTGGACTTGTTCCAGGGGATGCTAGTGTTTTCCCAGCATGTGCAGGAGTAAACTTAATGTAGCAATCTGCTTCGAACAGGCCATTCGGCCTGCAATGTTATACTGACTTTTAACCTGCTCTAAGATCAGCCTAGCCCTTCTCTCCTATGTAGCTCTCCATTTTTCAATCATCCATGTGCCTATCTAAGAGTCTCTTAAACGGCCCTAAGGTCTCTACTTCTGCCACTACCTCTGGCAGAGTTTTTCCACACACCCACCATGATTTGTGTAAAAAAAAAACATACCTTGAGACCCCCATTATACTTTCCTCCAATAACCTTAAAACTAAGCCTCTCATATTAGCCAATTCCCCCTTGTGGCTGTCTATCCATTCCATCTATGCCTCATAATCTTATTACACCTCTATCAAGGCATCTCTTATTCCCCCTTGCTCCAGAGAAAGTAGCCCTAACTCACTCAACCGATCCTCATAACATGTGCTGTCTAATCCAGGCAGCATTCTGGTAAATCTCCTCAGTGTCCTCCCTGGCTTTTGCGCACGTTTGCTGAATTCAGAGTGGAGAATGCTAGTAAACCCGAGCGTCTCATGCTGATGGAGAGGTGACTGTTCAACCCTGATGGCCAAGAGATACTGGGATACTGGGTCACCGGTGAAAGGAAAGAGGTGTGTGTGTGTTTATTAGGGTAAGGGGGCTAAAAGAGACATATTGTGTATTGGGAAACACATAAAATGCTGGAGGAACTCAACAAGTCAAGCTACTTCTATGGAGGGAGAAAAACAGTCAGCATTTCAGGTAGAGAGGGATATGAACCAAGTGTTAGCAAATGGGACAGGTTTAGGTGGGCACCTTGCAGGCATGTGCCAGTTGGGCTGAAGGCCTGTTAGTCTTACTATAAGATCGGAAGTTAAGCCCCATAGCCAAAGCTTGGAGACTGGGGGCTTGTATGACCTCCAATTGTAGCCTCACCCAACCTCAGTGAAAAAGCCTGCAGCGTTTACCCTATCTATACCCCTTGTAATTTTGTATGCTTCTGTCAAATCACCCCTCATCCTCTTATGCTCAAATGGTACTAATTTATTCAACCTTTCCCTGTAACTCAGGTCCTCAAGTTCTTGCAACAGCTTTGTAAATTTTCTCTGCACTCTTTCAATTTTATTAATATATTTCTTGTAGGAAGATGATCAAAGTTAAAAGTAAAATTTGTTATCAGAGCACATGTATGTCACCACATACAACCCTGAGATTCTTTTTCCTGTGGGCATAGTCAGCAAATCTATAGAACGATAACTGTAGACATGATCGATGGAAAAGCAAGGGCATAGAAGACAGCAAACCATGCAAATGCAAATGGAACTAAATAACAAGAGCATGAAGTAACATTATAGAGTCAGTAAAGTGAGATTGTTGATTGTGGGAACATCTCAACAGATGAGTGTAGTTATCCCCTTTTGTTCAAGAGCCTGATGGCTGAGGGGTAGTGACTGTTTTTGAACCTGGTGGTGTGAGTCCTGAGGCTCCTGTACCTTCTACCTGTTGGCAGCAGGGAGAAGAGAGCATGACCTGGGGGTTTTGATCTCTTATGATAGATGCTGCTTTACTATGACAACTACATGTAATACCCTGTCTTTCCAAACTCTCTGACATCCCCATACACCCTTAAAAAAAACAGAACTATGAATAGCTGTTTGCTAAACAACAGTGACTCTACGCCGGTACATAGTAAGTTATCTTTAACCCTGAATAACAGTCATCATACAGTTAGACACTGACTCAGCCTGAATAGCAGTGACTCACCCATAGTTACAATTTAAATAATCCTTGCCATAAATAAATGGTGCCTGACACATAGCTATGCTCCCACACCATCTATCAGCCTTACTTCTCCAGCAGTCAAGAGATTCTTCAGAATGACCCCTCCCACAGTGTGACCCTCCCTCAGTACCACTCCACCCACAGTGTGACCCCCCAGTACTGCCCCTCCCACAGTGTGACCCCCCAGTACCACCCCTCCCACAGTGTGACCCTCACTCAGTACCGCCCCTCTCACAGTGTGACCCTCCCTCAGTACCACTGCTCCCACAGTGTGACCCCCCCAGTACCACCCCTCCAACAGTGTGACCCCCAGTACCACCCCTCCCACAGTGTGACTCTCCCTCAGTACCGCCCCTCCCACAGTGTGACCCTCCCTCAGTACCACCCCCCCCACAGTGTGACCCTCCCTCAGTACCACTGCTCCCACAGTGTGACCCTCCCTCAGTATCCACCCCTCCCACAGTGTGACCCCCCAGTACCACCCCTCCCACAGTGTGACCCTCACTCAGTACCGCCCCTCTCACAGTGTGACCCTCCATCAGTACCACTGCTCCCACAGTGTGACCCCCCCAGTACCACCCCTCCAACAGTGTGACCCCCAGTACCACCCCTCCCACAGTGTGACTCTCCCTCAGTACCGCCCCTCCCACAGTGGGACCCTCCCTGTACCGTCTCTCCCACAGTGTGACCTTCCCCCAGTACCGCCCCTCCCTCAGTACCATCCCTCCCACAGTGTGACTCTCCATATTGCACGTATCTTGTTCACTGCTGGTAACACTCACTCAGTGTTGTGCCTCTTATCGAATTGCCTCCACCCATTGGGTGACATATTGGTACCATTATATCACTTCCTGTTGGCATGATGCCATCCTGTTTTATCCAGAGCTTCCAGTTTAGCTGTTTCACTGGTTATTGACAAACACACTAGTTCTACCTTCATTGTGTGTTTGTCCCATCACCCCTCTTTAGTCTAGTCTAGTTTCCTTGATCACCTCATCAATCACATCTACAGGGAGCACTGCCACAGGAAAACAGCATCTATCATCAGAGATGCCAACATCCAGACCAGGTTCTCTTCTCACTGCTACCATCAGGAAAGTGGTTCAGGAACCTTGGGTCCCTCTACACCAGGTTCAGGCACAGTTATTACCCCTCAACCATCAGGTCCCACACCACCAGGTTCAGGCACAGTTATTACCCCTCAACCATCAGGTCCCTCTACACCAGGTTCAGGGACAGTTATTACCCCTCAATCATCAGGTCCCTCACCACCAGGTTCAGGAACAGTTATTACCCCTCAACCATCAGGTCCCACACCACCAGGTTCAGGAACAGTTATTACCCCTCAACCATCAGGTCCCACAACACCAGGTTCAGGAACAGTTATTACCCCTCAACTCTCAGGTCCCACACCACCAGGTTCAGGAACAGTTATTACCCCTCAATCATCAGGACCCACACCACCAGGTTCAGGAACAGTTATTACCCCTAAACCATCAGGTCCCACACACCACCAGGTTCAGGAACAGTTATTACCCCTCAACCATCAGGTCCCACACCACGAGATTCAGGGACAGTTGTTACCCCTCAACCATCAGGTCCCACATCACCAGGTTCAGGAATGGTTATTACCCCACAACCATCAGGTCCCACACCACCAGGTTCAAGAACAGTTATTACCCCTCAACAATCAGGTCCCACACCACCAGGTTCAGGAACAGATATCACCCCTCAACCATCAGGTCCCACACCACCAGGTTCAGGAACAGTTATCACCCCTCAACCATCAGGTCCCACACCACCAGGTTCAGGAACAGTTATCACCCCTCAACCATCAGGTCCCACACCACCAGGTTCAGGAACAGTTATCACCCCTCAACCATCAGGTCCCACACCACCAGGTTCAGGCACAGTTATTACCCCTCAACCATCAGGTCCCTCTACACCAGGTTCAGGCACAGTTATTACCCCACAACCATCAGGTCCCTCTACACCAGGTTCAGGCACAGTTATTACCCCTCAACCATCAGGTCCCTCTACACCAGGTTCAGGGACAGTTATTACCCCTCAATCATCAGGTCCCACACCACCAGGTTCAGGAACAGTTATTACCCCTCAATCATCAGGTCCCTCACCACCAGGTTCAGGAACAGTTATTACCCCTCAACCATCAGGTCCCACACCACCAGGTTCAGGAACAGTTATTACCCCTCAACCATCAGGTCCCACAACACCAGGTTCAGGAACAGTTATTACCCCTCAACTCTCAGGTCCCACACCACCAGGTTCAGGAACAGTTATTACCCCTCAATCATCAGGACCCACACCACCAGGTTCAGGAACAGTTATTACCCCTAAACCATCAGGTCCCACACACCACCAGGTTCAGGAACAGTTATTACCCCTCAACCATCAGGTCCCACACCACCAGGTTCAGGAATGGTTATTACCCCACAACCATCAGGTCCCACACCACCAGGTTCAAGAACAGTTATTACCCCTCAACAATCAGGTCCCACACCACCAGGTTCAGGAACAGTTATCACCCCTCAACCATCAGGTCCCACACCACCAGGTTCAGGAACAGTTATCACCCCTCAACCATCAGGTCCCACACCACCAGGTTCAGGAACAGTTATCACCCCTCAACCATCAGGTCCCACACCACCAGGTTCAGGAACAGTTATCACCCCTCAACCATCAGGTCCCACACCACCAGGTTCAGGAAGAGTTATCACCCCTCAACCATCAGGTCCCACACCATCAGGTTCAGGAACAGTTATTACCCCTCGACCATCAGGTCTCACACCACCAGGTTCAGGAACAGTTATCACCCCTCAACCATCAGGTCCCACACCACCAGGTTCAGGAACAGTTATTACCCCTCGACCATCAGGTCCCACACCACCAGGTTCAGGAACAGTTATTACCCCTCAACCATCAGGTCCCACACCACCAGGTTCAGGAACAATTATTACCCCTCAACCATCAGGTCCCACACCACCAGGTTCAGGAACAGTTATTACCCCTCAACCATCAGGTCCCACACCACCAGGTTCAGGAACAGTTATTACCCCTCAACCATCAGGTCCCACACCACCAGGTTCAGGAACAGTTATTACCCCTCAACCATTGGGTTCCTGAACCAGAGGAGATAACTTCATTGAATTCAACTTTGAACTGATTCCACAATCTACAGACTCACTCTCAAGTACTCAATGACTCATGATCTCAGTATCATTTATTTATTTATTTGCACAATTTGTATTCTTTCACACATTAGTTGCTTGTCAGTATTTGTTTATGAATAGTTTTACAGAAAATGTATTATATTTCTTTATTTTCCTGTGAATGGCTGTAAGAAAATGAATCTCCGGATAGGATGTGATGACATAGACAGACTCTGTACTTGGACTATGACGCTCAGCTCCCTCTCCTTGTTATCCTCAACACCCTTCAATAGGGTACAGGAAAAGAAGAGGAGATTCAGGGTTTTTTGGAAGTAAAAGGATAAAAGACTGTGCTTCCACCCTATCTCTGCCCCTCGTGGTTTCGTACACCATTACATGATCACTCCTCACTTTCCAACATTCCAAGGAATAAAGTCCTCGGTTGTCCACCCCCTCCCTAAGATTCGGCACCATTTTCCTTATCAACTCACACAAAATTTACCTAAATCTTTTTTGCACTCTTTTCAGTCTTTCCTATAACTGTGACAGACATCCACAGATCCCTCAAAGTTGTCACACAAGTTGATGTGGTGGTTAAGAAGGCATATATATGGTCTTCATTAGTCAGGGGATTGAGTTGAAGAGCCATGAGGTAACGTTGCAGCTCTCCAAAACTCCGATCAGAGTATTGTGTTCAGTTCTGGTCACCTCATTATAGGAAGGATGTGAAAGCTTTAGAGAGGGTGCAGGGGAGATTTACCAGGATCTGAATGAATTGGAGAGAATGTCTTTTGAGGATAGGTTGAGTGAGCAAAGGCTTTTCTCTTTGGAGCAGAGAAGGCTGAGAGGTGACTTGATAGATGGTGTACAGGATGATAATAGGCATAAGTAGAGTGGACAGCTAGTTTTTTCCCAGCCCCCCTCTCAATGACCCTGGCTGGACTTGTTGCACAGCCAGAGATGGTTGCTTCTTTCCTCTCCCATCAGGCAGGAGATTGAAAAGCCAGAAATTGTGTACTTCCACGCTCAAGGTCAGCTTCTACTCTATTGTTATAATACCTATTTGTATCTCTTGTGTGATAAGATGGATTGTTAACTTCACCATCTACCTCACTATGATCTTGCACCTTATTATCTTCCTACAATGCACTCTCTCTGCATTCTGCTGTCCCATCTTGTTTGACCTTGATGCAATTTGATCCGTATGAACTGTATGCAAGACAAATTTTCAATAAACCAAGCAACACACAAAATGCTCGGGGATCTCAGCAGGCCAAGCATAATCTGCATGAACAGCAGAATTCCTCCGGCATTTTGTGCGTGTTGCTTGGATTTCCAGCATCTGTTTTTTGTGTTTTCAGCAAACCAATCCCAATTCTCACTAAATAACTCTGACAGTACATCTCCATCCCTGCAGAGTTCTTGATGAAGGGAAGAATGAGGATATGTGGAAGTCTTTTTCATCAGAACTTGTCTTCTGGAGTTGAATTGAAAGGGTTACGTCATCATGATGTCAAAAGGAACACTGTGAGTGTCCCAGTCTCCGAGTGTCGAGTAAGGATAGGCACGCTATCCTCCCCGTATCCAACTGTGGCTTCCTTTTCAACAGCAGAGTGCAGTCGTGCAGTAGTTCTCAATGGAGATCATATGGCCACCACCCCCCGGGGCCATGCCAAATTCCACAGGGGTCACGTAAAAATACAAGAAACTGGGGGCCACAGGAGTGTTGAATGGGCCGTGATAAGTTTACTGTTTTAATGACATATTACTAAAATATATAAATAAAAATTAACTGATGTATGTTATTTAATTGCTGCCCTGAATGAAATGAGTGGGAAAGTATGCTGGATGATACAAATGAAGCAGCAATCAGCTTAGACTACCTTTAACCAAGTCGCAACCAGATAGTCAAAATTCACTCATTTGCATCAGTCTCAAGGATCTCACATAATACCCTAATATAACAATATTAAGCAGCTTGTTGCTAGTTGGAAGAACATTATATATATTATAAATAAAGTTTCCCATTCACAGTTTTGAAATAGTTGTACATATTCACCTGTAACATTATATTTAACATATAATAGTACCTCAGGTGGTGATACATCTTCACCAAAGGAGGGTAGAGTTCTCCTTGCCTCCACTAGCCTGCAGGTCACCCTTGGGTAAGGTGTAGCACCTGCTTAGCCCCCCCTTACCTCCCCCCTCACCCGGATCAGGGTCAGGTGAAGCCATGGGGGCAGCTGGTGGACGGTCGATTGAGCAGCTGGTGCTGGTGACAGTGGTGGAGGCGGATACGATAGGGTCCTTCAAGAGACTCCTGGATAGGTACATGGAGCTCAGAAAAACAGAGGGCTATGGTAAGCCTAGGCAATTTCTAAAGTAACTACATGTTCACACAGCATTGTGGGCCAAAAGGCCTGTATTGTGCTGTAGGTTTTCTGTGTTTCCATATCACAAGTCCTGGTTATGTGACCACTGACGCCAGGCAGACAATCTCTGAAGAGTATCGATAATGGCTGGGGTCACCCGTCTTGTAAAGACACTGCCCAGAGGAAGCCAATGGCAAACCAGTTCTGTGGAAGAATCTGCCAAGAACAATCATGGTCATGGAAAGACTGTGATCGTCCATGTGATAGCACATAATGATAAAGTCATATAACACGGCACACAATGATGACTACTTATATCCTGTTAAAACATAAATATTGACCGCATACTAGAATAATAAGTATAGCTGACCAAAATCAACTTTAGCAGCTAACAGAGACTATGGAGGGTGGGGCCAGATGGGTAAATGAAAGTCACAAGTGGACCACAAGCAGAAGATCGACAACCACTACACTACTGTGCCAGCTTTTAACAAAGTAATACCACTGCAGTCTGAAGCCTTGGGTCTACAGATGGAATTTAGCCTCTACCTGTACACTGATTCAGTGTGGTGAACAGTTTGTCTGCTGTGTTTACAGTAATTGCGTTTGTGAAGGCAATTCACTGGGGTACTGTGGTGAACTACATATACCTGTCTGGACACGTCCCTCTGCTGACTGCTCCTGTGGCTCCTCCCACAGACCCCTGTATAAAGGCGATTGGAGGCACTGCTCCCCCCTCAGTCTCCAGGATGTTGTGTAGTGGTCTCTTGCTGCTAATAAAAGCCTATCGTTTACCTCCCGTCTCCGTGAGTTAGTGATGGTGCATCAGGTACTTACTCCTGAAGCACACAACAGGAGAGTCAGAGTGGACTTGCAATCCACACACACGTTACTGCACACACACTCCCCACAATGCAGACACACAGTCACTAACGTTACTGCACACACACTCCCCACAATGCAGACACACAGTCACACACGTTTCTGCACACACACTCCCCACAATGCAGACACACAGTCACTAACGTTACTGCACACACACTCCCCACAATGCAGACACAGGCACACAGAGAGTCAGGGTGGTACTCTCAATCCACAGACACGTTACTGCAGACACACAGTCACACACGTTACTGCACACACACACATGCACACACAGGCACACAGAGAGTCAGGGTGGTACTCTCAATCCACACACATGTTACTGCACACAGAGTCAGCGCTGCGACACCCAGTTCTGTTTAATGCAGGCACCTCTGAGACGCCCAGGGCCCATTCCATCCACTGACACATGCACACAGATGTAGACACATGTACATAGATTGAGATAGAGGGAGAGACACACACACACACACACACACACACACACACACAATGCAGACACAGGCACACAGAGAGACACTCACACAAACACATCTACACAAATACAGAGATACACACAGAGTGAGACACATACATACAGACAGACACAAACAGTGCTGAGACATTCGCTGTTTCATACAGGCATCTCTGCATACAGTCAGACTTTTCTACACACAGTCAGAACTGGGACACTCAGCTCTGTTTCATACCGGCGTGTCTGTGTACAGTCAGCCCCTGTTGTACAAGTGGTTGTATTAGGACACTGAGTCCTTGTTCTCCTCCCTTTGTTCTGAGGCCATCAGCCCTGAGTTGTCACAGACGCAGCCACAATGTTTACTGGTCAGTGGTTGAGGCTGTGTTGATAGAGCCCTCTGGCCCTCCAGCATTTTGGGTGGGGACCTCACACCCACTTCCCTCAGTCAGGCCTGGCACAGCTGAGGTTTGCTAATGGTCCCGAATGAAGGGGATCGCAGAATAATTTGCATCTCGAGCTTAACCCTTTCCTGACTAGCAAGCTGGTGATAATGTCCGCAGACAGGCTGCCCTTTCAATGTATCGGGTTAGAGTACGGGGAGGCACAGGAGGTCATGTGGCAGGGGCTGGGGCTCTCTCTGAGTGAGCAGCAGGATCGTGGATCACTCCATCGCTCTGTAACCAGGAGCAAGTGGCCCCGCCATGACTGGTTCAGGGAGCCGATGGCTGTCACAGGGGAACCACCCTTCTCTGCGGCAGAGACCCGGTGCGCTGGTGACTCCGAAACCTCCCCGCTGGCTGAGGGTGACGGGACAGATGGTAGGAGATGGAGCAAGCAGTGAGTGGTGTGAGACTGGCGGGGAGGTGAGGGACGGGTGGAGTGAGATGTGACGGGTCAGGTAACAAGGTGACAGTGGACAGTTTGCTGCATTCTGCCAACCCCCTCCCACTGCCCAGGCTCCTGGTACTCCCACCCTGCCTGGGAGTTCCTCCATTCTGAGTAGTCTCAGGGCAGGCATTCTGGTGAGGCGGTCAGGGGGACGTTGCCGTACATACTCCCTGGGAGGGGAGTCGGAGGGGCTGTTGAGGTGGTCAGGGGTCAGGGGTACATTCCCCCTGTGAGGGTGCTGGGAGGGGAGTTGGAGGGGCTGGTGAGGCGGTCAGGGGTCAGGGGTACATTCCCCCTGTGAGGGTGCTGGGAGGGGAGTCGGAGGGGCTGTTGTCAATTGTGTGACCGATGTCAGCTGCTCCTGGGCACTAGGGACCGTGGTAGAATTCACAGTCAGATTCATCATCGAAACGTACAGTGACAACACGACGTTTGCTTCGCCGACCAGCACATTTTGAGGACGTGCCGGGAGTGTCCCGTAAGTGTCGCTGTGCTTCCAGTGCCAACATCACATGCCCACAAAGTTCACCAGAAAACACAAACAGCAACAACAATAACAAAACAGCAAGCAGCGAAACTCAGGCACACCACAGTGCGGTACCGTTACAGCTCGGGGTGACAGGGCTCAAAGTTCAACTCCGGCGTCCTCTGATCGAGTTTGTACGTTCTCCCCGTGACTGCGTAAGTTTCCTGCCACAGCCCAAAGACGTACCGGTTAGCAGGTTAACTGGTCACTGTACATTGTCCTGTGATTAGGCTGGGTGGTTCGACTTGAGGGGCCCAAAGGGCCAACGCTGTGCTGTATCCCTAAATAATGAGATATGTTAACCGTCTTCAATAAACAACAGCAAATCTCGCCCCCCTCACTCACCCTCAAATGGTAGGACCTCGAGCTCCAGTCCTCGGCCAGGCCCGCCCGAGAGACTGTTAGAGCTTCAGTGCTGGGAGTGAGGTCCCAGGGAAACCACTGACACTGACTCACCGCTGGACGTAAAGATCTTGAGGACAGACTACATCTGAACTTTGCAACACACCAGATGCTGGAGAAACTCAGCGAGTCAGGCAGCATCTGTGGTGGGAAGAGGAGGGGAGCTGAGGGATAAGGACAATTAAGAAATATTTTGAACAATTCATGGGCTCAGTAGTGCAGCACTTTTAGCACCAGGGACCCGAGTTCAGCTCCCAATGCTGTCGGTAAGGAGTTTGTACATTCTTCTGACTGCAAGGGATTCCTCCTGGTTCCCTGGTTTCCTCCCACATTCCAAAGGTGAACGGGTTCGGGTTAGTGAGCTGTGGGCCTGCGATGTTGTTGCCAGAAGCGTGGTAACACTTGTGGGCTGCCCAGCATGTCCTCGGACTGCGTTGGTCATTGATGCATTTCACTGTGTGTTTCAATGTACACGTGACAAGTAAAACGTACCCCTCTAAGGAGAGGGAGCCTCAGCTGTGGTGGGGGGCCTGCTGGTCACAGTAGAGCTGGTGGAAGCGCTCTCTCCTCGACAATGTCAGGAACCGCCCTGTACAGAGAGCCGGTCCTGGTCCACTCTGGAAGACAGTTGGCTTGGACCCACGAGGAGGCAGGGGTGGATGAAAATCCCGTCTCAGCTGGTCATGTGAGGCAGGGAGTGAGTTAAACTCAGTGCAGTGTGCCAGAGCTAGATCGGACGCAGAGAACTGCCAAGCTTCTGTGTAGAGCAGCCACAGAGTGTTTCTCCCCTCCCTCCCTCTCTCTCTCTCTCTCTCTCTGCCTGCCTTTCACACATCACATACGCACGCCCCCAAACTGACCTTACTGACTGACAGAAGAGAGCTCCAGTCACAAGCTGAACTCGCTCGGAGGACTTTAGCCTGAGTGCAGGAGGGATCAACAGCCTGAGGACTGGGGAGGCAAACACTGATTCCCTACGAAGGCTTCGCCACAGCGACTGTAAGTCAGTATTTTATCCACAATTACAGGCACAGAGGGAAGGTTTTTTATGGTTTCCAATGCTGGTCTGGTAAAGAATGTGTTTGGCAGGGTCACAACATCCCCTGTTGCCAGGAGTCCGGCAGACTAATAACAAAATCTGCTCAAGACATATTAAATTGCAGTGTGTCAAAGTTAGTGTCTGTCACACCGTGACAGGGTTGTGTGTCTGTCACACTGTATGTGTGACAGGGTGTGTATCTCTGTGACACTGTGTGTGTGACAGGGTGTATCTCAGTCACCATGTGTGTCTGTGTGACAGGATGTGCGTTTGTCTCACTGTGTGTGACGGTGTGTGTCTCTGTGACTGTGTGTGTGACAGGGTGTGTGTTCGTCACATTGTGTGTGTGACAGGGTGTGTCTCAGTCACACTGTGTGTGTGACAGGGTGTATCTCAGTCACAGTGTGTGTCTGTGTGACAGGATGTGCGTTTGTCTCACTGTGTGTGTGACAAGTTGTCTCAGTCACAGTGTGTGTCTGTGTGACGGTATGTGTTCGTCACATTGTGTGTGTGACAGGGCATGTGTTCGTCACACTGTGTGTGTGACAGGGCGTGTCTCAGTCACACTGCGTGTGTGACAGGGTGTATCTCAGTCACAGTGTGTGTTTGTGTGACAGGGTATGTGTTTGTCACATTGTGTGTGTGACAGGGCGTGTGTTCGTCACACTGTGTGTGTGACAGGGCGTGTGTTCGTCACACTGTGTGTGTGACAGGGCGTGTCTCAGTCACACTGTGTGTGTGACAGGGCGTGTGTTCGTCCCACTGTGTGTGTGACAAGTTGTCTCAGTCACACTGTGTGTGTGACAGGGTGTATCTCAGTCACAGTGTGTGTCTGTGTGACAGGGTGTGCGTTTGTCTCACTGTGTATGTGACAAGTTGTCTCAGTCACACTGTGTGTATGACAGGGTGTGTCTCCGGCATTGTTCGTGCATGTACCTGTGTGTACATGAGTGTTTGTGTGTGTCTGTATTTGTGAGAAAGAGTGAGCATCTGTGTGTGAGCCTGTGCCTTTATGTGTGTTTCTGTGCATGTGTGTGTGTGCGTGTGTGTGTGTGTGCGTGTCTGTGTGTGTGTGTACGTGTGTGTGCGTGTGCATGTGTATGTGTGTGTGCGTGTGTACGTGTGTGTGCGTGTGCATGTGTGTGCGTGTGTGTGTGTGTGTGCATGTGCATGTGTGTGTGTGTGTGCATGTGTGTGCATGTGTGTGTGCGCGTGTGTGTGTACGTGTGTGTGTGTGTGTGTGTGTGCGTGTGCATGTGTGTGTCTCTGTGTCTGTGTGAGAGAGAGAGAGATGTCTTCAATCTATAGCACTCGTTAATGCTCTGTGACTGACCTGATGGAGATCCTCGGTGTGGAGGGAGGAGAGGTAGGGTGCCTGACGGTCTCACTGACTGCGGCATTAAAGTGGCGCCCCAGTAATGGTGCATTCAGAGTGGGATTGATGGTGGAGGTGGTGGTGAGGAAGGCTTCTGGCAAACCAGCCATCATTACTCTGGCACTGGCTACAGAGGCTGTGTTCTGTAAGATGTTGTCGAGGCTACATTTGTGTTCAGTTTTGATCAGCGTGCTACAGGAAAGACAAGTGGGGATGGAGTTAAGCAAGAGAGCTCGACAAGGTGAGGGGGAGAAACTGAATGGGAACTTGTGGGGCAACTTTCTTTCACACAGAGGGGGTATCTATTTGAAAAGACTGAGACAATTATCATAGCAACTCTCAAAGACATTTGGATTGGAAAGGTTGGGCCCAAAGCTGGTGAATGGGATCAACTGATGGGTATCTTGGCTGGGATGGGCCAGTTGGGCCGAAGAGCCCTTTTGGGATGTATAAGGGGCAAGAAGTTTGGTGATGGGGCATGAGCCCATGATCGACTCCATTTCTCGCTGATTAAATTGTCTGGGAAGATTGAAATCATCAAGGCGAGAGCAAAAGGTGAGCAGTGCTGAGTTCTGTCTACCGTCCTCAAACTCACTGCTCCCGGGGGAAAATTCTGTGTGTGACGGTGTCCCTCTCCCTCTCTCCCTCCCCCCTCTCCCTCTCCCCTCTCCCTCTCCCCCTCTCCCTCTCCCCTCTCCCTCTCCCGCTCCCTCTCTCCCTCTCCCTCCCTCCCTCTCCCTCTCTCTCTCTCCCTCTCTCCCTCTCCCCCTCTCCCTCTCCCCCTCTCTCTCTCCCTCCCCCCCTCTCCCTCTCTCCCTCCCCCCTCTCCCTCTCTCCCTCTCCCCCTCTCCCTCTCCCCCTCTCCCTCTCCCTCCCTCTCCCCCTCTCCCTCTCCCCTCCCTCTCTCCCTCTTCCCCTCCCTCATTCTCTCTCTCACTCTCTCCCTCTCCCTCTCTCTCCCTCTCCCTCTCCCTCCGCTCCCTCCCCTCTCCCTCCCCTCTCTCTCTCCCTCTCTCCCTCTCCCCCTCTCCCTCTCCCCCTCTCCCTCTCTCCCTCCCCCCTCTCCCTCTCTCCCTCTTCCTCTCTCCCTCTCCCCTCTCCCTCTCCCTCTCTCCCCCTCTCCCTCTCCCCTCCCTCTCTCCCTCTCCCTCTTCCTCTCACTCCCTCTCCCTCATTCTCTCTCTCACTCTCTCCCTCTCCCTCTCTCTCCCTCTCTCCCTCTCTCCCTCTCCCCCTCTCCCTCTCTCCCTCTCCCTCTCCCCCCTCCCGCTCCCTCCCTCTCCCTCTCCCCCCTCCCTCTCCCCCTCCCTCCCACTCCCTCTCTCACTCCCCCTCTCCCTCCCCCTCTCTCCTCTCCCCCCTCCCTCTCTCCCTCTCCCCTCCCTCCCTCTCTCACTCTCTCCCTCTCCCCCTCTCCCTCTTCCTCTCCCTCTCACTCCCTCTCCCTCATTCTCTCTCTCACTCTCTCCCTCACCCTCTCCCTCTCCCCCTCTCCTCTCTCCCTCTCCCCCTCCCTCCCTCTCCCTCTCTCACTCTCTCCCTCACTCTCCCTCACTCTCTCTCACTCTCTCTCTCTCACTCTCTCCCTCTCACTCTCTCCCTCACTCTCTCTCTCTCTCACTCTCTCCCTCTCCCCCTCTCCCTCTCTCCCTCTCCCTCATTCTCTCTCACTCTCTCCCTCTCCCCCTCTCACTCTCTCCCTCTCCCTCTCTCACTCTCTCCCTCTCTCCCCCTCCCTCCCTCCCCCTCCCCCTCTCCCTCTCCCCCTCTCCCCTCCCTCCCTCTCCCTCTTTCCCTCTCCCTCTCACTCTCACTCCCTCTCCCTCTCCCTCACTCTCTCTCTCACTCTCTCCCTCTCCCCCTCTCCCTCACTCACTCTCTCCCTTCCCCTCTCACTCTCTCCCTCTCCCCTCCTTCTCTCCCTCTCCCCTCTCCCTCTCCCCTCTCACTTTCACTCTCTCCCTCTCTCCCTCCCTCCCTCTCTCCCCCCCTCCCTCTCCCCCTCTCCCTCTCCCCCCCTCCCTCTCCCCCTCTCCCTCTCTCTCCCCCTCTCCCTCTCCCCCTCTCTCTCTCCCTCTCCCTCACTGCTCCCGGGGGAAGACCGCTGCATTCAAACGGTCTCTGTCTCTCGATTCTGTCAGAGGGTGGTACTGGAGTCCCAGATCTTGGACAAGGTGTAGTCGCCGCGGTTTATGTTTTGGGCTCTGTGGATCATGTTAGGATGTGTTCCTGGTGTCCGGTCGCTGCTTTTTTCTGTTGCTAGTTTGGGTGATTTTGATCGGGGTGGCCACAGGTCATGAACGACACAGTGCCAGACTGAGTGGAACTGAATACGTCTGGACACGTTTGATGTCTTTGTGGCTTGATGTTTTGTATTCTGTGTTTTTTGCTCATTTATTTTTTGTCATTTGTGCGACATGGTCTTTTTGCGCGTTGGGAGTCTGATGTTTTTCTTTGAACGGGTTCCATGGGGTTTCTTTGTTTCGTGGCTGTCCGTGGGCAGATGAATCTCAGGGTTGGATATTGCATAAGAAATGTACTTTGAATCTTTGAGAGCAGTCGCCACTCTGGGTTTATCCCGTTTCTCCTAACCATTTCTCCAACCCCGCCGCACCATGACACCCCTCCTCCTCCGTTCATTGAACAATCAGCAATGAGAAGTGCTTTTGGCCCATCCAGTCTGTGCTGACCACAAACATCTGTTTACATTAATCCCACACTAATCTGAGTCTCCTCACATTTCTATTCCCCCCCCACCCCCGAGCAGATTCACCTCCTCACCCACAAACCGTTGGCCAGTTATCTCGCCACCCCTTTCACGCCTAGACCAGAACACCCTGGGGAAACCCATGTGGTCGCAGGGAGAACGTGCAAACTCCACATCGACAGTGCCGGAGGTGGGGATTGAACCTGGCTCTGGACCTGTGAGGTAACAGCTGCACCCTAGGGGCCACCATGTCACCTACAACCCTGCCCACACCAGTGGACTGAGGCTTGACCTGCAGGCTTCCTCTTTAAATAGAGGTTCTGCAGATATTCTGGGGTAAAACACCCCAACCTGCCCCTACACATCCTCCCTTACCGCCAATCTGGACCCCAGACAGGTGAGGCAACGGTTCACCTGGGTGTCTGTCCAGTATTCTACCGTCAACGTTGCTCCTCGACATCGGGGGGGGGGGGCGCAATGTAGATCGGGGGGGACAGCTTCATTGAGATCCCTCACTCTGTCTATCACGATAGGCGGTATCCCCCGGTAACCACCCACTTTAATCCCACGTCCCATCCCCATCCCGACGTGTCGGTCCAAGGCCGCCTCTGTTGTCATGGTGAGGTCACTCGCAGGTTGGAGGAGCAGGACCTCATATTCATCTGGACAGCCTCTACTCTGACAGCATCAACATCGATTTCTGTAATATCTCCCCCTTCCCTCTTTTTTCCATTCCTCATTCTGGCTCCCCTCTCACCACTTCTCTTCTCCTCGCCTCCTCTGTCCACTGGGCCGCTCTCCTCTTCCACTGATCACCTCCACCCACCTCCCTCCTTCTTCACCTGTTTCCTTCTAGTTTGTCCTCCTTCCCTCCAGCATCATTTGACTCTTGTTCCTTCCCAGTCCTGGTGGAGGGTCTCAGCCCAAAGTACTGACTCTTTATTCTTCTGCCTGACCTGCTGAGTCCCTCCAGCATTTAGTGTGTGCTTCTCGTTAAGGAGCCTCTCACAATGAGCCCACACATCCAGGTTCGGCAGCTGCCAATTTCTTGGGAATTATCTTTATTTTTTGCCTCTTTCTGTCCACACCCCTTTGGTGCCTCTCAGTGGGGGGGGGGGGTGGGTTAATCACAGTGGGCCCAACCCACTCCCGAAACTTCCTTCCTCTTCATTCCCAGCTTCAAGGCTGCAACTTTCTCTGAATGTCACTGGATGCGGTTGGTGCCAGAGACCGGAAGTGAGTCACTAATTCCCGAGCCCCATCAGCACGGCACTATGAACTGGCTACCAGTCCTAACATTAACCCTTAAACGAGCAGCACCAGGCCGTGAGATGGACAGGGTGCAGTCTAATCCAGGGCAATGGGGCAGAGGATATCAGGGTCAAGGTGCAGAGATCAGAGTTCAGATGTCAAGGCCCCCAGGTTGACCTACCAGAGGACAGAGACTGAATGTCTGTGAGTCTGATAATCCACAGCCGAAGACTGGAGACCCAGAAGTGGCCTGTCTGTGAAGAGGATGAGCGGGGAAGGTTCAAAGCAAATTTATTATCAGAGTACAGACATGTCACCATATACAACCCTGAGATTCATTTTCCTGTGGGCATAGTCAGCAAATCTACAGAATAGTAACTGTAACAGGAACAATGAAAGATCAACCAGAGTGCAGAAGACAACAAACTGTGCAAATGCAAATATAAATAAATAGCAATAAATAACAAGAACTTGAAATAACAAGATAAAAAGTCCTTAAAGTGAGATTATTGGTTGTGGGAACATCTCAATGATGGGGCAAGAATGTAGGTATCACCGTTTATAAGAGCCTGATGGTAGCTGTTCTTGAACCTGGTGGTGTTAGTCCTGAGGCTCCTGTACCTTCTAGCTCCTCCTGGCACCTCTAGGCCCTACCCCCTCCCCTATCTCTATAGGCCCTCTCTTCCCCCCCCCATTCCTGATGAAGGGTCTCAGCCCTCTCTTCCCCCCCATTCCTGATGAAGGGTCTCGGCCCGAAACGTTGGCTACTCTTTTCTCACGGATGCTGCCTGACCTGCTCAGTTCTTCCAGCGTTGTGTACGTGTACCTTCTATATGATGGCAGCAGTGAGAAAAGAGCATGGTCTGGGTGGTGGGGATCTCTGATGATGGATGCTGCTTTCCTATGACATGTAGATGCGCTCAGTTGTTGGGAGGGCTTTACTGGGCTGAATCCGTTACCTTTTGTAGGATGTTATGTTTAAAGGCATTGATGTTTCTGTACCAGGCTGTGATGCCGCCTGGTTTGGAAACTTGCTTACTTACCTACTGCTTGGTACACCATTGGCATTTAGGGCAGTAATGAAGGTCCACAATCCCTGGCAGTGGAGATAGTGAAGAGTACCCCTGTGGCCGTCCCCCTCAACAATCAGTACTCCATTTTGAGTACTGTTGGGGAGGTGGAGACGTCCTACCTGGGGGAAACAGCAGTGGCCGTGCCTCTGGCATAGAATCTAGCCCTGTGGCTCAGAAGGGTAGGAAACAGAAGAGGATGGCAGCAGTGATAGGGAACTCCGTCAGAGGGACAGATAGATAATCCTGTGGGCGCAAAAAAGAAACATGGATGGTAGTTTGCCTCCCAGATGCCAGGGTCTGTGATGTTTCTGAAGGCATCCACGATATCCTGAATTGGGAAGGTGAGCAGCCAGAAGCCATGGTACAATTTATCACAGTGGAATAAAGGGAATGACAGAGGCATGAGAGAGGGGCTTGCCCAAGGGGATTGGAGAAGGATGACGGCAGAACGGAGGTGGCTGAAGTTTCTGGGAATAGTTCACAAGGCACAGGATAAATAATTCCCACAGAAGAAGCTCTCAAGTGGCAGGGGTAGGCAACTGTGGCTGACAAGGGAACTTAAGGACTGCCTAAAAGCATATAATGGCATATAAGGCAGCAAAAGTGAGTGGGAAGTTGGATGATTGGGAAATCTTTAAAATCCAACAAAAAGCAACTAAAAAGCTATAAGAAGGGAAAAGGAAATATGTGGGCAAACTGTCCAATAATATAAAGCAAGATAATGAAAGATTTTTCAGTTATATAAAGAGTAAAAGGGAGGTGAGAGTTGATACTGAACCACTGGAATATGATGCTGGTGAGGTGGTAATGGAGGTCAAAGAGATGGCAAATCAATTTAATGGGTACTTTGCATCTATCTTCACTGTGGAAGATACAAACAGTAGTTTCTGTAAAGGGAAATCTTGCCTGACAAATCTGCTAGGGTTCTTCAAGGAAGTAACAAGCAGGAGGCCAAAGGAGAGACAGTGGATGTAATTTACTGGGATTTTCAGAAGGCATTTGATAAGGTGGCAAACATGAGGCTGCTTAACAAGATAAAATCCCATGGAATTACAGGAAAGATACTGGCTTGGATAGAGGAATGGCTGACAGCCAGGAGGCAGCGAGTGGGAGTAAAAGGGGCCTTTTCTGGTTGGCTGCCGGTGACTAGTGGTGTTCCCCAGGAGTCAGTATTGAGACCACTAATTTTCACATTGTTTGTTAATGTTTTAGATAATGGAATTGAGGGCTTTGTGGCAAAGTTTGCAGATGAAACGAAGATAGGTGAAGGGGTAGGTAGTGCTGAGGAAGGGGTAGTGGAGGGGTAGGTAGTGCTGAGGAAGCAATGTGATTACAGAAGGACTTCGACAAATTGGAAGAATGGGCAAAAAAGTGGCCCTTGGAATACAGTGTTGGGAAATGTATGATAATGCAATTCTGGTAAAAGGAAAAATAGTGCAGACTATTATCTAAATGGGGAGAAAATTCAAACGTCAAGATGCAGAGGGACTTAGGAGTCCTCGTGCAAGACTCCCAGATGGTTAATTTACAGGTTGAGTCCATGGTAAAGAAGGCAAATGCAATGTTGGCATTCATTTCAAGGAGAACAGGATATAAAAGCAAGATAATGCTGAGGCTGTATAAGACTCTAGTCAGGCTGCACTTGGAGTATTGTCAACAGTTTTGGGTGCCATAGCTCAGAAAGGATCTGTTGTCATTGGAGAGAGTCCAGAGGAGGTTCACGAGGATGATTCTGGGATTAACGTGTGAGGAGTGTTTGGCAGCTTTAGGCCTGTACTCACTGGAATTTAGAAGAATTGAAAGCTACTGAATGTTGAAAGGACTAGATAGGGTGGATGTGGAGAGGATGTTTCCTATGGTGGGGTATCTAGAACTAGAGAGCACAGCTTCAAAATTGAGAGGTGACCCCTTAGAAGAGAGTAAGGAGGATTTTTTAGCCAGAGAGTAGTGAATCTGTGGAATGCTCTGTCACAAACTACTGTGGAGGCCAAGACCGTGGGTATATTTAGAGCAAAAATTGATAGCTTCCTAATTGGTCAGGGCATCAAAGGATATGGCGAGAAGGCAGGTGTAAAGGATCCAAGATCAGCCACAATGGAATGGCAGAGCAGACTCGATGGGCTGAATGGCCTAATTCTGCTCCTGTGTCTTATAGTTCTCTGAATCATCGAGGCACACAAAACCCCCAAACCATGACAAGGTTGTGGTCCTCTTGGAGGCTGGTGTGGAAAAGGAGCTTATCTATGTTGTTCTGCAGAACATTGTGGGCTCGCTATGTCGGCACTGAGGTGCGCGGGGCCTCTTGTAGGCTGGGGCAGCCTGTTGGTTGTTAATGCAAACGATGCATTTCACTGTATGTTTCCAGGTAGTTGTGATAAGGAAAACTGATCTGGATTAAATAACCTGCACCATTCCCAATCCAGGCATCCTGGGTACGTTCTGTTATTCAGTGATCGAGCGTGGAGTTGGCCCTCCTGCCCTCTGAGCCACGCTGCCCCCGCAAGGCCACAACCCCGATTAACCCGAACCCAACCACCGGTTAATTTACCCGGTACGTCTCTGGACTGTGAGAGGAAACCGGAGCACTCGGAGAAAACCCACACACTCTAAATAGACTTCTTACGGAACGGTGCCGGAAATGAACTCTAAACTCTGGAACGCCCCAAGCTGGAATACTGTTGCGCTAATGATGCACCATCAATAACTCTCGGAGACGGGAGGTGAACGATAGGCTTTTATTAGCAGCAGAACGGAGCACAGCATCTCGGAGACTGAGGGAGGAGCAGTGCCTCCAATGGCCTTTATACCGGGGTCTTTGGGAGGAGCCACAGGAGCAGTCAGCAGAGGGACGTGTCCAGACAGGTGTATGTAGTTCACCACAGCTAACCACTACACTACCGTAGCGCCAATATACACTAGGACAAAGACTGTGACCACCCACCTTATCTCTGCCCCTCATGATTTTGTAAATCTCCATACGGTCGCCCCTCTGCCTCCTACAGGGAATAAAGTCCCAACCCATCCCGACTCCCTTTATCACTTAAGCCTCCCAGTCCCAGTAACATCCTTGTGAATCCTTTCTGTACCATCCCCAGCTTAATAACATCCTTCCTATAGTGCAGTGACCAGAAGTGCAGACTCTGTTCCAGGCATGGTCTCACCAATATCTTGTACAGCTGTAACACAATGTCCCAGTTCCTGTGCTCCAACTGTATCGGCTCGGTGGCAACCCTGTTATTCCAGTGTTTGATACACAGCTGCTGGTAGACCATCAGACCATGCGTGTTCAGGCCCTTTGACCCACCAAGGCTGATTTATTATCCCTCTGAACTTTGTTCTCCTGCCTTCTCCCCATTATCTTTGATGCCCTGACTAATTAAGAAACTGTCAACTTCTGCTTTAAATATCCCCAATGACTTGGCTTTCACAGCTGCCTGTGGTGGTGAATTCCACAGATTCACCACCCTCTGGCTAAAGAAATTCCTCCATCTCTGTTCTAAAGGGATGTCGTTCTATTCTGAGGCTGTGCCCCCTGGTCTTAGACTTCGCCACTATAGCAAACATCTTCTCCACATCCACTCCGTCTAGACCTTTCAATATCTGATATGTTCCAATGAGATCTCCCCCGGAATCTTCTAAACTGCAGTGAGTTCAGGCCCAGAGCCATCAAACACTCCTCATACGTTAACCTTTCATTTCCGGGATTATTCTTGTGAATCTCCTCTGGACCCTCTCCAATGACAGCACATCCTTTCTTAGATATGGGGCCCAAGTCCAAGTGCCTTTAGACTATAATCTAACTGATGGTCTTGGAAACGTACACAAGGAACTGCGTATTCCCAGGAGTGTGTTAATGTCTGAAGCCTAATCAAAGTGCTTGGGTGCTGAACTATTGGAATAAAAGTATCTAAGAGTGAATTCCACACTGGGATCTAATTTATGTGTTTAGGTGTTTATACGCAAAGTAACTGGTACTCCAGGGATAAGTTACAGGTTGGATCTAGTCCAGGAATTGAGAGATTAGTATGTAAATGCAGTGGATTCTGGTTAATAGGCCACTTAGGGTGTCAGCTTGAAACCGTGACTGTTTATTCCCCTCCACAGGTGCTCCCTGACCTGCTGAGCTCCTCCAGCATTTTGTGTGTTTCTCTGCATTGCCAGTGTCTGCAGAATCACTTGTGCTTAAAATTAGTTAACTAGTTACCTAGTTGTCAGAAGTTTTATTGTTCACAGGGCATTGCTTGCTAATGTGTCTCAGTAACCATGACCTCAGTTAATAATCAATACACACATCTACTGGAAACGACATTAAACAATCTTGAACCTTGAATTTGTTGCTTGAGGATCTCACTCACAAAGTGGCAAGGCCTTTCTAAAATGCCCCAAGGAGGTGGTGGCGAGGCACCTCAGAAA
Source organism: Hypanus sabinus (assembly GCF_030144855.1). NCBI lineage: Eukaryota > Metazoa > Chordata > Chondrichthyes > Myliobatiformes > Dasyatidae > Hypanus > Hypanus sabinus. The sequence continues at coordinate 4,667,403 of NC_082706.1, forward strand.
TATAGGAATAGGATTGGGGTTGGTGAGGATTCAGCTTTCTACCCTCCTCCATCGTTTAATGTGGACACTAATTTCTATCATTACCATCTTCCAGCTCTCCCCTCCCCCATCCCCTCTCATTCCCAGAAATGTACCTTTTCCCAAAGATATACTCAATGACTTGGTCACCGCCGACCTCAGAGGTGCAGAACTCCGTAGGATCAGCAGCCTCTGAGGGAAGAAATTCAACTCCCCTCACCTCAGTCTGAAACATCCCATTCTGTAACCAGAGCCTGCGGCCCCTTCCATTCAGCTCCCCAGCCCAGAGGGGCTCAGCTCATCAAGCTCTCTCATGGTTGTGTAGGGTTCCTTTCGGACCCCTGCATCGTTTGAAACTGCCAGCGTCATGCGGACGTGGCATTCCTGCCCCGTTCAGAGTGCGCCACAATCTCTGCACCTTGCTGTTGTGCAATTCTCATTACATTTATTATGTTTACTCTGTAAACGCCGTGTGAACAAGGAACTTTGCACACAAGCGTGTGTGGCTTTTAAGCTCAAGATTATAGAGTCATGGAGAAGTACAGCACAGAAACAGGCCTTTTGGCCCATCCAGTCCATGCCGAACCATTTAAATTGCCCACTCCCATCGACCTGCCCTCCATACCCGTGCCATCCATGTACCAGTCCAAACTTGTCTTGAGAGTTGAAATCAAGCTTGCACGACCACTTGTTCAAGATGGCTTCATGTCATTTCCAGTACACAAGTGTAAAGGGGAATGAAATAATTGTTCCTCTGCACAAGAAATGCAATGAGATAAAGAACACAGAAATGATTAAAAAAACACAATAAATATAAATACATAAAGATTGATTGTACACCCATAAAGTGATGCTAGACACAGGAGTGTCTATACATGAGGTGACTCTGACAGGAAGTGATAAAGTAGTGGTGGTTGGGGGTGTGGAGGGGTGGGTGAGTGGGTGGTCTTACTGCATAGGGATAGTATCTGTTTTTGAGTGTGATGGTCCTGGCATAGATCATGCGTAGCTTCCTCCCTGATGGAAGTGGGACAAACAGTCCGTGAGCCGGGTGGAGGGCTTTTTCATAATACTGCTGGCCTTTTCCCATCACCTGTCTGTATATATGTTCCTGATGGTGCTACCAGTGATGCATTGGGCAGTCTTGCCTTCCCGTTCTTCACAGAGCAGGTTCTGAACCGAGCAGTGATACAGATTGTTAGAAGTCTGTAGAATGATCTGAGTGTAGATGTGCACAGTCCAGCTCTCTTCCATCTCCTCAGGAAGCAGAGGTGTCGATGAGCTTTCCTGACCATGTAGGATGTTTTCCGGGACCATGAGAGACTGTGTGAGGTGTGCACCCCCAGGAGTTTGAAACAAAGATGAATTACAAGAACAAACACGAGGAAATCTGCAGATGCTGGAAATTCAAACAACAACACACACAAAATGCTGGTGGAACACAGCACGCCAGGCAGCATCTACAGGGAGAAGCGCTGTCGACGTCTCGGGCCGAGACCCTTCGTCAGGACTGACCGAAAGGAGAGATAGTAAGAGTAAGAGATAGAATTACAAGAAAGTGAGGAGGCAGTAAGACTCCAGGTACAGAGTAATTCTCCTCCCCCCAAATCACAACACTATTACAGTTCACTTCTGGTGTGTTCTGCCTGTGAGCATGTGGGTTTCATACTGGTTAGTAACACACACAAAATGCTGGAGGAACTCAGCAGGTCCGACAGTGTCTATGGACAGAATAACACACACAAAATGCTGCAGGAACTCAGCAGGTCAGACAGTGTCTATGGATAGAGTAACACACACAAAATGCTGCAGGAACTCAGCAGGTCAGACAGTGTCTATGGTCAGAGTAACATACACAAAATGCTGGAGGAACTCAGCGGGTCAGACAGTGTCTATGGTCAGAGTAACACACACAAAATGCCGGAGGAACTCAGCAGGTCAGACAGTGTCTATGGTCAGAGTAACACACACAAAATGCTGGAGGAACTCAGCGGGTCAGACAGTGTCTATGGTCAGAGTAACACACACAAAATGCTGGAGGAACTCAGCAGGTCAGACAGTGTCTATGGTCAGAGTAACACACACAAAATGCTGCAGGAACTCAGCAGGTCAGACAGTGTCTATGGTCAGAGTAACACACACAAAATGCTGGAGGAACTCAGCAGGTCAGACAGTGTCTATGGTCAGAGTAACACACACAAAATGCTGGAGGAACTCAGCAGGTCAGACAGTGTCTATGGTCAGAGTAACACACACAAAATGCTGCAGGAACTCAGCAGGCCAGGCAGCATCTACGGAAAAAAGTACAGTTGACATTTCTGGCCGAAACCCGCCACCAGGACTAGCAGGTTAGTTGTTCATTGTAAGCTGTCCAGTGATTAGGCTGGAGTTAAATCGTGAGTTGCAGTTGGAGCGTGGCTTGTTGGGCTGGGAGGGTGTGTTCCGCTCAGTATCTCTAAATAAATAAATTAATTAAATAAACATCCCCGTAGCTCCGTGGTGTCGGAGGAACTCAGTAGGTCAGGCAGTGTCCCCACCCTTCACCAGGATCGGTAAGAAAGGGGGAAGAGTTCTCGAGCCACTTCCTCCATCAGATACTACCTGGCTTGCTGAGTTCCACACTGCCGAGTCCTGAGCAAACCCTCCACTTCAGAATCACGTGACGTGAAATTTGTTAACTTCGCAGCAGCAGTTCAATGTCATACAAAATCTAGCAGAGAGAGAAAAAATATTAAATAAAATAGAACATAATAATAAATAAACAAATCAATTATGTATATTGAATAGATTTTTTTTTAATGTGCAAAAACAGAAATACTGTATATTAAAAAGAAAGTGAGGTAGTGTCCAAAGCTTCAATGTCCATTTAGGAATCGGATGGTGGAGGGGAAGAAGCTGCTCCTGAATCGCTGAGTGTGTGTCTTAAGGCTTCTGTACCTCCTACCTGATGGTAACAGTGAGGAAAGGTCATGCCCTGGGTGCTGGAGGTCCTTAATAATGGATGCTGCCTTTCTGAGACACTGCTCCCTAAAGATGTCCTGGGTACTTTGTAGGCTAGTGCCCAAGATGGACCTGACTAGATTCACAACCTTCTGCAGCTATTCTTTCGGTCCTGTGCAGTAGCCCCTCCATACCAGACAGTGATGCAGCCTGTCAGAATGCTCTCCACGGTACAACTATAGAAGTTTTTGAGTGTATTTGTTAACGTGCCAAATCTCTTCAAACTCCTAATGAAGTATAGTCGCTGTCTTGCCTTCATTATAACTGCATCGATATGTTGGGACCAGGTTAGATCCTCAGAAATCTTGACACCCAGGAACTTGAAACTGCTCACTCTCTCCACTTCTGATCCCTCTGTGAGGATTGGTATGTGTTCCTTTGTCTTACCCTTCCTGAAGTCCACCATCAGTTCTTTCATCTTACTGACGTTGAGTGCCAGGTTGTTGCTGTGGCACCATTCCACTAGTTGGCATACCTCACTCCTGTATGCCCTCTCATCACCATCTGAGATTCTACCAACAATGGTTGTATCATCAGCAAATCTATAGATGGTGTTTGAGCTATGCCTAGCCACACAGTCATGGATATATAGAGAGTAGAGCAGTGGGCTAAACACACACCCCTGAGGTGTGCCAGTGTTGATCGTCAGCGAGGAGGAGATATTATCACCAATCTGCACAGACTGTGGTCTTCCAGTTAGGAAGTCGAGGATCCAATTGCAGAGGGAGGTACAGAGGCCCAGGTTCTGCAACTTCTCAATCAGCATTGTGGGAATGATGGTATTAAATCCTGAGCTATAGTCGATGAACAGCATCTTGACATAGGTGTTTGTGTTGTCTAGGTGGCCTAAAGCCATGTGGGGAGCCATTGAGATTGTGGTGACAGGCAAATTGCAATGGGTCCAGGTCCTTGCTGAGGCAGGAGTTCAGTCTAGTCATAACCAACTTCTCAAAGAATTTCATCACTGTCAATGTGAGTGCTGCTGGTGAATAGTCATTAAGGCAGTTCACATTATTCTTCTACCCTGGGCAGAGATCCAACCCGTCAGCCCACACTGCAGAGTCTTGAGGAAACCCTCAACTTCTTCCCTGGGCAGACATCCAAACAGTTGCCCTGCCTGGTTCAACTCATAAATAATCCCTCCTTTAACTCCCAATACTTTCTCCAAATCTAATCTGTGGGAACTCACGTAGGATTGGACAATGCCTGTCTCTTTGTGGGGTATGTGAAATGGTTGGTCCTTGTTTTACACCCCATCAACCCCCCCCCCCCCGCTTTGTCCTTTCTTGCTGAACCTGATGGCCACATTCGTGTGACCTCCTGCATTCACACCAGGTCAGAATCAGGTTTATTACCACTGACATATGCTGTGAAATTTGTTGTTCTGTGGCAGCTGTACTGTGCCATATATAAGTGTTTGTGTTAAGTTACGATAAGGAAAATAAAAAGTAAAGAAGTAGTGAAAAGGAGAGGAAGAAGTAGAGAGGTCGTGTTCATGGGTTCACTAACCTGTTGGCAGAGGGGAAGAAGCTGTTCATGAATCACTGTGTGTGCACCTTCAGGCTCCTGTACCTCCTTCCCTAAGGTAGTAATGAGAAGAGAGCACGCCCTGGGTGTTGGGAGTTGCCTCTTTTTGAGGCATTTCCTGTTGAAGATGCATGATGCTGGAGAGGCTAGTGTCCATGACGACGCTGACAACTTCCTGCAGCTTTTCCCAGTCCTGCAGTGGCCCCTCCACACCAGATGGTGAAGCAACCAGTTCAGATGCTCTCCACTGTATATCTGTAGAAATTTGCCAGTCTTTAGTGACAGAACAAATCTTCTTAATCTGCTAATTAAATATATGGTGACTTCTTCACAACTGCATCAATGTGTAGGGCCCAAGACAGGTTCTCCAGGATATTGACACGCAGGAACACCTCAGTCCCTCTGCGACCAGCTTCCATGTTGATCCCCCTGGTTCCCGGGAACTCCTCCCTTCCCTTCCTGACTTATTCCCATTTCAGGCTAGTGACCAATGTCTATTACAGGCACATCCAGAAAGGTAAAGGGAATCCAGAAAACCACAAGGAGAACAGATCCTCGACCGGAACTATTAACACTGTTGATGTATTCAATGTATTCTGTTTGTATTTCATTCTCTCATAGGTAACAGGACAAAATCCATCCCCCCCCCCAACACCATCACCCTGTTTCCTAGCAAGCTTGTCCTGTTCTTTGTTTCTCCCTTCCTTTGGAGCCAGTCCTGATGAAGAGACTGCTTAAGATGGTGCCTCTTCTGTACATCATCAGGGACCCCCACCACCCAGGACATGCCCTCTTCTCATTTCTACAATTAGTGACCCCCCCCACCAACCAGGACATGCCCTCTCCTCATTTCTACAATTAGTGACCCCCCCCACCAACCAGGACATGCCCTCTCCTCATTTCTACAATTAGTGACCCCCCCCACCACCCAGGACATGCCCTCTTCTCATTTCTACAATTAGCGACCCCCCCCACCCCCTGGAAGTGGCCTTTTGTAAAGACACTGCCCTGAAGGCAATGGCAAACCACTTCTGCAGAAAAATTTGCCAAGAACAATCCTGGTCGTGGAAAGACCACAATAAATGAACAAAATGTATTGCTGCCCAAAAACAACACATTTCGTGACATCGCAAACACCAGAAGGTCTGCAGATGCTGGAAATCCAGAGCAACAGTCACAAAATGCTGGAGGAACTCAGCCGGTCAGGCAGCGTCGATGGAAATGAGTGAACAGTCCACACTCTGGGCACAGACGCTTCTTCAGAACTGAGAAGGAAGCGGAAAATTGCCAAAATAAAAAAGGCGGGGGGAGTAGAAGGTGATAAGTGAGGCCAGGTGGGTGTGTAAGGTAAAAGGAAGGAATCTGATGGGAGAGGAGAGAGGACCATAGGAGAAAGGGAAGGAGGAGGGGACCCAGGGGGAAGTGATAGGCCAGAGTGGGGAATAGAGAAAGGGGGGGGGGAATTCGTTCACTGGAAGGAGAACCAAGACATGCTGCATGTCAGTGATAATAAACTGATTCGGTTTCTGAGAAATTTCTCCTATCGTAAATCCTGACTTCCCTCTGCCTTGAATGGCAGGACTCTCTCTCAGCCACACTTCCTCTCTGCAGGGCCCTCATACTACTCTCACCTCCAAGACCAAGAATGGGGAGGGTTTTCTCACCCTCTCCCTCCACCCGCCTCCAAAACATCCTCTATGATCTCATATTTATTAATCACATGTACATTGAAACATACAGGGAAATGAGTCGTTTGCGTTAACAAGGTTGTGCTGAGGCAGTCCGCGAGTGTCTCCACACAGCATGCCCACAATGCCTGGCGGAGCAGCACAGGACATTACAGACCACAACAGCAAAACTCTGCCAGCCACACGGATAGGATAGGGCTCCAGGCTTCAGGCATCGGGTTTTAACTTCCAGATATCCGACCAACCTTCAGGCTTTGATCTTCATTATTAACCCCTAGAGTGGCCGATGACGTTACCCCCAAATCCAAGCTCGCCGACTGACTGGCCCCCCCCGCTTCCTACTCACACAGACGTCCAGTCCCGGGAGCCACTGACTCGGAACAGCCCGACATCCACAGGAGTCACCTGTCTGTGGCTGGACTCCCCCGAAGGCCCGTGCCTTCAGCAAGATGTCTCCACCACCAGCAGCATCCTCCCTGCCCTCTCCATCTGTTGTAGAGGGAGCATTCACTCCGTCTCTCACGTTTCACCCTTCCGCCCGCTCTCCTGTGCAGCATGGATTCCTTCGCCCTCTCTCCTCACCTCCCAGGTCCCAGAGACCGAGCTGTTCGCTCTGCAACGTCCTCTGCTGCAGGTCGGGCAGCATTTATGGAGAGTAAGAAAGTCAACGTTTTGGGCCAAGACCCTCAGGAGTGGAGAGGAAGGGGGAATAAGAAAGTGGGGGAGGAGGAGGAATACAAATGGGCAGGCAATAGGCGAGAGGAGAAGATGGGAGGGAGGGTTGAAGTAAGAAACTGGGAGATGATAGGCAGAAGAGGTAAAGGGCTGAAGAAGGAGGAATTTGATAGAAGAGAGTGGACCATGGGAGAAATGGAAGGAGGAGGGGAATTTGAAGGGCAGGTGAGGAGAAGAGAAGGGAGGGGTGGGAGTGTACATGGAGTGAAGAATGGAAGAGCAGGGAGGGGAGGGGGCAAAATTACCAGTCAAAGTTCAAGTCATCAAGTTGGAGACTACCAGATAGAATGAGTTGCTCCTTCAGCCTGAGGCCTTCTGATAATCCAAGTAAGCAAGAAACACTAAATCTCCGTTGTCTATCCTGCTGAATAATTGCCTACATGCGAACAATGTGTAACTCTGAAATCTGATTGTAAAGTCAGTAGGATGCCCTGAGCCAGTGAGCCCAAGGATTCGTTACTACTGCTTTGTCAGCTGAAGAATTGGTGACTCAGTCGCCCTGCTCTCAGCTATCCCAGAATTATTCTCCAAGTAAGCGCAGTATCCTGGCAACAGGGGAGTGTGGTTTGGCCTGGTGCTACGGAAAAGAATGAGTAATCCTGCCCTTTGGAAATCTGTACACAATTCCCGGATCCATCCAATGGGAATGACAGAGTTGTGGGAGAAATATCTTGGAAAAACAACATAGTGAAGATGGGCAGTGAATCGGCTGCTCGCCCAAGTGCACACCACACTGTTCTATACAGACTTAACCCTGTCATCTACAGACCACACTGTTCTATACAGACTTAACCCTGTCATCTACAGACCACACTGTTCTATACAGACTTAACCCTGTCATCTACAGACCACACTGTTTTATACAGACCACACTGTTCTATACAGACTTAACCCTGTCATCTACAGACCACACTGTTCTATACAGACTTAACCCTGTCATCTACAGACCACACTGTTCTATACAGACTTAACCCTGTCATCTACAGACCACACTGTTCTATACAGACTTAACCCTGTCATCTACAGACCACACTGTTCTATACAGACTTAACCCTGTCATCTACAGACCACACTGTTCTATACAGACTTAACCCTGTCATCTACAGACCACACTGTTCTATACAGACTTAACCCTGTCATCTACAGACCACACTGTTCTATACAGACTTAACCCTGTCATCTACAGACCACACTGAACCACACAGTGCGATCCCACTAAATACAGACCACACTGAACCACACAGTGCGATCCCACTAAATACAGACCACACTGAACTACACAGTGCGATCCCACTAAATACAGACCACACTGAAATACACAGTGCGATCCCACTCATCTAGATAGTGTGCAAAAATGCTTTAGACATGAACAAAGTGTTAACACACAGTATTTACTCACTAGGAAAAACTAATTAACTCTTTCTCGGACGGTATCATCTTGGTTATGAATAATATTAACCCTGTAACACCTAGTATTCATTGTGTGTATAATCCTTGCTGAAAGGGAAGCTTCCTGGAGTTCTGAGAGAACAACCCGAGTCCGAGTGGTCAAAGTCAGGTTTATTGTCAACTCTGTGTGCACTGGTGCAATGAGGATTGTACTGGGAGCAGTAGGTAATCAGCGTTCACTAAGGAATGTAATTACTTTCTGCCCATTACACTGCTGCAATGAAGGTCGCCCGCCTCTCGCAGCATTCAGGGCTTCCTCTCAGCTTTCCCTGTCAGTCATACAAGTCCCAGGAATACCGTCACACTCATTGCTGTTTCTGTAACGGTGTTGTTTTACCAGTCAGGGTTGTTAGCTCTGAGATGAATCCTGGAACTTGGAGGACTGGTGGGCCACTCCTAGTCTGGCTTAATGAGAAAAGATCAAAATGGCTCCTGCCACACTCATGTTCTGCTCCTCCGTCTTCCATTCACCTATCTTCATATCATCCGCAAACTTAGCCACAAAGCCATCAATTCTGTCATCCAAATCATTGGTATATAATAATAAAATAATCGGTCCCAAAACCAACCCATGCAGAACATCACTAGTTACCGGCAGACAACCAGAAAAAGCCCCCTTTACTCCCATTTTTCACCTCCTGCCAATCAGCAAATGCTCTGTCCCTGTTCTTCAGAGATTCCAAATATTTCCACCTTGTCAGCCTCATAGTGGAACTCAGCCACCTGAGAGCTGGCTGACACGAGAGAGTTCAGATATCAAGAATCCCCACATGGGTACTTTGAGTGATGCACACAAAATTCTGGAGGAGCTCAGCAGGTCAGGTAGCATCTGTGGAGAGACATAAACAGCCAACATTTCCAGCCAAGACTTTTCATCAGGATCTTTGTTCTGCACAGGCAATTTTAATTGCACTCAGTGGTCACTTTATTAGGTACACCTGTACATCTGCTCGTTAATGCAAATATCTAATCAGCCAATCACCTGGCAGCAACCCGATGCAAAAAGTATGCAAAGTGTTCAGTTATTGTTCAGAATGGAGAAGAAATGTGACCTTGGAATGACTGTTAGGGCCAGACAGAGTGGTTTGAGTGTCTCAGGAACTGCTGATCTCCTGGGAGTTTCACACACAATACTCCCGAGGATTTACAGATAATGGTGCAAAAAGCGAAAAGAAACATTCAGTGAGCAGCAGTTCTGTGGGTGAAATTGTCTTGTTGATGCGAGAGGTCGGAGGAGAATGGGCAGACTGGTTCAAGCTGACAGGGAGGTGACGGTAACTCAAATAACCACAGTGGTGTGCAGAGGAGCATCTCCGAACACACAACACGTTGAACCTGGAGTTGGTTGGGCTACAGCAGCAGAAGACCTTGAATATACATTCAGAGGCCTAGTATAGGAGGTACCTAATAAAGTGGCCACTGAGTTTATGTTTCTGACTCAGGATAATGATCACATCTGTGACTGCCAAACTTGGCAATTACTGCGAAGTGACTGATTCAGTTTAATCATTAATGTCTTCCCAGCCACTCTGCAAGGAGGAACTGTAAACACTCACTGTGTGGTACCAATCCGACATTAAAACAGGGAAAAGGCCTTGGATTTTAAGTGGGTAAACCAAGCTGGGGGTGCAGATGAAAAGGAGGATTTCATTTGGATATCCCTGTGAATGAGCAATGCCCCAGGGTGGCATGAAAGATAGGAGCAGAATTAGGCTATTCGGTCCATCGAGACCATTCTTCCATTCCATCATGGCTGATTTATTCTCCCTCTCAACCCCATTCTCTCGCCTTCTCCCCTGAGCTGCTGATGCCCTGACTAACCTGATCTCTATCAAGCTCTGCTCTAAATGTACTCAGTAGAGCAGGTTACAGACAGCTCCCATTAGGCTTGGGCTGAGGGACTCCCCCACGTCCTCCTGACAGAGTATGAAGCAAGATTCAACACTGACAAAGTTCTGCCTTCTAACCCAGGCTAAAACTGAAAACAAAGCCATTACACTGTGATCCATCTGACTAAACACAAAGTACACTGCACGAAGCAACACGTCAACACGCTGGAGTCACACTGGCTCCTTGTCTCCCCCTTCTGGTCAGGGACTCCTGGTGTGCAAATACCCTTCCTTTCTTTTCTGCCTGACATTTTTTACAAATATATATTTATTACAAGTTCAAACTGCCCATTGTGCAATTACAATACAAACAAAAATCAGGTGAATCATAACAAACAGTGTCAAAGGAAAACTGCATCCATCATCAGGGACCCCCAGCACCCAGGACATGCTCTCTTCTCACTGCTGCCATCAGGAGCCCCAGGTCCCACAACACCGGGTTCAGGAACAGTTATTACCCCTCAAACATCAGGTCCCACACCACCAGGTTCAGGAACAGTTATTACCCCTCAACCATCAGGTCCCACACCACCAGGTTCAGGAACAGTTATTACCCCTCAACCATCAGGTCCCACACCACCAGGTTCAGGAACAGTTATTACCCCTCAACCATCAGGTCCCACACCACCAGGTTCAGGAACAGTTATTACCCCTCAACCATCAGGTCCCACACCACCAGGTTCAGGAATAGTTATTACCCCACAACCATCAGGTCCCACACCACCAGGTTCAGGAACAGTTATTACCCCTCAACCATCAGGTCCCACACCACCAGGTTCAGGAATAGTTATTACCCCACAACCATCAGGTCCCACACCACCGGGTTCAGGAACAGTTATTATCCCTCAACCATCAGGTCCCACACCACCGGGTTCAGGAACAGTTATTACCCCTCAACCATCAGGTCCCACACCACCGGGTTCAGGAACAGTTATTACCCCTCAATCATCAGGTCCCACACCACCAGGTTCAGGAACAGTTATTACCCCTCAACCATCAGATCCCACACCACCAGGTTCAGGAACAGTTATTACCGCTCAACCACTGGGTCCCACACCATCAGGTTCAGGGACAGTTATTACCCCTCAACCATCAGGTCCCACACCACCAGGTTCAGGAACAGTTATTACCCCTCAACCATCAGGTCCCACACCACCAGGTTCAGGAACAGTTATTACCCCTCAACCATCAGGTCCCACACCACCAGGTTCAGGAACAGTTATTACCCCTCAACCATCAGATCCCACACCACCAGGTTCAGGAACAGTTATTACCCCTCAACCATCAGGTCCCACACCACCAGGTTCAGGAACAGTTATTACCCCTCAACCATCAGGTCCCACACCACCAGGTTCAGGAATAGTTATTACCCCACAACCATCAGGTCCCACACCACCAGGTTCAGGAACAGTTATTACCCCTCAACCATCAGGTCCCACACCACCAGGTTCAGGAATAGTTATTACCGCTCAACCATTGGGTCCCACACCATCAGGTTCAGGGACAGTTATTACCCCTCAACCATCAGGTCCCACACCACCAGGTTCAGGAACAGTTATTACCCCTCAACCATCAGGTCCCACACCACCAGGTTCAGGAACAGTTATTACCCCTCAACCATCAGGTCCCACACCACCAGGTTCAGGAACAGTTATTACCCCTCAACCATCAGGTCTCACACCACTGGGTTCAGGAACAGTTATTACCCCTCAACCATCAGGTCCCACACCACCAGGTTCAGGAACAATTATTACCCCTCAACCATCAGGTCCCACACCACCAGGTTCAGGAACAGTTATTACCCCTCACCCATCAGGTCCCACACCACCAGGTTCAGGAACAGTTATTACCCCTCAACCATCAGGTCCCACACCACCAGGTTCAGGAATAGTTATTACCCCACAACCATCAGGTCCCACACCACCAGGTTCAGGAACAGTTATTACCCCTCAACCATCAGGTCCCACACCACCAGGTTCAGGAATAGTTATTACCGCTCAACCATTGGGTCCCACACCATCAGGTTCAGGGACAGTTATTACCCCTCAACCATCAGGTCCCACAACACCAGGTTCAGGAACAGTTATTACCCCTCAACCATCAGGTCCCACACCACCAGGTTCAGGAACAGTTATTACCCCTCAACCATCAGGTCCCACACCACCAGGTTCAGGAACAGTTATTACCCCTCAACCATCAGATCCCACACCACCAGGTTCAGGAACAGTTATTACCGCTCAACCATTGGGTCCCACACCATCAGGTTCAGGGACAGTTATTACCCCTCAACCATCAGATCCCACACCACCAGGTTCAGGAACAGTTATTACCCCTCAACCATCAGGTCCCACACCACCAGGTTCAGGAACAGTTATTACCCCTCAACCATCAGATCCCACACCACCAGGTTCAGGAACAGTTATTACCGCTCAACCATTGGGTCCCACACCATCAGGTTCAGGGACAGTTATTATCCCTCAACCATCAGGTCCCCCACCACCAGGTTCAGGAACAGTTATTACCCCTCAATCATCAGGTCCCACACCACCAGGTTCAGGAACAGTTATTACCCCTCAACCATCAGGTCCCACACCACCAGGTTCAGGAACAGTTATTACCCCTCATCCATCAGGTCCCACACCACCAGGTTCAGGAACAGTTATTACCCCTCATCCATCAGGTCCCACACCACCGGGTTCAGGAACAGTTATTACCCGTCAACCATCAGGTCCCACACCACCAGGTTCAGGAACAGTTATTACCCCTCAACCATCAGGTCTCACACCACTGGGTTCAGGAACAGTTATTACCCCTCAACCATCAGGTCCCACACCACCAGGTTCAGGAACAATTATTACCCCTCAACCATCAGGTCCCACACCACCAGGTTCAGGAACAGTTATTACCCCTCAACCATCAGGTCTCACACCACCAGGTTCAGGAACAGTTATTACCCCTCTACCATCAGGTCCCACACCACCAGGTTCAGGTACAGTTATTACCCCTCACCCATCAGGTCCCACACCACCATTTTCAGGAACAGTTGTTACCCCTCAAACATCAGGCTCTTGAACCAAAGGGGATTACTTCACTTGCCCCACCACTGAACTGTTCCCACAACCTATAGGCTCACTTTCAAGGACTCTTCATCTCAGGTTCTCAATATTTATTGCCATTTGTTTATTATTATTATTATTTCTTTTTGTATTTACACAGTTTGTTGTCTTCTGCTCTCTGGTTGAACGCCCAAATTGGTGTGGTCTTTCATTGATTCTGTTGTGGTTATTATTCTATGGATTTATTGAGTATACCTGCAAGAAAATGTGTCCCAGTATTGTCCATGGTGACATATATGTACTATGATGATGCATTACTTTGAACTTTGAACTTTTTAAATCAACACATTCCCATCTTCATAGAGGGTGGCATTTATCTCCTGCAATGCCCTGAACACCTCTGTGTTACCTATGGGTGCTGCGTGTTCTTTTCCTACAACTACCCGGACACAGGCAAACCCACTGAACATTGCTTATCGGTCAGCCCAGGGGAACCCCTCCGCTGCCCGTCTCCAGGGCCCATGGGCAACTATCCAGTCAGCCCAGGGGAACCCACACTGTCCGTCTCCAGGGCCCATGGGCAACTATCCAGTCAGCCCAGGGGAACCCACACTGTCCATCTCCAGGGCCCATGGGTAACTATCCAGTCAGCCCAGGGGAACCCACACTGTCCGTCTCCAGGGCCCATGGGTAACTATCCAGTCAGCCCAGGGGAACCCACACTGTCCGTCTCCAGGGCCCATGGGCAACTATCCAGTCAGCCCAGGGGAACCCACACTGTCCGTCTCCAGGGCCCATGGGCAACTATCCAGTCAGCCCAGGGGAACCCACACTGTCCGTCTCCAGGGCCCATGGGTAACTATCCAGTCAGCCCAGGGGAACCCACACTGTCCGTCTCCAGGGCCCATGGGCAACTATCCAGTCAGCCTAGGGGAACCCACACTGTCCATCTCCAGGGCCCATGGGCAACTATCCAGTCAGCCCAGGGGAACCCACACTGTCCGTCTCCAGGGCCCATGGGCAACTATCCAGTCAGCCCAGGGGAACCCACACTGTCCGTCTCCAGGGCCCATGGGTAACTATCCAGTCAGCCCAGGGGAACCCACACTGTCCGTCTCCAGGGCCCATGGGCAACTATCCAGTCAGCCCAGGGGAACCCACACTGTCCATCTCCAGGGCCCATGGGCAACTATCCAGTCAGCCCAGGGGAACCCACACTGTCCATCTCCAGGGCCCATGGGCAACTATCCAGTCAGCCTAGGGGAACCCACACTGTCCATCTCCAGGGCCCATGGGCAACTATCCAGTCAGCCCAGGGGAACCCACACTGTCCGTCTCCAGGACCCATGGGCAACTATCCAGTCAGCCCAGGGGAACCCACACTGTCCGTCTCCAGGGCCCATGGGCAACTATCCAGTCAGCCCAGGGGAACCCACACTGTCCGTCTCCAGGGCCCATGGGCAACTATCCAGTCAGCCCAGGGGAACCCACACTGTCCGTCTCCAGGGCCCATGGGTAACTATCCAGTCAGCCCAGGGGAACCCACACTGTCCATCTCCAGGGCCCATGGGCAACTATCCAGTCAGCCCAGGAGAACCCACACTGTCCATCTCCAGGGCCCATGGGCAACTATCCAGTCAGCCCAGGGGAACCCACACTGTCCGTCTCCAGGGCCCATGGGTAACTATCCAGTCAGCCCAGGGGAACCCACACTGTCCGTCTCCAGGGCCCATGGGTAACTATCCAGTCAGCCTAGGGGAACCCACACTGTCCATCTCCAGGGCCCATGGGCAACTATCCAGTCAGCCCAGGGAAACCCACACTGTCTGTCTCCAGGACATCCAGCACCCATGGGTAGCTATCCGGTCAGCCCAGATGGAAACCTCCATTGCCCATCTCCAGGACCCATGGATAACAATCCAGTCAGTCCAGACAGAAGCCTCCGCTGCCCATCTGCAGATAGCTATCCAGCCAGCCAGCCCTGTGAGCAGGTTAACTAGTGCCTCCCTGTCCCCCTCCCCCCATCCCACACTGGATGGCCCAAGGTGAAGAGGATAGGGTTAAAGTACAGTCAGAAAGTGAGGAGCTTCGCCCCAGATGTGCAGATGGGGGTTGCAGCCTCGCACACTCCATGCCTGACTGGGGTTGGTGTGTGTTGGACGGGGTTGTGAGATGTTTATTACTTTGTTTTTAACTATGTTTGTATATTAACCCCTTCACTTTAACTCTTGTCAGGTTTGTGACAGAGCCTGGGACTGGGAATACTAGCTGGACTCCACACCATGCAGTCACAGGTAAGCGAATACCTCAGGCTCAGATATTCCTCACCGAGACATTCTACACTGTCACCATGGAGACCATCCTCACATCGGCCATGACTGTCTGGTTTGGTGATTCTATCTTCCCCAGAACATCCTGGCACAATTCTACACTGTCACCATGGAGACCATCCTCACATCGGCCATGACTGTCTGGTTTGGTGATTCTATCTTCCCCAGAACATCCTGGCAGAATTCTACACTGTCACCATGGAGACCATCCTCACATCGGCCATGACTGTCTGGTTTGGTGATTCCAACTTCTCACAATATACAAAAACTACAAACGAACTGTCAGGACAGCAGAAAAGGTTATTGGCTGCAGCCTAACATGACTGCAGGATTTGTGTGTGTCCAGAGCAAATAAGCGGGAGGGAAAATCATTGTGGACACAACCCACCCAGCAAGATGCCTTTTCCAAAAGCTCCCTTCTGGAAAGTGCGATAGGGTAAATAAAACAAAAACTATACACCAGTTTAAAAGTTCTTCCCCCAGGCAGTTAATCTGATCAATCATTCCAGTTAGCTCCCTCTGTCTATTAGCCCTGTCACTGCACTGCACTATAAACACTTTAAACTCATCTCACTAATCTCCTAATCCCACTAACCTGCCTCCCAGCAATTACCCCTGCAAACAGTCAAAGGAGCTACACCCGCCATTCGATCCTCCCTCAGCTTCGATCCTCATTCGTGGCAGCAAGCGTTCCATACACACACCACTCTCCGTGTAAAAAAAACATACCACTATTATTTACTTAAAATTATTCCTCCTCACATTAGTCATTGTCGCTCTGGGAAAAAGTCTTTGATTGTCCACTCTATCTGTGCCTCTTATCATCTCGTTCCCCTCCATCAAGTCACTTCTCATCCTCCTTCACTCCGAAGAGAAAAGCCCTCACTCACTCAATCTATCCTCTTAAAACATGCTATCTCACCCAGGCAGCATCCTGATAAATCTCCGCACTCAGCACCTTCACCCAAATACAAGTCTTATCTTTATCTTAAAGCTTTCAGAATGATATACAGAACGTAGGCAAGTACAGTACAGGACAGGACAGGCCATTTGGCCCATAATGTGCCAATCTTGATGTCCCCCTCCTGTGTCTCATCCCTCCATTCCCTTCATATTCACGTGTCTAAAGGCCCCACCGGACTGCCAGCTTCCATTACTACCCCTGTAACCCGGATCAGGCACCTACCACTCTCTGAGTGAAAGATTAGCCCTGCATGTTACCTTTAAATTCACTTGTTATGGTCATTGCTTCCAAAATGCTCACTTAGCATCGCTGGAAAATGTTGTGAAATGCGTTGCTTTGCTGCAGCAGTACAGGGCAATACATAAAAACTATAAATTATAATAAGAAATATATAGATAATTTAAATTAGTGCAAAGAGAGAACAATAACATACTGAAGTAGTGTTCATGGGTTCATTGTCTATTCAGAAATCTGATGGAGGAGAAGAGGAAGCTGTGCCTAAAACATTGAGTGTGGGTCCTCAGTCTCCTGTACCTCCTCCCTGATGGTGGTAATGAGAAGAGGGCATGTCCTGGGTGATGGGGTCTTTAACAATGGATGCTGCCCTTTTGAAGATGTTCCTCGACAGTGGGGGAGATCTGTGCCCATGATGGAGCTGGTTGAGTTCACATCTTTCTGTGAGTTGGGCCCTTCCATACCGGACAGTGGTACAACCAGTGAGAAAGCTTTCCAGGGTACATCTGTAGAAACTTGCCAGAGTCTTTGCTGACTTCCCAAAACCTCCATTACAGCAATGTTAGGCAGGAGCTGTGGAGAGTAGGATGGGATTGGGGTTGAATCCATCTCTGACTTGTGGGGGTGTGGGGTGTTCAGGACCAGAAGCCTCTCTCAGGTGAAAGGTAAGGATAGCGAAGTTCAGAAACCCCAGATGACAAGAGTTGTTGGAAGTTTAGTTAAAAAGTTAAAGGAAACAGCAACCCACCCCCCACCCGAATAGAACTGGCTGACTAATAGCTTGTCACTGCTTCAGTCACATCAACCCCTAACTCCCATCTTTCCACAGGGTGCCCCTGCATCGCAGAACAAAATATTCCTGATTTCCAAGCACATGCCTTTCCAGTTGGCGGAGCAAGCAAGCGGAACATTCCTGAAACTGACGGAGCCGGTCAGCCAGTCCCATCTTGATCCTCCTGCAGTCAGTGCCTTCGCCTCTGGAGGGCTTCAGGCAGAGCGGAATAAAGTTCTCCCAGTGGCCTCAGCAACAGGCAATCTCAACCCGACTGAACCATCGCAGGTAGGAACAGAGGTCAGCCTCTGACTACACAACTGGTCTGTGACTATAACACCAGGCCACAAATAATTCAAGATTCAAGATGTCAAGTGTAAAGAAAAGCAGAATAATTGTTACTGTGGATCTGATGCAGCACAAAAAACACAATAAGATAAAGAACACAATAATAAAAAACACAATATATACAGTACTATACAAAAGTCTCAGACACCCTAGCTACAGTATATATATGTCCTTAAGACTTTTGTACAGTAATGTATTTGTCAATGTGGAGAGGAGAACGAATTTGTAAATCTGGTGGGAGCAAAGGATGTTGGGAATGACAAGGGTGGAATGCTGCGGGAGGGTGTGGGGCAGCTGCCAGAGAAGGAATGCAAGGGGTGAGGTTGGCGAGTGTGCAGACACACCCAACCCTGAGGCATTAGGCAAGGTCTTTTGATTCCAAGCAGTTGGTTTATTGATCATGACAAAATGTCTCTCTGGTGCTTCCCACTCCCTCCCTCTCCCTTCCCCTTTTCCCAACCATGATTTCCCCTCTCCATAAGACAGAGGAGCAGAATTAGGGCATTTGGCCCATCGAGTCTGCTCCGCCATTCCATCATGGCTGATCCTCAGCCCCACTCCCCAGCCTTCTCCCGTAACCCTTGAGGCCATGTCAAGAATCCATCAAGCTCTGCCTTAAATACACCCAACAACCTGGCCCCCACAGTTGCCTGTGGTCATAAATTCCACAAATTTACCACCTTTTGGCTAAAGAAGATTCTCCACATATCTGTCTTAAATGGATGCCCCTCTATCTTGATACTGTTCCCTCTTGTCCTAGACTCTCCCACACTTACTGTATTTCGGCCTTTCAACATTTGAAAGGTTTCAATGAGATCTCTCCCCCCGACCCCCGTCCTTCTAAATTCCAGCGAGTGGATCATAATGATTAAGTACAGTGTTTGACATCATCATTTCCTTTGTCCTTTGGAAGGCCAACTGGCACTACTTTGTCCATGGCCATTTCTTCCCGATCTGTACAAAAGAATTCACAGGGTGAAGCACAGTAGCCAGGTTTGGCAGGACCCTGTTACAGTAATGGACATATCCTAAAAATGACCACATCTGTGACAGGACTTTGGCCTTGGGGCATCCACCACTGCTTGAATTTTCTCAGCACACTTGTATAAATCTTGTGTGTCAATGGTGTGACCGCAGTAAATGATGCTCGTTTCAAAGAATTCACACGTTGCATTGTGCTCTGAGCCCATAATCTTCAAATCTTTATAACACTGTTTTGAGATTTTGGAGATGCTCTTTGTCATCCTCACTGATAACAATGATGTCATCCAGGTAACACTGAGTGTCTGGGCAGCCTTGCAGTACCTGGTCCATGGCTTTCTGCCAGAGTACAGGTGCAGGAGCTTCTCCAAACATAAGCATGTTATAGTGATAAAGCCCTTTTGTGAGTGTTTATGCTGAGAAACAGTTTGGACTCTTCTTCCATCTCCACTTGTAGGTAGGTCTTGTCTAAGTCCAATAGCTGAAGTGTTTCCCTCCAGAAATGTTTGCAGATATCCTCTATCCTGAGCAGAGGGTCCTGATCTATACTTCGAGTACGGGGTTAATAATGGCCTTAAGATCACCACGGATCCTGACAGACCAGTTCCTCTTGGCTCCTGGGTCCCCCGGAGCTGTTGATGGGCTCCACTCACCCTCGGAAAGAATTCCCTCAGCCTCCATGTGATCTAGCTCACTAGCTGCTTCATCATGGATGGTATAAGGAACCCCACAGGCTTGGTAAAACTTGTGTGTGGCATTGTCATTTAACGCTATTTTACACTTAATACGTTTGAGTTTTCCAGTGCCATCTTTGAGCACTGCTGTGACATCATCCAGTACCTTCCCTAATTCACTTTCAGTTGACACTATTGCAGAGGATGTGGCATGTATATAGTGGATGGATCTCCAATCAAGTTGGAGTTGTCTCAGCCTTCACAACGCAACAATGCTGGCCCTCCTGTTTTTACCACATACAAGCCCAATGTGGCTTGCTGGTTTTTACAGATGGTATTCCCACTGGAGTTACCCTTTCTCCAGGATACATTCTTAGTTGGATATCTGCAGTTTCAATTCAGTATCTTTGAAATGCCATTCAGACTCATTTTGTGAAATGACTGAAACAGCCGAGCCAACGTCCAATACCATTTTACTTAATTAGCCGTTCATTGTGTCACTCTCATCATTATCAGATTTTTCATCAACAGCGTGCAGATTAGTGCTCTTTGTGAAACTGCAACTTGACTTTTTATCTTTATCTCTTCCCTGATCAGTCCATTTATTTTGTCTGCACAACATGCTTTTTGTTTGTGTCCTACTTTATTGCATTTTCTCTGTTTCCCCTTTAAACCAGCATTGGTCTGGTGTATGTGATTCCCTGCTACAAAGGTTGTGCAATTTGTTCAGCCAGGCAAGTTTCTGTTTAAATGTCGCAATTTTCTTCATGTTCACTTTCATTTCCAACTGCAACTCAATTGTGTCTCTGGCTGCTGTCCTATTGCGACAGTGATTTCAACTGCTCTTTTAAATGTGAATTGTTCTTCAGTTAAGAGTCATCTTTGAATGTTTTCTTGTTCAGATTCCACAAACCGAATGATCTCTCAGTGCTTCATTAAGCCCATCACTGAACTGACAATGCTCAGTCAACAATTCAGCCACATAAGTTGAAATGGACCTGCCTTCCTTTTGATTCCACTTATGAATCCTAAAGTGTTCTGCAGTCTACACCGGTTTTGGTTCTAAATGTTCCTACATTACTTTCCCGATATCATTACTTTCACAAGCTCATTTCAACTGGTTTGGTTAGAGCAGTCAAACTTCGAAGCAAACTGTCTGCTTTTCCATCTATTGCACTCAGTAACACTGGCACTCACTTTTCATCGACTATTTCATTTGCTTCAAAATACTGCAGAATTTGCTCAGTATACAACATCCAGTTATCTGTTGTGCAATCAAACTCATCTATCTGTCTGATGTAGCCAGCCATTTCTGCTTTTTATTTATTTATTGCCCAGTACTCACTGTTTATGAACCATGAAGTTCATCTGTTTTCTGCCTTTTTTTAAACCCGAATGTCTCTCCCCCTCCTTCCGAAGCAAAAACATGCTGTGCTTCAGCAGGTAGGTGGTCATCTTGGGTTTGTTTTAAAACGATCTCGTTGCTACTGTTATGTTTTGTAACTGCAGAAGCTAATCAAAAGAAAAACACGGAAGCCTGCGAAAACAGGTCTACATAGTTTTACTTTAGTGAGGCGTCATATATATAAAGTGCTGGTGTAATGATGTACGGCATTCATGTACTTCTACATATAACCCATAATTAATTATATAAGCAAATAAAGAATGCTTAATATAATCAAACAATATATTTAGAATACTACATAATTACTGAAATATTAAATACACAACATCCTCCTTCTCCCTCTTGATTTCTTCTCCTCTCTCCATCCCTCACTCTCTCACTCCTACTTGGCTTCTCTCTTTGCTGTTCCATCTCTCTCTCTCCTCTACTGTGTCTCCTCCTACCTCTCCTCTCTCTTCCCCCACCCCATCCTCTCCCCTCCCCTCCCCAGGTTCCAGTGATTAACGGGGTTGGAGGACACACCCCACATCCACCCTCTCCCCGCAGAGACACAGATGAAGAGTTCCCTGTAGGTACGTGACGATCCTGACTCACTCTAAGGGTGGGCATCAGTCAGCTGTAGGACACATTACTTTCCAGCTGGTGTTTAAAGACCAACACCTGGAGATTTCAAACCAATATTAGTGCAGAGATGATGACTAGAATAGAAAAGCAAGGATGTAATGTTGAGGCTTTATAAGGCACTGGTCAGACTGCATCTGGAGTTTTGTGAAGGATGTGCTGGCATTGGAGAGGGTTCAGATGAGGGTCACAAGAATAATCCTGGGAATTAAAGGGTTAATGTATTGGGAGTGTTTGACAGCTCTGGGCCTGAACTCACTGGAGTTTAGAAGAATGAGAGGGAATCTCCTTGAAACCTATTGAATCTTGAAAGGCTTCAATAGAGTGGATGTGGAGAGGGTGTTTTCAACAGTGGGGGAGTCAAAGACCAGTGGACACAGTCCCAGAATAGAAAGATGTCCCTTTAGAATGGAGATGAGGAGGAATCTCTTTAGCCAGAGGATGGTGATTCTGTGGAATTCATTGCCACAGGCAACTGTAGAGGCCAAGACATTGGTATATTTGAAACCGAGGTTGATAGATTCTTGATTAGTCAGAATCAAAGGTGTCACAGGTTATGGGGAGAAGACAGCAGAATGGGGTTGAGAGGGATAATAAATCAGCCATGATGGAATGGCGGAGCAGACTTGATAGGCCGAATGGCCCAATTCAGCTCCTGTGTCTGAGGGTTTCTGGGTCCGGGGAATCGGAGGATCGAGTAGATGGTGATGTTGAGTTCTCACCTCACCACTTGGCCGACAGCTTTGGGGTGGGGACCTCAGAATCAGAAACTGGTTTACTACCGCCAGCATCTGTCGTGAAAGTTGTTCTGTGGCAGCAGTACAATCATAGAAATCACCATAACCTTCAATAAGTATGTATTAAAAAATTTAATACATAAGTCACGAAAAAAGGAGCGAGGTAGTGCTCATGGATCGATTATCCACTCAGAAATCTGATGTTGGAGGGGAAGAAGCTGTTCCTGTATCATTGAATGTCTGTTTTCAGGATCCTGTGCCTCCTCCCTGATGGTAGCAAGGAGAAGAGGGTGATGGGGGTCTTTAATGACAGATGCCACCTTTTTGAGGCATCATCCCTTGTATGATTTATTGACTGCGTACCTCCCTCTTCCTGGCTGTACTTGCTAGGGCAGTGGAAAGGGAGCTTTATAAACACAAGAGATTTTGTGGATGCTGGAAATCTGGAGCTGTGTACGCAAAATGCTGGAGGAGCTCAGCAGGTCGGGCAGGGAAACAGTCAGCATTTCACGCCAAGGGTTTAACAAAGAGATGTTGGGATGTATTCATCAATGGCCCCAAGGAGAAGGGGGCACAGTGCCGTAGCACTGAGTGTAACACTCTGCAGCAGTAGTAATCGCGATTAGAATTTGATTTCCACTGTAAAAAGTTTACATGTTCTCCCTGTAACCACGTGAGTTTCCTCTGGGTGCTCTGGTTTCCTCCAACTTTCCAAGGAGGTATGGTTTAGGGTTAGTGAGCTGTGGATATGCTGTGTTGGTACTGGAAGCTTGGTGACACCCTTGGGTTATTCCTTAGAACATCCTCGGGCTGTGTTAGTCATTGACGCAGAACAATGCACTCCACTGTATGTTTCCATGTGCCTATGACAAATAAAGTTCATCTTTGATCTTTCATTGCTGGGAGGGTCGTGAGCTGCAGGTCAGAAGTACAAAATAATTCATCCAGAATTGTGGTGGGTGGCAAGTTTCCTCTCTCAGAGGGGGCTGATTCTCAGGAATTCTCCACCCAAGATTAGACATACCTAAGGTGGTGGTAGGTAAATATTTGGAAGATGGAGGGACTGTGGGGTCGGAGAAACAGACACGGATGAGGAGTTGAAGGCAGTGTAGATCAGCTTGATCATGTGTAATGGCGGGTCAGGCTGCGGGGACAGAGTGGCCTCCCCTGCCCCTGTGGCTGCGATCCTGCCAGGTTCAGTGACGAGGGATTTCACTCTGCAGTTAGCCGCTGCTCGAGAACTCCCTTTGAGCTGCCTGGGCCGACAGGGAGTTGTATTGACAAGCTGCTTAAGAAGGCAGATGATGCGTTGGCCTTCATTAATTGGGGGATTGAGCTCAAGAGCTGTGAGGTAATGTTGCAACTCTATAAAACCCTGGTTAGACCACACATGGAGAATTGTGTTCAGTTCTGGTCACCTCATTATGGGAAGGATGTGGAAGCTTTAGAGAGGGTGCAGAGAAGATTAACCAGGATGCTCCCTGGATTAGAGAGGGTGCAGAGGAGATTTACCAGGATGCTCCCTGGATTAGAGAGGGTGCAGAGGAGATTTACCAGGATGCTGCCTGGATTAGAGAGGGTGCAGAGGATATTTACCAGGATGCTGCCTGGATTAGAGAGGGTGCAGAGAAGATTAACCAGGATGCTCCCTGGATTAGAGAGGGTGCAGAGGAGATTTACCAGGATGCTGCCTGGATTAGAGAGGGTGCAGAGGATATTTACCAGGATGCTGCCTGGATTAGAGAGGGTGCAGAGAAGATTAACCAGGATGCTGCCTGGATTAGAGAGGGTGCAGAGGAGATTTACCAGGATGCTGCCTGGATTAGAGAGGGTGCAGAGGAGATTGACCAGGATGCTGCCTGGATTAGAGAGGGTGCAGAGGAGATTGACCAGGATGCTGCCTGGATTAGAGAGGGTGCAGAGGAGATTGACCAGGATGCTGCCTGGATTAGAGAGGGTGCAGAGGAGATTGACCAGGATGCTGCCTGGATTAGAGAGGGTGCAGAGGAGATTGACCAGGATGCTGCCTGGATTAGAGAGGGTGCAGAGGAGATTGACCAGGATGCTGCCTGGATTAGAGAGGGTGCAGAGGAGATTGACCAGGATGCTGCCTGGATTAGAGAGGGTGCAGAGGAGATTGACCAGGATGCTGCCTGGATTAGAGAGGGTGCAGAGGAGATTGACCAGGATGCTGCCTGGATTAGAGAGGGTGCAGAGGAGATTGACCAGGATGCTGCCTGGATTAGAGAGGGTGCAGAGGAGATTTACCAGGATGCTGCCTGGATTAGAGAGGGTGCAGAGGAGATTGACCAGGATGCTGCCTGGATTAGAGAGGGTGCAGAGGAGATTGACCAGGATGCTGCCTAGATTAGAGAGGGTGCAGAGGAGATTGACCAGGATGCTGCCTGGATTAGAGAGGGTGCAGAGGAGATTGACCAGGATGCTGCCTGGATTAGAGAGGGTGCAGAGGAGATTGACCAGGATGCTGCCTGGATTAGAGAGGGTGCAGAGGAGATTGACCAGGATGCTGCCTGGATTAGAGAGGGTGCAGAGGAGATTGACCAGGATGCTGCCTGGATTAGAGAGGGTGCAGAGGAGATTGACCAGGATGCTGCCTGGATTAGAGAGGGTGCAGAGGAGATTCACCAGGATGCTGCCTGGATTAGAGAGGGTGCAGAGGAGATTGACCAGGATGCTGCCTGGATTAGAGAGCATGTCTTATGAGGACAGGTTGAGTGAGCGAGGGTTTTTCTCTTTGGAGCAAGAGGGGTAAGAGGTAACTTGGTAGAGATGTAAAAGATGATAAGAGGCATAGTTAGAGTGGATGGTCAGAGACTTTTCCCCAGGGCGAAATGGCTAACATGAGAGGGCACAGTGTTAAGGTGACTGGAGGGAAGTATAAGGGGCTATTGGAGATAGATTTTTTTACACAGTGAAGGGTGTGTGGAACACACTGCCAGGCTGATGACAGGGGCAGGGACATTTCGGACATTAAAGAAACTCTTGGACAGGCGCATGGATCATAGAAAAATGGAGTGATCGGTGAGCAGGAAGGGTTAGATTGATGGAGGAGCAGGTTAAAAGGGCAGCACTGCCACGTGGGCTGAAGGGCCTGTACTGTACTGTTCTGTGTTCTATGACTGGCTTGTCTCATTCCCGTTAGCTACAGCTCCCCAGAGCTGTCATCCCCACGTCAGGACGGAATCAGCCGCACCGTGGAGGGAGAACAAATCTGCACAGAACAAGGTCTGGATAAAATACGATGGAGTCGGTCCTGTGGATGAAGTGGGGATGCCAATATCCTCCAGATCAGTAAGCGAATGGGGCGACATCAGGCGCGGACTGACCCTCACACCGCACCAGATCAGTAAGCGAATGGGGTGACACTAGGCGCGGACTGACCCTCACACCGCACCAGATCAGTAAGCGAATGGGGCGACATCAGGCGCGGACTGACCCTCACACCACACCAGATCAGTAAGCGAATGGGGCGACATCAGGCGCGGACTGACCCTCACACCACACCAGATCAGTAAGCGAATGGGGTGACATCAGGCGCGGACTGACCCTCACACCGCACCAGATCAGTAAGCGAATGGGGTGACACTAGGCGCGGACTGACCAGTTCGCCAGCTGACCCTCACACCAGAGGCTTCACCACCTCCCGAGTTTACGGTCTGTGTGCAACTTATCAAAACACTGGACTCAGCCCCCCTGACTGGGCACTACTGAGGGAGCAAAGGTTAACTTGCAGCTTGAGTCAGTGGGACAGAAGGTAAATGCAATGTTAGCATCCATTTCGAAAGGACTGGGATATAACAGCAACGATGGAAAGCTGAGGCTTTATAGGGAATTGGTTAGGCTGCGCTTGGAGTATTGTGAGCAGTTTTTGCCCCTTATTTAAGAAAAGATGAAGACCAGAGAAGGTTAACGAGAATTACCCTGGGAATGAAAGAGGAGTGTTTGATGGCTCTGGGCCAGTACTCACTGGAGTTTAGAAGAATGTGGGGGGGGGGGGGGGTTCTCATTGAAACCTACTGAACATTGAAACAGAGATGAGAAGGAATTTCTTTAGCCAGAGAGTGATGAACTTGTGGAATTAATTGCCACAGATGGCTGTGGAGGCCAAGTTATTGGGTACATTTAAAGCAGAAGATGATAGGTTCTTGATTAGTCAGGGCATCAAAGGTTATGGGGAGAAGGCAGGAGAATGGGGTTGAGAGGGAAGATGAATCACCATGATGGAATGTTAGATCGTTCTCAATGGGTCAAATGGCATCATTCTGATCCTATATCCGATGATCTTATGGAGCAGCAGTACTGGGTGATATCACAGTGAGGAGTCCGTGTTCACCAAAACCTCGGCACACAGACTGCCTGTACATCCGACAGAGGGATCAACAAGTGGGTCGTCAGCACAGAGAGGGTGGAGCAAGCCCAGGAGGTGACCTGTTCAGTGAGAGGGAGGGAGGGCATCACGGAGAGAGAAGGACCTGGCTCCGGTCGAGATTCCCATCCCTGTTGGATTTCAGTGCACATTTTATTTCGTTGTGTTTGTCAGCTCCCTGTCAGTGGTGAACAATGTTCCTTCGTTAAGGGAAGTGGTCTGGACCTCCTCAGTGGAAGGGTAGCGGAGATATGGTGGGTCACGGGTGAGGTGTGTCAGGGTAAATGTTGATAACTTTCTGTGTCTCTCTCCCTCATTTCCACTTCCCACACTCTCTCTTTCTCTCTCCCTATCTGCCTGCCTGCCTGTCTGTCTGTCTCTCTCTCTCTCTCTAAATCTATCTTTCGGTTTCCCTCTCTCTGTCTCGAACTCTTTCTTCTCTCCATCTCTGCCTCCCCGCTCCCCCCCCCGCCCCGCCGTCTGCCTTTCCCTTCCCCTGGACGGACAGAGCGTGAACAAGCCAAGAGACTGGTACAGAAAGATGTTCAGCCAGATCCACTGGAAGCCCACAGGTACTCGCTAACGGTGGCCGCAAGGAGGTCGGGCTGGGGGGGGCGGGGGGAGGAGTGAGTGGTGAAGGGTTAAGACAGGGGAGTGGAGGGGCACTTGAGGGAGAGCTCGGCCCTGAGCTTCAGTGAAGGCTGGTGACGTACCAAGGCAGCAGAGGAAACACTCAGCTGAGTCCCACAGCCGCAAAAATCAAACGATAATCCGGTTTGTGGAATAGACCCTCCCACAGATGGAGAGAGAAGTCCATGTTCCTGGGGCTGTTTAGGGTTTGGGGAAACTTGGCACAATTGAGTTAATTTGAATGACTTTGTGTTGACTGTTTGCTGTGAGAGTGTACTGTTCTGTTACAGATGATAACTCTGAAATGGACAATGTCACCAGCCCATCGGACAGTAAGTCTTAGCTTTCATTATTGCTGGTACGTAGATGAGAGAAGGTAGAACATACAACACAGACTGGAGAACATAGACCAGACAGTATAGAACATACAACATAGACCAGACAGTATAGAACATACAACATAGACTAGACAGTATAGAACATACAACATAGACTAGACAGTATAGAACATACAACATAGACTAGACAGTATAGAACAGGGGCCGGCAACCTATCTGGCCTGTGAGCTAATATTAGGATACGATGCTTATCCGGCCCGTGAGCAATTTTTCCTCATTCTGAGTGTTTCACACGACCACTCTGATGGGACATGCATGGCGTCTTGTTACACTGGCCCCAGGTTCCGTTTTGTTCCAAACCAAACTCTGGTATGATGGGAAGGCGGACTACCTTATTAATATGTATTAGATACTCTCCATGCACACGCAGGCTTTCAGATGTGATCGTTCAAAGTTGTAAACAGAAATAGCAAATGTGTTTTAACAAGAAATCCACGCTAAATATCCAGATATTTACATGTGCTACGATACTTGTTGAATAACTTGTGTTTCGAAATAAAATCGAAGAAAAAAAATTCCAATGGCAATGAATGCAAACGCAGGAAGGTAGACACTGAGAGCCGAAATTTCCAAGATACTTGAACACTAGATCACTTCATTGAGCAAGCCAGGAAACCCACTTTTCAAAGAAGTAAAGTACAAGATCCAGGCATTTTTGTGAATATAGTCCAAGAACTGAGAAAAGTTTTCATCTCGTTTTGCTGATTTTCACTTGCAAGCAAATGAGTTCAGGCTGTTTGCTGCTCCATTTGATGTGGAAGTGGACACTGCATCGGAAATGTTTCAAATGGAATTGATTGAGATGCAGTGTGACGATATATTGAGATCGAAATTTCATTCTGAAGATGTGTCAGTGCTTGACTTCTATAGAAAATATATTCATCCACGTGAGAAGTATCCTAACTTAGTGGACCATGCGAGAAGGATGGCATCATTGTTTGGCAGCACTTATCTGTGCGAGCAATTATTTTCAAAAATGAAGCACCGAGAACCATTTGAGAACAAGATTGACTGATGCCCATCTGGATAATGTCTTGCTCTTGGCATCAACAAGTCTGACACCCAACATTGAGAAGCTTTCAAGCAACAAACAGCATCAAGTTTCACATTGATTTATCGACTTTGCATTAAAATTTTATTTTTTATTATACTTAATTTACCACCATTCGATACATCATGTTCATATGTTTTATCTTTAAAGATTCTTTCTGTCCTTTTAATAGATTCAAAAGATGCCTTGATTGAAATAAATTGTAACTAAACTGAGTTCTTTCATTACTAATTGGCATCCTTGGTTAAGCACAAATGATTTTCTAGCATGAATTATTCATTAATTTAAGGCACAACATAACTAACAACACACACAAAATGCTGGTGGAACACAGCAGGCCAGGCAGCATCAGGACTGACGAAGGGTCTCGGCCCGAAACGTCAACAGCATCTCTCCCTATAGATGCTGCCTGGCCTGCTGTGTTCCACCAGCATTTTGTGTGTGTTGTTGTTTGAATTTCCAGCATCTGTAGATTTCCTCGTGTTTGCTTAAAACATAACTAGATGTATTTAAATGGATAATTCCCATATTTCCAGTTTTTTATGGCATTTATCTGGCCCACTGCCTGCTCATTAATATGCAATCCGGCCCACAGAGACAAAAAGGTTGCCGACCCCTGGCTTAGAACATACAACGTAGACCAGACAGTATAGAACATACAACGTAGACCAGACAGTATAGAACATACAACGTAGACCAGACAGTATAGAACATATAACATAGACCAGAGAACATGGACAGTACAACACAGACCATAAGAGTTTTGACCAGAGTGTAGAACATAGATCCCAGACCATGGAAGATAAAACGTAGACCAGACAGTGCAAGAACAAGCCCTTTGCCCACAATATCTACCGAACACAATGCCAAATGAAATTAATCCCACTGCCTGCACGTGATCCATATTCCTCTGAACATCTCCCTCCACCATCACCCGGCAGCCTGTTCCAGGCACCCACCTCCCCATCAGCTTTCCACCCACTCCTCACTTGAAACCTGTGCTCTGGGATTTGCTAATTCCTGCCCAGGGAAGCGTTTGCCAGTCTGGTTCAAATCTATCGGCAGACTGTGAGTGAGAGGTCTGACTGACGCAGACCTGTATTTCAGCTGCACAGGATCTTGCTGTGTTGTGAGATAGTCCAAAGGGACTGAATGGCCTCAGCCTGTTGGTGCCCTGAATCCTTTCACACTGGTTACCGAGCAAGAGGCTTAACAGTGGACCAGCCCGTAGAAACTGGGGTTCAAGTACCCAATGTGGGAGCTCACTCTTCTCCCCCCACATAACAACCCCTCCAGTCCTCCCCACACACTTACCAGCCCTCTCCTCACCCCACAGTCACTAACTCTGTCACTGCCCACTGACCGAGCAAAGAGCTAGGTTGTACCATAGAGGCAACATTCAAAAGGGTGAAGAATGCAGGACTGACTGTGCTGTAGTTAAATACGTGTAGCATTCAGAATAGGGTGGATGAACACATGACACAATTAGAGATTCGTTGGTATGACATTGTGGGGCTCACTGAGTCGTGGCTGAAAGAAGGCCAGAGTTGGAAGCTTAACGTCAAACCTTGTATCGAAAGGACAGGCAGGAAGCCATAGTTGGTGGTGTGGCTCTGTTGGTGAGAGATGGAATTACATCTTTAGAAAGCGGTGACACAGGGTCAGAGAATGTTGAATCTTCGTGGGTGGAGTTAAGAAACTGCAAGGGTAAAAAAAACCATTATGGGAATCATTTATAGGCCTCCAAACAGAAGCCAAGGTATGGGGCTGAGATTGCAAAGGAAGCTGGGAAGGACTGTACTAAGGGTAATGAGACAATTGTGATGGGGGATTTCAAAATACAAGGGGATTGGGAAAATCAGGTTGGTGTTGGTTCACACGAGAGGGAATTTGTAGAATGCCTACAAGATGGTTTTTTAGAGCAGCTTGTGCTCGAGCCTAGTCGGGGAAAGTCTATCTTGGATTGGATGTTGTGTAATAACCCAGATCTTATTAGGAAGCTGAACGTAAAGGAACCCTTAGGAGGCAGTGATCATAATATGATTGAATTCATACTGCAGTCTGAGAGCGAGTCCGATACTATGATTGAATTCATACTGCAGTCTGAGAGGAAGACTGATAATATGATTGAATTCATACTGCAGTCTGAGAGCGAGTCCGATACTATGATTGAATTCATACTGCAGTCTGAGAGGAAGACTGATAATATGATTGAATTCATACTGCAGTCTGAGAGTGAGTTCGATACTATGATTGAATTCATACTGCAGTCTGAGAGTGAGTTCGATACTATGATTGAATTCATACTGCAGTCTGAGAGTGAGTTCGATACTATGATTGAATTCATACTGCAGTCTGAGAGGAAGACTGATACTATGATTGAATTCATACTGCAGTCTGAGAGGGAGACTGATACTATGATTGAATTCATACTGCAGTCTGAGAGCGAGTCCGATACTATGATTGAATTCATACTGCAGTCTGAGAGGAAGACTGATACTATGATTGAATTCATACTGCAGTCTGAGAGGAAGACTGATAATATGATTGAATTCATACTGCAGTCTGAGAGTGAGTTCGATACTATGATTGAATTCATACTGCAGTCTGAGAGGAAGAAGCACAAATCACATGTATCAGTATCACAATGGAAAAGAGGGATTTACAGAGGCATGAGAGAGGAGCTTGTCCAGGTGGATTGGAGGGAGCTACTGGCAGGGATGACGGCAGAACAGAGGTGACTGAAGTTTCTGGGAATAGTTCACAAGGCGCAGGACAGACATAAAAACATAAGAAATAGGAGAGGGAGTAGGCCATCTGGCCCATTGAGCCTGCTCTGCTATTTGATAAGATCATGGCTTCATCTTCACCTACTTGACTTTTCCCCATAACGTTTAATTCCCCTACTGTGCAAAAATCTACCCATATTTTCTAAGATAGCCTCCACTGCTTCATTGGGAAGAGAACTGCACAGATTCACCACTCTCTGGGAAAAGCAGTTCCTCCTCATCACCAACCTAGATCTATTCCCTTGAATCCTATAACCATATAACAATCACAGCATGGAAACAGGCCATCTCGGCCCTCCTAGTCCATGCCGAACTCTTAATCTCACCTAGCCCTACCTACCCGCACTCAGCCAATAACCCTCCACTCCTTTCCTGTCCATATACCTATCCAATTTTACCTTAAATGACACAACTGAACTGGCCTCTACTACTTCTACAGGAAGCTCATTCCACACAGCTATCACTCTTTGAGTAAAGAAATACCCCCTCGTGTTTCCCTTAAACTTCTGCCCCCAACTCACAGATCATGTCCTCTCATTTGAATCTCCCCTACTCTCAATGGAAACAGCCTATTCACGTCAACAATGTCTATCCCTTTCAAAATTTTAAATACCTCGATCAAATCTCCCCTCAATCTTCTACACTCCAATGAATAGAGACCTAACTTGTTCAACCTTTCTCTGTAATTTGAGTGCTGAAACCCAGGTAACATCCTAGTAAATCGTCTCTGCACTCTCTCTAATTTATTGATATCTTTCCTATAATTCAGTGACCAGAACTGTACACAATATTCCAAATTTGGCCTTACCAATGCCTTGTACAATTTTAACATTACATCCCAACTTCTCTACTCAATGCTCTGATTTATAAAGGCCAGCGTTCCAAAAGCCTTCTTCACCACCCTATCTACATGAGACTCCACCTTCAGGGAACTATGCACTGTTATTCCTAGATCTCTCTGTTCCTCTGCATTCCTCAATGCCCTACCATTTACTCTGTATGTTCTATTTGGATTATTCCTGCCAAAATGTAGAACCTCACACTTCTCAGCATTAAACTCCATCTGCCAACGTTCAGCCCATTCTTCTGACCGGCATAAATCTCCCTGCAAGCTTTGAAAACCCACCTCATTATCCACAACACCTCCTACCTTAGTATCATCGACATACTTACTAATCCAATTTACCACCCCATCATCCAGATCATTTATGTATATTACAAACAACATTGGGCCCAAAACAGATCTCTGAGGCACCCCGCTTGTCACTGGCCTCCATCCAGATAAACAATTATCCACCACTACTCTCTGGCATCTCCCATCCATCCACTGTTGAATCCATTTTATTACTCCAGTATTAATACCTAATGACTGAACCTTCTTAACTAACCTTCCATGTGGAACTTTGTCAAAGGCCTTGCTGAAGTCCATATAGACTACATCCACTGCCTTACTCTCGTCAACATTCCTCGTAACTTCTTCAAAAAATTCAATAAGGTTTGTCAAACATGACCTTCCATGCACCAATCCATGCTGGCTACTCCTAATCAGATCCTGTCTATCCAGATAATTATTAATACTATCTCTAAGAATAATTTCCATTAATTTACCCACCACTGATGTCAAACTGACAGGTCTATAATTGCTAGGCTTCCTTCTAGAACCCTTTTTAAACAATGGAACCACATGAGCAATACGCCAATCCTCCTGCACAATCCCCGTTTCTAATGACATATTAAAGATCTCCGTCAGAGCTCCTGCTATTTCTACACAAACTTCCCTCAAGGTCCTGGGGAATATCCTGTCAGGACCCGGAGATTTATCCACTTTTAAATTTCTTAAAAGCGCCAGTACTTCCACCTCTTTAATTGTCATAGGTTCCATAACTTCCTTACTTGTTTCCCACACCTTACACAATTCAATATCCTTCTCCTTAGTGAATACCGAAGAGAAGAAATCATTCAAAATCTCTCCCATCTCCCTCGGCTCCACACATAGCTGACCACCCTGATTCTCTAAGGGACCAATTTTATCCCTCACTATCCTCTTGCTTTTAATATAACTGTAGAAACCTTTCGGATTTACTTTCACCTTATTTGCCAAACCAACCTCGTATCTTCTTTTAGCTTTTCTAATCTCTTTCTTAAGATTCCTTTTACATTCTTTATACTCCTTGAGCAATTCCTTTACTCCATGCTGCCTATATCTATTGTAGACATCCCTCTTTTTCCGAACCAAGTTTCTAATATCCCTTGAAAACCATGGTGCTTTCAAACCTTTAACCTTTCCTTTCAACCCAACAGGAACATAAAGATTCTGTACCCTCATAATTTCACCCTTAAATGACCTCCATTTCTCTATTACATCCTTCCCATAAAACAACTTGACCCAATCCACTCTCTCTAAACCCCTTCACATCTCCTCAAAGTTAGCCTTTCTCCAATCAAAAATCTCAACTCTAGGTCCAGTCCTGTTCTTCTCCATAATTATATTGAAGCTAATGCTATTGTGATCACTGGACCCGAAGTGCTCCCCAACACATACATCTGTCAGCTGACCTATCACATTCCCTAACAGGAGATCCAACACTGCCCCATCTCTATTCGGTACTTCTATATATTGTCGCAAAAAACTATCCTGCACACATTTCACAAACTCTAAACCATCCAGCCCTTTTACAGAATGAGCTTCCCAGTCTACGTGTGGAAAATTAAAATCTCCCACAATCACCACCTTGTGTTTACTACAAATATCTGCTATCTCCTTACACATTTGCTCTTCCAACTCATGCTCCCCATTAGGTGGCCTATAAAACACTCCTATCAGTGTTACTACACCCTTCCCATTCCTCAATTCCACCCAAATAGCCTCCCTAGAGGAGCTCTCTAATCTATCCTTCCAAAGCACCGCCATAAGATTTTCTCGGACAAGCAATGCAACACCTCCTCCTCTGGCCCCTCCTACTCTATCACACCTGAAGCAACTAAATCCAGGAATATTTAGTTGCCAATCACACACTTCCTGCAACCATGTTTCACTAATAGCTACAACATCATAATTCCAGGTATCAATCCACGCTTTAAGCTCATCCACCTTTCTTACAATGCTCCTAGCATTAAAATAGATACATTTAAGATACTCTCCACCTCCTCCTCTCTTTTCATCCCTAACAATGCATTTAAATTTATTAACCTTTTCTTTCTTCTCCCCTACATTCGGGCTGAGTGCATCCCTTCTCCATCACCTGCCTTTCCTCCCTCACACACTGTCTACTTACTTGCTCTACTGGTGAACTAACCTCCTCTCCCATAGTTTCCTCAAATTGATTCCCGCTCCCCCATCTTACTAGTTTAAAGTCTGCCCTGTAGCCCTAGCAAACCTCCCTGCTAGGATATTGGTCCCCCCAGGATTCAAGTGTAACCCGTCCTTCTTGAACAGGTCACGCCTGCCCCAGAAGAGGTCCCAATGATCCAGAAACTTGAATCCCTGCCCCCTGCTCCAATCCCTCAGCCACGCATTCATCCTCCACCTAATTCTATTCCTACTCTCACTGTCGCGTGGCACAGTCAGTAATCCCGAGATTACTACCTTTGCGGTCCTTCTTCTTAACTGCCTTCCTAACTCCCTATACTCTCATTTCAGGACTCTTCCCCTTTCCTACCTATGTCATTGGTACCTACATGTACCACGACCTCTGGCTCCTCACCCTCCCACTTCAGGATATCTTGGACACGATCAGAAACGTCCCGAGCCCTGGCACCAGGGAGGCAAATTACCATCCTGGACTCCCGATCACCTCCACAGAACCGCCTGTCTGAGCCCCTGACTATCGAGTCCCCTATTACTATGGTCCTCTTTCTTCTATCCCTACCCTTCTGAGCTACACGGCCATCCTCTGTGCTGGAGGCCCAGCCACTGTCACTTCCTCCAGGTAGGCTGTCCCCTCCAAAAGTACTCAAACATGAGTACTTATTGTCAAGGGGTACAGCTGCTGGGGTACTCTCTAGTACCTGCCCCTTCCCCTTCCTGACCGTGACCCACCTATCTGCCTCCGTGGCCCTGGAGTGACCACCTGCCTGTAACTCCTCTCTATCACCTCCTCACTCTCCCTGACCAGGCGAAGGTCATCGAGCTGCAGCTCCAGTTCCCTAACTCGGTCCCTCAGGAGCTGCAGTTCGGCACACCTGGTGCAGATGTGGACGTCCGGGAGGCTCGGAGACTCCAGGATCTCCCACATCCGACACTGAGAACAACAAGCTGCCCTCACACTCATACTTCCCGAATAACTGAAAATAACAAGGGGAACTAAAAGATAAGCCTACTGTGCCCTCTTCCGCCTAAGCCCTCTGAGCCCAAGCCCTACACTGTGCTCCCGGCTCACTCCGCTGCCCGCAAACGAAGCTGCCCGCTTCTTAAGGCGGCGTTCTTTTTATATCTTCCCTCCTTCCCAGGCCTCCTCATGCGCCTGTGCAGTCCCGCCTCTCAGAACTCCTATCTGAGACGCAATTGAACAATTTGAAAATGGCCGCCGCCGCACTTCCTCTCAAAGCCTCGCTGTCCTCTTCCAAAAGAGGCTATATGCTCTAGTTCTAGTCTCACCTACCTGTGGAAACAACTTTCCTGCCTCTGTCTTACCTAACCCTTTCAGAATTTTATGTTTCTATAAGATCTCCTCTGAATTCTGAATTCCAGCGAGACCAGTCCCAGGCGACTCAATCCTTCCTCATAGTCTAACCCCCATCTCTAGAATCAACCCAGTGAACCTCCCCTGTACCGCCTCCAAAGCCACTACATCCTTCCTCAAGTAATGAGACCAGAACTGCATGTAGTTCTCCAGGTGCAGCCTCACCAGTTCCCTGTATAGTTGCAGCGTGACCTCCCTGCTCTTAAATTCACTCCCTCTAGCAATGAAGGCCAACATCCCATTTGCCTTCTTGATAGCCTGCTGCACCTGCAAACCAAACTTTTGTGATTCATGCACAAGCACCCCCAAGTCCTTCTGCACAGCAGTATGCTGCAAATTTTTACTATTTAAATAATAATCTGATCTTTCATTTTCTCTTCCAAAGTGAATGAACTCGGATTTACCAACATTGTACTCCATCTGCCAGACCCTTGCCCACTCATTTAACCTATCTATATCTCTCTGCAGACTCTCCGTATCCTCTGTGCAATTTGTTTTTCCACTCAATTTAATGTCATCAGCAAACTCAGATACACTACACTCGGTCCCCTCTTCCAGATTGTTAATGAGTATCGTGAACAGTTACAGGCCCAACACCGACCCCTGCAGCACACCGTTCACCACAAATTGCCAACCACAGAAACAGCCATGTATCCCAACTCTCTGCTTTCTGTTAGTTAATCAATCCTCTATCCATGCTAATCCATCACCTCCAACTCTATGCATCCTTAGCTTATGGATAAGTCTTTTATGTGGCACCTTATTGAACACCTTCTGGAAATCTAAGTAAATAACATTGCCCATGATAACTGCTGTTCCATTCTTAACTGCCTTATTGCCTGTGCTCTGTCATGTTATTATTCAGTGGCCGATAGACAACTCCCACCAGTGAGTCTTTTCCCTTTACTACTCCTAATCTCTACCTAGATGCATTCAGCATTCTGCTCCCTAGATCTTATATCGTCTCTCAGTATCGCCCTGATCTCCTCTTTAATTAAGAGCGTTACTCCACCTCCCCTACCTTCCTGCTTATCCTTCCATACTACCTGATATCCTTGGATATTTAATTCCTAATCTCTCCACCCAGCAACCACGGCTCTGTAATGGCCACTAAGTCATACCCCTTTGTACTGATTTGTGCCGCTGGTTCACTGACCTGGTTTCGAATACTACAGGCATTCAGATAAAGTGCCCTTACACTCGTCATGCCTTTAAAATCTAGTAACCTTTGTCTCTTAAGCACTTGACTTTTCTCTTTTTTAACTTTTGCTTTTACTTTATCCACACTTTTCTCTTTTACTTTACACATGCTTCTCCAATCTGATGAACTGCTATCATGTTCTCGAATGGCAGGGGTAGGCAATCGTGGCTGACAAAGGAAGTTAAGGGTTGCATAAAGCCAAGGGAAGGGCAAATAAGGTGGCAACAGTGAGTGGGAAGTTGGATGATTGGGAAGTTTTAAAATCCAACAAAAGCTACAAGAAAGGAAAAGATGAAAATATGAGGGCAAACTGGCCAACAATTTAAAGCAGGAAACTAAAAGCTTTCTCAGTTATATAAAGAGTAAAAGGGAGGTGGGAATCGATATTAGACCACTGGGAAATGATGCTGGTGAGGTAGTAATGGGGGACAAAGAGATGGCAGATGAACTTTGCTTCAGTCTTCACTGTTGAAGACACCAGCTGTATGCCAGAGATTGGTGAGTACCAGGGAGCCGGAGGGAGAGCCATTGCTATAACAAATGAAGAAGTGCTGGACAAACTGAAAGGTCTTGTGGATAAGCCACCTGGACCAGATGGACTGCATCCCAGAGTCCTGAGAGAGGTTGCTGAAGAGAAACCGGATGCAGTGGTCATTATCTTTTAAGAATCACTTGATCTTGGCATGGTCCTGGAGGACTGGAAAATTGCAAATGACACTCCACTCCTTAAGAAAGGAGGAAGGCAAAAGAGAGGAAATTATAAGCCAATTAGCCTAACCCCAGCAGTTGGGAAAGTGTTGGTCTGTTATTAAGGACGAGGTTTTGAGGTACTTGGAGACTAATGATAAAATAAGTCAAAGTCAGCATGGTTTCTGTAAAAGGAAATCTTGTCTGACAAACCTTTCAGAATTCTTTCAGGAAGTAACAAGCAGGGTGGACAAGGAGAGGTAGTGGATGTAATTTACTTAGATTTTCAGAAGGCTTTTAATAAACTGCCTCATGTGAGGCTGCTTAACAAGATGAAATGCTATGGTGTAACAGGAAATAAACTGGAATGGATAGAGGAATGGCTGATGGGCTGGAGACAGCGGGTGGGAATAAAGGGGACCTTTTCAGGTTGGCTGCCAGTGACTTAGTGCAGACTATTACCTAAATGGGGAGAAAATTCAAACATCAGAGTTGCAAAAGGATTTGAAGTCCTCACTCACGACTCCCTGAAAGTTAATTTACAGGTTGAGTCCGTGGTAAAGAAGGCAAATGCAATGTTGGCATTTATTTCAAGGGAAGTAGGATATGAAAGCGAGGAGATAATGTTGCTGCTTTATAAGACACAAGTCAGGCCACGGTTGGATTATTGTCAGTTTGGGCCCCATACCTCAGAAAGAATGTATTGTTATTGGAGGCTCATAAGGATGATTCCGGGAATGAATGGGTTAACATATCAGACGTGTCAGGCAGCTTTGGACCTGTACTCACTGGAATTTAGAAGAATGCATGTGGAATCTACTGAATGTTTAAAGGACTAGATAGGGTGGA
Organism: Hypanus sabinus; assembly: GCF_030144855.1. Classification (NCBI taxonomy): domain Eukaryota; kingdom Metazoa; phylum Chordata; class Chondrichthyes; order Myliobatiformes; family Dasyatidae; genus Hypanus; species Hypanus sabinus. Next base: position 4,706,505 of record NC_082706.1, read on the forward strand.
TGTGGAGATGATGTTCCCTCTGGTGGGGGTATCCAGAACTAGAGGGCACAGCCTTAAATTTGAGGGGTGACCATTTAGATCAGAAGTAAGGAGGAGTCTTTTTTAGCCAAAGTGTGGTGAATCTGTGGTGGAGGCCAAGTCTGTGCATATATTTAAAGCAGAAGTTGGTCGGGGCATCGAGGGATATGGTGAGAGGGCAGGTGTATGGGTTTGAATGGAATCTTGGATCAGCCATGATGAAATGGTGGAGTGGACTCGATGGGCTGAATGGCCTAATTCTGCTCCTATGTCTTATGGACGAATCTGTGTCCTCCACCAACCCCAGCACGGTGCAACACACCTCCATGATCTAGGTATCCCCCCCATGAGCATCCACTGTCGCCTCCTTGTCCTCAGGTCAGCAGGTTTTCATTTAGGGTGAGGGTAGACCATCCTGCTGCAGACTGTGACGCGGTTTATCAATCCTCCCCCCTCGACAATGACGCAGTTTCCTTCACCCCAACCTCCCAGCTGATTTTCACTGGCATCTCTCCCCACAGAGCCGGAATCAGTGGGGCTGTCGGAGGGGGCCCTGACACCCGACAGCGGACTGGCGGATATCGGCCTCTTCTCCGAATGGTGGGTCCCTGTGTAAGTGAGAGTGTGTTTGTGTGCGTGTGTGAGAGAGTGAGTGTGTGTATGTGAATGTATGAGTGTGTGCATGTGTCTGTGAGTATGAGCGTGTGTGTGAATGTCTGTGTGAGAGTGAGTGTGTGTGAATGTATGTGTGTGAGTGTGCGTGCGTGTGAGAATATCTGTGAGAGTGAGTGTGAGTGTTTGTGAGAGAATATCTGTGAGTGCGTATGTGAATGTCTGTGAGAGTGCGCGAGTGAATGTGTGCACGTGTGTGTAAATCTGTGCATGTGTGAACATGTGTGATAGTGTTGGCACAGCATTCTCCCCTCCTTAAACAGAGAGGTGAACACTACCATCGAGGTGACGAGGCTACTCTGCAGTGGGAATAAAGCTGAGACCTGCCTGGACATCCCATGAGGTTCCCGGCCAAATGAGGCCAGACAAGGCGAGCATGGCTGGGCATCTTGGGTGATGTGAGCCAGCTGGGCCGAGGGGGAGCCTGTCCATTAGCAAGGAGGCTCAGTCGAGCTTTAACTCTCCCTCGACCTCTGCTTCCACCTCACCCTACCAACCCCTCTCTACCCACTTCCTCCTTCCTTTCTCATTCCTTCCAAGAACTCCCCCTACTCCCCTCCCACATTCACTTCCTCCATTCCTCCTCCACCATCTGAACTCCTTCCTCCAACCCCACCTCCCTGCCCCCGTACTCACCTCCCCACACCCTCCTGCTTCCCCCATACCTTCTTCTCTCCCCTCCCTCTCCACCCTTCTTCATTCCTTCCCCTGTACCCCACCTCCCACTCTGTCCTCCTTCCCCCATACCTTCCTCCATTCACCTCCTCCATCCCTCTATCTTCCCCACTCCTCCCCTCAACCTTGGTGCACTCTCTTCCTCTCTCCCCCTTCTTCCTCCCCCCACCCTCCTCTCCTGCCCCCTCTTTCCCCTGCTCACAGTCCACAGGCCACGTTACACTAGATGTTATGAAATTGATGAATGTTCTCACTGTGAGTGACCCTTTGGGAATATACGGTCATCCTATGGAAGAATTTCAAAGTGGGAAACTTGTGTCTGAAGACGAGTGTCCTGAACTTAAATAAAGACAATTCCAATGGTATGACTGCACACTTGAATGAAGTGAATTGGCAAATAGATTAAAGAGTTGGACTTCAACAGAGACAGGCACTGAAGAACAGATTTCAAAAATCTGAAAGAAAAATTTAAAAAACGCAGGATAAAATGTTAACGTCCTTCGTGCCAATGGGTCATGGGCACTTGCTCGAGACTGCCTCGATGCTGGGAGTGGCACAGGGTTGGCACGCAGGAGTTTTCAAATAGGCACCCTCCTTCCCTGATGTTTCATTGAGTAGCCCATTGACAACTTACCCCCCCCCCCCCCACCGTTGTGTCTTCCCACTCCCTTGGTGCTATCTGGAGCACAGGAGAGGGCTTTTCGATTGATCCAATGCCAGTGACTGCTTCTTTCTGCTGCCTCTGATGGTTCGCCGTCAAGTCTGATCTTGGATCTCTAGTTCCTTCAGAAATTCGATGGTGGATGTGGCTATAAATCCCCTACAACCCACTTCCACAGGACAAACTTTGGTTTTCCAGCCTGTCACTGAGCTTCAGCTGCTCGATCTGCATAGCGTAGCCTCTTCAGCTCATATGCTTCAGCCACTGAATCCTCCCACGGGGCTGTGAGTTCCATGATGTAGACGATCTGTAGTGAATTGGACCAGAGAACCAAGTCTGGCCTAAGGCTGGTGGCAGCAATGTCCGGTGGAAAGCTGAGTTGTTTTTAACATCCACCAGCATTTTCCAGTCACTGGCCATGTTAATCTGTCCTGTTTCTGGCTAAGGGGGGAGATTAGTTGGTCTTTTCTCTCCCTCCTGGACAAATGCTGTTGATGTCCCAGCATTAGTCACTCTAGGGGGCGAGGAGCTGGTTGCTACCCTCTTGGTCTTGTTTGCCGCTGTCAGACTCTTTAAGACTTGGTTGTGACACCATGTGTATCTGCCTTGTGTGAGGCTGGTTTTGCAGCTTGCCAGGATATATTCTTGGGGGTTGCCGGAACAGGGCACGGGGGACATGTTGGGTCCTCACCAAATCACTGGTGGAGGTTTTATTGTGAGGGAAGCACATCATATGTAGCTGTGATGAGAAAGCCAAGTCTATCACATGTATATTGAAAAATACATTGAAATGCATCATCTGTGTCAATGGCCAATACAGTCCAATGGTGTGCTGGGGGCAGCCCACAAGCATTGCTGTGCCTCTGGTGCCAATGTAGCATGCCCACAACGCACTAACCCTAACCAGTAGGTCTTTGGACCGTGGGAGGAAACTGGTGCACCTGGAGGAGACCCACACGGTCATGGGGAGAACATACAGACTCCTTACAGGAGGTGTTGGGAATCGAACCCCGGTCAGTGATTGCTGGTGCTATAAAGCCATTGTGCTAACCACTACGCTACTGTACTGTCACATTCACAGGAATGGAGGACTGGAGTTCGAAGGGGTGATTCGACCGGTGCCACAGTAGTGTGGCAGTCCGTGTAGTTCAAGGCATTCTGGAGTCCAGAATTAAATTCCAGAGCCATCTGCAAGGAGTTTGTCCTCTGTCTCCATGATGACATTGGTTTCCTCCCACACTCCAAAGATTTCCATTCCCCTCCCTCCCTCTTCCACTCCCCTCCTTTCTACCCCAGCTCCCCCACCCACTCCCATCCTTTCTACCCCAGCTCCCCCACCCACTCCCCTCCACTCCCATCCTTTCTACCCCAGCTCCCCCACCCACTCCCCTCCACTCCCATCCTTTCTACCCCAGCTCCCCCTCCCACTCCCCTCCTTTCTACCCCACCTCCCCATTCCCCCTCCCCTCCCATCCTTTCTACCCCAGCTTCCCCACCCACTCCCCTCCACTCCCATCCTTTCTACCCCAGCTTCCCCACCCACTCCCCTCCTTTCTACCCCAGCTCCCCCACCCACTCCTCTCCACTCCCATCCTTTCTACCCCAGCTCCCTCTCCCACTCCCCTCCTTTCTACCCCACCTCCCCATTCCCCCTCCACTCCCATCCTTTCTACCCCAGCTCCCCCTCCCACTCCCCTCCTTTCTACCCCAGCTCCCCCTCCCACTCCCCTCCTTTCTACCCCAGCTCCCCCTCCCACTCCCCTCCTTTCTACCCCAGCTCCCCCTCCCACTCCCCTCCTTTCTACCCCACCTCCCCATTCCCCCTCCCCTCCCATCCTTTCTACCCCACCTCCCAGCTCCCTCCCGTCTCCTCCCTTCCCCTTTCTCCCTCCCTCTTTCCCATCCAACACCCACTCCCATCCTTTCTCTGCTCCCTGCTCCCCACTCCCCTAAACATCCTCCCCTTCCACACCTCTTCCCCCCCTCCATTTCCTTCCTCCCTCACGTCCCATTCCCATCCTCCACCTTCCCTACCGCCCCACACCCCTCCTGCTCTCACCGTTCCCGCCCTCTCTCCCCTCCCACACCCCCTTCTTACCCCTTTCTTCGCCCTCCCGCCATGGTTTGCTGTTCTGATGGGGAGTACAGAGATTGGCGCCTCAGTGCGTGTGGAATGTGAGAGTCTGCTTGCTCTCGGGGTTATAGCAGACACTCACTCACTCACTCAGTCTCGACATGTTCACTGGCTCAGACTCTCTCGCGTCTCCCCAAGCAACCATAACACCTTATCTGGCATTTCCTCGGCGGGCTGCAGGAGCGAGCTGGCGCCGGGAGGAAAGGCCGGAGAGAATCACAGGCTGCGGGCAACGCACAACAGTATCTTCAGCTACGAGCCGGGACGGTACCCCGAGCGGCTGCAAGAGCCACAGGTCAGTGTTCGTTACCCGTCTGTCTCGCTTTGCATCTCCCACCACTTCTTTATCTCTCTCTGTCTATCGCTGCTCTTTGAACTGAAAATCCTACAAAAAAGCATTGGAATCAGCCAGTCCACCAAGGGCAAGGTCCTCCCCACCATTGAGCACATCTACACGAAACGGTACCGTCGAAAAGCAGCCTCCATCATCAGAGACCCCCAGCACCCAGGCCGGGCTCTCTTCTCGCTGCTGCCTTCAGCCGAAGGTACAAGAGCCTCAAGACTCACATCACCTGGTTCAAGAACAGTTACTCCCCCTCGACCATCAGGCTAGGGCAAAAGGGGTTAACTACACTCACTTGACCCATCATTAAAATATTCACACAACCAATGATCTCACTTTAAGGACTCTTTATCTCATTATCTCATGTTATTGTTATTTATTTATATTTGGGTTTGTACAGTTTCTTGCCTCCTGCAGTCTGCTTGATCTTTCATAGATCCTATTATAATTACTATTCTGTGGATCTGCTCAGTATGCCCGCAGGAAGGTGAGTCTCAGAACTGTATTTGGTGACATATCTGTACTTTGAGAAGAAAATTTACTTTGAATTTATCTATGTACTCTTCTCTCTCTTTCTCTCTATCTCCCCCCTCTATGTATATACTCTCACAGTCTCCTCTCTCTCTCTCTCTCTCTCTATCTCCCCCTCTATGTATTGACTCACTGTCTCTTCTCTCTCTTTCTCTCTATCTCCCCCCTCTATGTATCTACTCTCACTGTCTCCTCTCTCTCTCTCTCTAGCTCCCCCCTCTATGTATCTACTCTCACTGTCTCTCCTCTCTCTCTCTATCTCCCCCTCTATGTATCTACTCTCACTGTCTCCTCTCTCACTCTTTCTCTCTATCTCCCCCTCTAAGTATATACTCTCACAGTCTCCTCTCTCTCTCTCTATCTCCCTCTATGTATCTACTCTCACTGTCTCTTCTCTCTCTTTCTCTCTATCTCCCCCCTATGTATATACTCTCACAGTCTCCTCTCTCTCTCTCTCTCTCTATCTCCCCCTCTATGTATTGACTCACTGTCTCTTCTCTCTCTTTCTCTCTATCTCCCCCCTCTATGTATCTACTCTCACTGTCTCTCCTCTCTCTCTATCTCCCCCCTCTATGTATCTACTCTCACTGTCTCTTCTCTCTCTCTATCTCCCCCTCTATGTATCGACTCTCACTGTCTCTTCTCTCTTTCTCTGTGTGTGTCCTCAACCATATTTTCTTTCCCCTCTCTCTGTGTCTTTCTGTCTCCCTCTCCTCCCCCCTCTCCCCCTGTCCCTCCCCCCTCTTCCGGACCCTGACTCGATTCTTCTTGCCCCGTTAAAGCTCAGCATGTAGCAGCTGCTTGGGGATTCAGGGCTCCTTCACACGCCTGTCCACTGAAGCTGTGCTTTTACAATCATGGCCTCACCACTCGCGGTCCGTGCCCTGTCGAGGACCTCTCGGTCCAGCCAATGGATGCCAATGATCCATCTCAGATGATGCGTATGGAATCCCTCTAGCACGTTGAGGGGTCTTCTGTAAATGGTGCAGGTATCACATCCATACAGGACAACAGCGTCCGCTCTGTGGACAGGCAGATGTGCTCATTCAACACACGGAATCGTAGTCAACCAAGGCTCTGGCTGTTGTTCCAAATCCTAGTGATGATTCCTCTGTTTAGTGAGATATATATATATGTTTCTATGAAGTCGACAGCATGGCTGGAGCCAATCGATACCTCTACAATCCAATGCATCCACTCTACAGAGATATGTCCTATACAGTTTCACCAGAACCCTGTTAGCTTGCCCTACCATTTCCACCCCTCCCGACGGGAACGTCGGTTGGACTTTGAGAGGCTTAAATTACAATAACATATAGTAAAATATTTCATTATTGTACGTTACAGTATAATTTATGTATTGACCAGTACTGCTGCTGCAAAACAACAACTTTCATGACATATGTCACTGATAATAAACCTGATTCTGATTGTGAGTATTGTCCCCAGGACAGGCACACCAGCACCACAGGCACTGGGGGTGAGGGGTTAATGGACAACAGTGTGCCGGAGATGGATTAACATTAGGCAGTACACAAGGTGCTGGGATTGGGTGCAAGTGGTCTCTGCTTGGGGATCTCAGGCATCGTCCTTTCTCCCCACCCCACTTACCGTTACCTTCTCTTGTTGACAGACGGACTCGACATTGGGCCGTTCTTCAGCCAGGATCCAGGTTTCCTCTGTTGAGGTAAGGCCCAGGGACGCCGTGCACTGCTCTCCCACCCCCCCCCCCCCCCACCCCAAGCGTCTGCCCAGTTTGGGACCTGGCAAGAGTGTTCCCCAGACGTGCTGTGGGGTAACTTTCATCGGCAGGAGATGCCTGGTGTGGGTGTGAGTGCGGGACCCAGACTGCGCCACAGCTGAAGACCACTCCTCTCTCCTGTAACCCCTGACCATCCTATGCTACTGTCGAGTGTCACGGTGGTGTAGTGGTTAGCGGGCAGCCAGCGACCCAGATTCAATTCTCATCATTCCCTGTCAGGGGTTTCTACTTTCTCCCCGTGACTGTGTCACTTTTTTCCAAGTGCTGTGGCTTCCTCCCACAGTCCACAGACATATGGGTTCGGGTTAGTAATTTGTGGGCACGCTGTGTTGGTGCCGGAAGTGTGGCGACACGTGAGGGCTGCCCTCAGCTCATTGTGGCATCGCGTTAGGAACCTGCTATGGTGAGTTGGTCAGAATGTGACATGTTACAAAAAAACAACATTCAACAATTATAAACAATAAAGAGTTAAATAAAAATACAAGTACAGATATGGAATAAAATGCATTTTAAATACATAAATTGCAGCGTGTAGTTCCAGTGTAGGCAGTGTTACAGAAAGTAGTTTGAAGTTTTTATCCCACGTGATAGAAGAGGGAGGGAGGGAGGGGAGAGGTGTCTTTGCTCTGTTTTGACATGTAACAAATAAAACTCATCTTTAATATCTCTCCCCTTTGGCACAGGCGGCCTTGCAAGAAGAGCTGAACCAGCTGGAAGCTGAGCTGGATTCTGACCTGCAGAACATCCAGCGGCGGCTGGCACAGAGAGAGGGCAGGCCCCAGGTCTGTATCCGTCACTGCCTCTGTAAACGCCACCTGGCCGAGGTACCGGTCTCGCCCACCCCTCACTGCTTACTGATCGACTTGAATTAAAATTCTCACCGCTTTTCACTCACTCTGGCACGACCTTTCCTTCCTCTTCCAGCCCGTCCAGCTGTGCTGCCCAGCAACCCCCTCAGTTTACCCCTCGCCTAATCACAGGACAATTTACAATGACCAATTAACCTATTCTGTCTTCGGACCGTGGGAGTAAACCAGAGCGACTGGGGAAACCCACACGTTCCACAGGGAGAACATACAGACTCCTGACAGAGGACACCAGGATTGAACTCTGAACTCTGATGCCCCGAGCAGTAATCGTATCATGCTGATCGCTTTGCTACTGTGGCTGTAACCGTGTCCCCACCACCACTTCCGAGATCACAATGCTCCTCAGATTCTGGCGGTTTGATTACTCATTTGAGGCTCAGCAACCAGCCCCCCCACACCCCGTCCTCCTCACTCCCTTCCCTTAAACCCTTGGACTTTGACCCGAACTTTCCTCGTGCCCCAGTATCTGCTCTGACTCAATGTCAAATTTGATTGGAAATTACTTTGCTAATATTTCTAGTCAAGTGCACTCTCTGCTTTGCCAAATCCAGCAGAAATGGACATTGAGAGTGCAGAGAAAATTTACAAGGATGTTGCCGGCACTTGAGAACCGTTGTTACAGAGAAACATAGAAAACCTACAGCACAGTACAGGCCCTTGGCCCACAAAGCTGAGCTGAACATGTCCTTACTTTAGAAATTACCTAGGGTTACTCATAGCCCTCTATTTCTCTGAGCACCATGTACCTGTCCAGGAGTCTCTTAAAAGACCCCATCGTATCCACCTTCACCACCGCCGCCAGCAGCCCGTTCCACACACTCACCACTCTCTGCGTAAAAATACTTACCCCTGACATCTCCTCTGTACCTACTTCCAAGCACCTTAAAACTGTGCCCTCTCGTGTTAGCCATTTCAGCCCTGGGAAAAAGCCTCTGACTGTCCACACGATCAATGCCTCTCATCATCTTATACACCTCTATCAGGTCACCTCTCATCCTCTGTCACTCCAGGGAAAAAAGGCCGAGTTCACTCAACCTGTTCTCATAAGGCATGCTCCCCAATCCAGGCAACATCCTTGTAAATCTCCTCTGCACCCTTTCTATGGTTTCCATGTCCTTCCTGTAGTGAGGTGACCAGAACTGAGCACAGTACTCCAAGTGGGATCTGACCAGTGTCCTATGTAGCTGCAACATTACCTCTTGATTGATGAAGGCCGATGCACAGTGTGCTTTCTTAATCACAGAGTCAACTTGCGTAGCAGCTTTGAGCATCCTGTGGACTCAGATCCCAAGATCCCTCTGATCCTCCACACTGCCAAGAGTCTTACCATTAATACTATATTCTGCCATCATATTTGACCTACCAAAATGAACTACTTCACACTTATCTGGGTTGAACTCCATCTGCTACTTCTCAGCCCAGTTTTGCATCCTACCAACGTCCCGCTGTAACCTCTGACAGCCCTCCACACTATCCACAACATCCCCAACCTTTGTGTCATGAGTTATAGGGAAAAGTTGAATAGGTTAGGACCTCACTCCCTGGAGTGCAGGAGAAAGAGGGGAGATTTGATAGAGGTGTACAAAATTAAGGCGGGTATAGATACGGTAAATGCAACAAGTTTTCCCCACTGAGGGTGGGTGGGACTACAGCTAGAAGTCATGGGTTAGGGGTGAAAGGGGAACCCGAGGGGGAACTTCCAGAGGGGGCTATGAATGTGCAATAAGCTGCCAGTGGAAGTGGTAGATGTGGGATGGGTTTCAACATTGAAGAGAGAGTTGATAGTTCCATGGATGGAAAGGGTAAGGTGGGCTGTGGTCCAGGTGCAGGCAGAATAACCGATTGGCATAGACTAAATGGGCTAAAGGGCTGACTCCTGGTTTGTAGTGCTCAGTGCTTCCAAAAAGGATCTGCTTATGATCCCCTCCTGTTTGCTGAATCTGGCAAAAACAGACGCTAAGTCTTGCCGAGTTTTCTTTTATTTGGGTCTTGGCTCCCTCACGTGCCTTGTTACATTCCCTCTTTTCTTCAGGTTCTAACAAACTAGACCTTCACTCAGATGCAATGTACAGTCTCGGTCTCACCTCGTCTCCGTCTCAGTCTCAGTCTCACCCCGTCTCAGTCTTACCCAGTCTCAATCTCGGTCTCACCCCGTCTCCATATAACCATATAACCATATAACAATCACAGCACGGAAACAGGCCATCTTGGCCCTCCTAGTCCGTGCCGAACCCTTAATCTCACCTAGTCCCACCTACCCGCACTCAGCCCATAACCCTCCACTCCTTTCCTGTCCATATACCTATCCAATTTTACCTTAAATGACACAACTGAACTGGCCTCTACTACTTCTACAGGAAGCTCATTCCACACAGCTATCACTCTTTGAGTAAAGAAATACCCCCTCGTGTTTCCCTTAAACTTCTGCCCCCTAACTCTCAAATCATGTCCTCTAGTTTGAATCTCCCCTACTCTCAATGGAAACAGCCTGTTCACGTCAACTCTATCTATCCCTCTCAAAATTTTAAATACCTCGATCAAATCCCCCCCTCAACCTTCTACGTTCCAATCAATAGAGACCTAACTTGTTCAACCTTTCTCTGTAACTTAATTGCTGAAACCCAGGTAACATCCTAGTAAATCGTCTCTGCACTCTCTCTAATTTATTGATATCTTTCCTATAATTCGGTGACCAGAACTGCACACAATATTCCAAATTTGGCCTTACCAATGCCTTGTACAACTTTAGCATTACATCCCAACTTCTGTACTCAATGCTTTGATTTATAAAGGCCAGCGTTCCAAAAGCCCTCTTCACCACCCTATCTACATGAGACTCCACTTTCAGGGAACTATGCACAGTTATTCCTAGATCTCTCTGTTCCTCTGCATTCCTCAATACTCTGTATGTTCTATTTGGATTATTCCTGCCAAAATGTAGAACCTCACACTTCTCAGCATTAAACTCCATCTGCCAACGTTCAGCCCATTCTTCTAACCGGCATAAATCTCCCTGCAAGCTTTGAAAATCCACCTCATTACCCACAACACCTCCTACCTTAGTATCATCGGCATACTTACTAATCCAATTTACCACCCCATCATCCAGATCATTTATGTATATTACAAACAACATTGGGCCCAAAACAGATCCCTGAGGCACCCCGCTAGTCACCGGCCTCCATCCCGATAAACAATTATCCACCACTACTCTCTGGCATCTCCCATCTAGCCACTGTTGAATCCATTTTATTACTCCAGCATTAATACCTAACGACTGAACCTTCTTAACTAACCTTCCATGTGGAACTTTGTCAAAGGCTTTGCTGAAGTCCATATAGACTACATCCACTGCCTTACCCTCGTCAACATTCCTCGTAACTTCTTCAAAAAATTCAATAAGGTTAGTCAAACATGACCTTCCACGCACAAATCCATGCTGGCTACTTCTAATCAGATCCCGTCTATCCAGATAATTATAAATACTATCTCTAAGAATACTTTCCATTAATTTACCCACCACTGATGTCAAACTGATAGGTCTATAATTGCTAGGCTTCCTTCTAGAACCCTTTTTAAACAATGGAACCACATGAGCAATACGCCAATCCTCCGGCACAATCCCCGTTTCTAATGACATCTTAAAGATCTCCGTCAGAGCTCCTGCTATTTCTACACAAACTTCCCTCAAGGTCCTGGGGAATATCCTGTCAGGACCCGGAGATTTATCCACTTTTAAATTTCTTAAAAGCGCCAGTACCTCCACCTCTTTAATTGTCATAGGTTCCATAACTTCCTTACTTGTTTCCCACACCTTAGACAATTCAATATCCTTCTCCTTAGTGAATACCGAAGAGAAGAAATCATTCAAAATCTCTCCCATCTCCTTCGGTTCCACACATAGCTGACCACTCTGATTCTCTAAGAGGCCAATTTTATCCCTCACTATCCTCTTGCTTTTAATATAACTGTAGAAACCTTTCGGATTTACTTTCACCTTATTTGCCAAACCAACCTCGTATCTTCTTTTAGCTTTTCTAATCTCTTTCTTAAGATTCCTTTTACATTCTTTATATTCCTCGAGCAATTCCTTTACTCCATGCTGCCTATATCTATTGTAGACATCCCTCTTTTTCTGAACCAAATTTCTAATATCCCTTGAAAACCATGGTGCTTTCAAACCTTTAACCTTTCCTTTCACCCTAACAGGAACATAAAGATTCTGTACCCTCATAATTTCACCCTTAAATGACCTCCATTTCTCTATTACATCCTTCCCATAAAACAACTTGACCCAATCCACTCTCTCTAAATCCCTTCTCATCCCCTCAAAGTTAGCCTTTCTCCAATCAAAAATCTCAACTCTAGGTCCAGTCCTGTCCTTCTCCATAATTATATTGAAGCTAATGCTATTGTGATCACTGGACCCGAAGTGCTCCCCAACATATACATCTGTCAGCTGACCTATCGCATTCCCTAACAGGAGATCCAACACTGCCCCATCTCTAGTCGGTACTTCTATGTATTGTTGCAAAAAACTATCCTGCACACATTTCACAAACTCTAAACCATCCAGCCCTTTTACAGAATGAGCTTCCCAGTCTACGTGTGGAAAATTAAAATCTCCCACAATCACCACCTTGTGTTTACTACAAATATCTGCTATCTCCTTACACATTTTCTCTTCCAACTCACGCGCCCCATTAGGTGGCCTATAATACACTCCTATCAGTGTTACTGCACCTTTCCCATTCTTCAATTCCACCCAAATGGCCTCCCTAGAGGAGCTCTCTAATCTATCCTTCCAAAGCACCGCCATAAGATTTTCTCGGACAAGCAATGCAACACCTCCTCCTCTGGCCCCTCCTACTCTATCACACCTGAAGCAACTAAATCCAGGAATATTTAGTTGCCAATCACACCCTTCCTGCAACTATGTTTCACTAATAGCTACAACATCATAATTCCAGGTATCAATCCACGCTTTAAGCTCATCCACCTTTCTTACAATGCTCCTAGCAATAAAATAGATACATTTAAGATACTCTCCATCTCCTCCTCTCTTTCCATCCCTAACAATGCATTCAAATTTATTATCCTTTTCTTTCTTCTCCCCTACATCTTCGGGCTGAGCGCATCCCTTCTCCATCACCTGCCTTTCCTCCCTCACACACTGTCTATTTACTTGCTCCACTGGTGAACTAACCTCCTCTCCCATAGTCTCCTCAAATAGTCTCCTGCCCCCCCATCTTACTAGTTTAAAGTCCGCCCTGTAGCCCTAGCAAACCTCCCCGCTAGGATATTGGTCCCCCCACAATTCAAGTGTAACCCGTCCTTCTTGAACAGGTCACGCCTGCCCCAGAAGAGGTCCCAATGATTCAGAAACTTGAATTCCTGCCTCCTGCTCCAATCCCACAGCCACGCATTCATCCTCCACCTAATTCCATTCCTACTCTCACTGTCGCGTGGCACAGGCAGTAATCCCGAGATTACTACCTTTGCGGTCCTTCTTCTTAACTGCCTTCCTAACTCCCTATACTCTCGTTTCAGGACCTCTTCCCCTTTCCTTCCTATGTCATTGGTACCTACATGTACCACGACCTCTGGCTCTTCACCCTCCCACTTCAGGATATCTTGGACACGGTCAGAAACGTCCCGAGCCCTGGCACCAGGGAGGCAAATTACCATCCGGGACTCCCGGTCACCTCCACAGAAATGCCTGTCTGAACCCCTGACTATCGAGTCCCCTATTACTATGGTCCTCTTTCTTCTATCCCTACCCTTCTGAGCTACAGAGCCATCCTCTGTGCCGGAGGCTCGGCCACTGTCACTCCCACCAGGTAGGCTGTCCCTCCCAACAGTACTCAAACATGAGTACTTATTGTCAAGAAGTACAGCCACTGGGGTACTCTCTAGTACCTGCCTCTTCCCCTTCCTGACTGTAACCCACCTATCTGCCTCCCGTGGCCCTGGTGTGACCACCTGCCTGTAACTCCTCTCTATCACCTCCTCACTCTCCCTGACCAGGCGAAGGTCATCGAGCTGCAGCTCCAGTTCCCTAACTCGGTCCCTCAGGAGCTGCAGTTCGGCGCACCTGGCGCAGATGTGGACATCCGGGAGGCTCGGTCTCACCCCATCTCAGTCTCGGTCTCACCCCATCTCAGTCTCAGTTTCACTCTGTCTTGGTCTCACCCCGTCTCAGTCTCAGTCTCACCCTGTCTCAGTCTCAGTCTCACCCCATCTCAGTCTCAGTCTCACCCCGTCTCAGTCTCAGTCGCACTCTGTCTCGGTCTCACCCCGTCTCAGTCTCAGTCTCACCCCGTCTCAGTCTCAGTCTCACCCCGTCTCAGTCTCAGTCTCACCCCGTCTCAGTCTCAGTCGCACTCTGTCTTGGTCTCACCCCGTCTCAGTCTCAGTCTCACCCTGTCTCAGTCTCAGTCTCACCCCATCTCAGTCTCCGTCTCACCCCGTCTCAGTCTCACTCTGTCTCAGTCTCACCCCGTCTCAGTCTCAGTCTCACTCTGTCTCGGTCTCACCCTGTCTCAGTCTCAGTCTCACCCTGTCTCAGTCTCAGTCTCACCCTGTCTCAGTCTCAGTCTCATCCTGTCTCAGTCTCAGTCTCACCCTATCTCAGTCTCACTCTGTCTCGGTCTCACCCCGTCTCAGTCTCACTCTGTCTCGGTCTCACTCTGTCTCGGTCTCACTCTGTCTCGGTCTCACCCTGTCTCGGTCTCACCCTGTCTCGGTCTCACCCTGTCTCGGTCTCACCCTGTCTCGGTCTCACTCTGTCTCGGTCTCACTCTGTCTCGGTCTCGGTCTCACTCTGTCTCGGTCTCGGTCTCACTCTGTCTCGGTCTCGGTCTCACTCTGTCTCGGTCTCGGTCTCACTCTGTCTCGGTCTCACTCTGTCTCGGTCTCACCCCGTCTCGGTCTCACCCCGTCTCGGTCTCACCCCGTCTCGGTCTCACCCCGTCTCGGTCTCACCCCGTCTCGGTCTCACCCCGTCTCGGTCTCACCCCGTCTCGGTCTCACCCCGTCTCGGTCTCACCCTGTCTCAGTCTCGGTCTCACCCTGTCTCAGTCTCGGTCTCACCCCGTCTCAGTCTCGGTCTCACCCCGTCTCGGTCTCACCCCGTCTCAGTCTCACCCCGTCTCAGTCTCACCCCGTCTCAGTCTCGGTCTCACCCCGTCTCAGACGGAGCCTGGTTTACAGGCCTCAGTACCACTGGCATCCTGCTTGCCAGCCCGGTAACTGAAAGGAACCGGTCTCCTGAGGCTATGCTGCTCCGGAATCAGTTGATTCGCTTAACAAGGCTGTCTGCATTTCCAATGGGTACGGAATTGGTTAGATGCCGAACAGTGGCGAGACAGGCGGGTTTATTATCACTGATGTATGGTATGAAGTTTGTTGTGCAAGAGCAGTACAAAGTTCAATACATTCAAATGAATACAAGTTACAATAAGAGCTTTTTAAAAAAGCAGTGCAGAAAGAGAACAAAGCAGTGATGTAGTGTGTGTGATGAAGGTCACTTTTCGAGGCATTGGTTTTTGAAGTTGCCCTTGATAGTGAGGAGGCGGGTGCCCATGATTCTCTGCACCATTGCGTCACTGGGTTATGCACAGTGCAGATTAGATACCAGTAAATCTTGCTTTATTTTGCCCTATCACAAGCTCCCGGAGCACAGATTAGACACTAAGTAATTACCGCTTCCCACATTCCACCAAATACATGTAGACGAGCAACCTCATGGGTTAATGATGTGAAACAGGCAAGCATGACTGCTGTGGAACAGAGGCAAGTGACTGCATCTTATGCGAATAGAATTAGTTTATTGATTCTGATGTGAAACAGGGTGGAGCTTAGGACCCTGTACAGACATGCTGGCTGACAGTGTCACGCACTGAGAGCTTCCAAGAATTCCCCATTCCACTCATTCCAGCCTGTCTCTTCTGGGTTCCAGGCTCGTATCCTCTGACACGTTTCTGTCTCTGCTCTTTTCCAGGGAAGCTCGGAGAACCGGCAGGTGGACGGAGAGCTCCGGAGCACCAGGTAAGTTGAGCAGGTGTGGTGTGGACAGAGAAGCGGGGGGGGGGGGGGGGGGCTATAACACTGAGCGGGAGACTTGTCGAAGTGTTGCTTCAGTAACTCTTCTGTCCGAGTCCACAGTCCACGCAGACAGACCCAGACTGAGGAAATATTTATTGGTCTGCATGTTCCCTCCCATTTCCACCCCCCGAATTACAGCTGTTACATGTACAACCCTACGTGTGTACACGATGTGAGATGTGTCAGAGTGTTTCTGTAAGGGGTACGGGGTGTGTCAGTGTGATAGTGAGGGGTGTGTCGGTGTCACAGTGAGCGGTGTGGGGTTGTCAGTGTCACAGTGAGGGGTGTGTCAGTGTCACAGTGAGGGGTGTGGTGTGTCGGTGTCACAGTGAGGGGTGTGGGGTTGTCAGTGTCACAGTGAGGGGTGTGTCAGTGTCACAGTGAGGGGTGTGGGGTGTGTCGGTGTCACAGTGAGGGGTGTCTGGTGTCAGTGTCACAGTGAGGTGTGGGGTGTCAGTGTCACAGTGAGGGGTGTGGGGTGTATCGGTGTCACAGTGAGGGGTGTGGGGTGTTAGTGTCACAGTGAGGGGTGTGGGGTGTCAGTGTCACAGTGAGGGGTGTGGGGTGTGTCGTTGTCACAGTGAGGGGTGTGGTGTGTCGGTGTCACAGTGAGGGGTGTCTGGTGTCAGTGTCACAGTGAGGTGTGGGGTGTCAGTGTCACAGTGAGGGGTGTGGGGTGTCAGTGTCACAGTGAGGTGTGGGGTGTCAGTGTCACAGTGAGGGGTGTGTGGGGTGTGTCGGTGTCACAGTGAGGGGTGTGGTGTGTCGTTGTCACAGTGAGGGGTGTGGGGTGTCAGTGTCACAGTGAGGGGTGTGGGGTGTGTCGTTGTCACAGTGAGAGGTGTGGGATGTCGGTGTCACAGTGAGGTGTGGGATGTCAGTGTCACAGTGAGGGGTGTGGGATGTCAGTGTCACAGTGAGGGGTGTGGGGTGTATCGGTGTCACAGTGAGGGGTGTGGGGTGTCAGTGTCACAGTGAGGGGTGTGGGGTGTCGGTGTTGCAGTGAGGGGTGTGGGGTGTGTCAGTGTCACAGTGAGGGGTGTGGGGTGTCGGTGTCAAAGTGGGGGATGGGGTGTGTCAGTGTCACAGTGAGAGTTGTGGGATGTCAGTGTCACAGTGAGGGGTGAGGGGTGTATCGGTGTCACAGTGAGGGGTGTGGGGTGTCAGTGTCACAGTGAGGGGTGTGGGGTGTCGGTGTTGCAGTGAGGGGTGTGGGGTGTGTCAGTGTCACAGTGAGGGGTGTGGGGTGTCGGTGTCAAAGTGGGGGATGGGGTGTGTCAGTGTCACAGTGAGGGGTGTGGGGTGTCGGTGTCACAGTGAGGGGTGTGGGGTGTATCGGTGTCACAGTGAGGGGTGTGGGGTGTCAGTGTCACAGTGAGGGGTGTGGGGTGTGTCAGTTTCACAGTGAGGGGTGTGTCAGTGTCACAGTGATGGGTGTTGGGTGTGTCAGTGTCACAGTGAGGGGTGTGTCGGTGTCACAGTGAGGGGTGTGGGGTGTCAGTGTCACAGTGAGGGGTGTGGGGTGTGTCAGTGTCACAGTGAGGGGTGTGGGGTGTGTCGGTGTCAGTGAGGGGTGTGGGGTGTCAGTGTCACAGTGAGGGGTGTGGGGTGTGTCAGTGTCACCGTGAGGGGTGTGGGGTGTGTCAGTGTCACCGTGAGGGGTGTGGGGTGTATCGGTGTCACGGGGAGGGGTTGTGGGGTGTCAGTGTCACAGTGAGGTGTGTGGAGAGTGTCGGTGTCACAGTGAGGAGTGTGGGGTGTGTCAGTGTCACAGAGGGGTGTGGGGAGTGTCGGTGTCACAGTGAGGGGTGTGGGGTGTCAGTGTCACAGTGAGGGGTGTGGGGTGTGTCAGTGTCTCAGTGAGGGGTGTGGGGTGTGTCAGTGTTACAGTGAGGGGTGTGGGGTGTATCGGTGTCACAGTGAGGGGTGTGTGGGGTGTGCTGGTGTCACAGTGAGGAGTGTGGGGTGTGTCGGTGTCACAGTGAGGGGTGTGGGGTGTCAGTGTCACAGTGAGGGGTGAGGGGTGTGTCAGTGTCACAGTGAGGGGTGTGGGGTGTCAGTGTCACAGTGAGGGGTGTGGGGTGTGTCAGTGTCACCGTGAGGGGTGTGGGGTGTCAGTGTCACAGTGAGGGGTGTGGGGTGTCAGTGTCACAGTGAGGGGTGTGGGGTGTGTCAGTGTCACAGTGAGGGGTGTGGGGTGTGTCAGTGTCACAGTGAGGGGTGAGGGGTGTATCAGTGTCACAGTGAGGGGTGTGGGATGTCAGTGTCACAGTGAGGGGTGTGGGGTGTGTCAGTGTCTCAGTGAGGGGTGTGTGGTGTGTCAGTGTCACAGTGAGGGGTGTGTGGTGTCGGTGTCACAGTGAGGGAAGTGGGGTGTCAGTGTCACAGTGAGGTGTGGGGTGTCAGTGTTACAGTGAGGGGTGTGGGGTGTATCGGTGTCACAGTGAGGGGTGTGGGGTGTCGGTGTCACAGTGAGGGGTGTGGGGTGTGTCAGTGTCACGGTGTGGGATGTGTCAGTGTCACAGTGAGGGGTGTGTCAGTGTCACAGTGATGGGTGTGGGGTGTGTCAGTGACACAGTGAAAGGTGTGGAGTGTGTCAGTGTCACAGTGAGGGGTGTGGGGTGTGTCAGTGTCGCAGTGAGGGGTGTGGGGTGTCAGTGTCACAGTGAGTGGTGTGGGGTGTATTGGTGTCACAGTGAGGGGTGTGGGGTGTGTCAGTGACACAGTGAGGGGTGTGGGGTGTCAGTGTCACAGTGAGGGGTGTGGGGTGTGTCAGTGTCGCAGTGAGGGGTGTGGGGTGTCAGTGTCACAGTGAGTGGTGTGGGGTGTATTGGTGTCACAGTGAGGGGTGTGGGGTGTGTCAGTGACACAGTGAGGTGTGTGGAGAGTGTCAGTGACACAGTGAGGGGTGTGGGGTGTCGGTGTCAAAGTGGGGGATGGGGTGTGTCAGTGTCACAGTGAGGGGTGTGTCAGTGTCACAGTGATGGGTGTGGGGTGTGTCAGTGACACAGTGAAAGGTGTGGAGTGTGTCAGTGTCACAGTGAGGGGTGTGGAGTGTGTCAGTGTCACAGTGAGGGGTGTGGGGTGTGTCAGTGTCGCAGTGAGGGGTGTGGGGTGTCAGTGTCACAGTGAGTGGTGTGGGGTGTATTGGTGTCACAGTGAGGGGTGTGGGGTGTGTCAGTGTCACAGTGAGGTGTGTGGAGAGTGTCAGTGACACAGTGAGGGGTGTGGGGTGTCGGTGTCAAAGTGGGGGATGGGGTGTGTCAGTGTCACAGTGAGGGGTGTGGGGTGTATCGGTGTCACAGTGAGGGGTGTGGGGTGTGTCATTGTCACAGTGAGGGGTGTGGTGTGTCGTTGTCACAGTGAGGGGTGTGGGGTGTCAGTGTCACAGTGAGGGGTGTGGGGTGTATCGGTGTCACAGTGAGGGGTGTGGTGTGTCGTTGTCACAGTGAGGGGTGTGGGGTGTCAGTGTCACAGTGAGGGGTGTGGGGTGTATCGGTGTCACAGTGAGGGGTGTGGTGTGTCGTTGTCACAGTGAGGGGTGTGGGGTGTCAGTGTCACAGTGAGGGGTGTGGGGTGTATCGGTGTCACAGTGAGGGGTGTGGTGTGTCGTTGTCACAGTGAGAGGTGTGGGGTGTCGGTGTCACAGTGAGGGGTGTGGGATGTCAGTGTCACAGTGAGGGGTGAGGGGTGTATCGGTGTCACAGTGAGGGGTGTGGGGTGTCAGTGTCACAGTGAGGGGTGTGGGGTGTCGGTGTTGCAGTGAGGGGTGTGGGATGTCAGTGTCACAGTGAGGGGTGAGGGGTGTATCGGTGTCACAGTGAGGGGTGTGGGGTGTCGGTGTTGCAGTGAGGGGTGTGGGGTGTCGGTGTCAAAGTGAGAGTTGTGGGATGTCAGTGTCACAGTGAGGGGTGAGGGGTGTATCGGTGTCACAGTGAGAGGTGTGGGGTGTCAGTGTCACAGTGAGGAGTGTGGGGTGTCAGTGTCACAGTGAGGGGTGTGGGGTGTCGGTGTTGCAGTGAGGGGTGTGGGGTGTGTCAGTGTCACAGTGAGGGGTGTGGGGTGTCGGTGTCAAAGTGGGGGATGGGGTGTGTCAGTGTCACAGTGAGGGGTGTGGGGTGTCGGTGTCACAGTGAGGGGTGTGGGGTGTATCGGTGTCACAGTGAGGGGTGTGGGGTGTCAGTGTCACAGTGAGGGGTGTGGGGTGTGTCAGTTTCACAGTGAGGGGTGTGTCAGTGTCACAGTGATGGGTGTTGGGTGTGTCAGTGTCACAGTGAGGGGTGTGTCGGTGTCACAGTGAGGGGTGTGGGGTGTATCGGTGTCACAGTGAGGGGTGTGGGGTGTGTCAGTGTCACCGTGAGGGGTGTGGGATGTATCGGTGTCACAGTGAGGGGTGTGGGGTGTGTCGGTGTCACCGTGAGGGGTGTGGGGTGTATCGGTGTCACCGTGAGGGGTGTGGGGTGTATCGGTGTCACGGGGAGGGGTGTGGGGTGTCAGTGTCACAGTGAGGTGTGTGGAGAGTGTCGGTGTCACAGTGAGGAGTGTGGGGTGTGTCGGTGTCACAGTGAGGGGTGTGGGGTGTGTCGGTGTCACAGAGGGGTGTGGGGAGTGTCGGTGTCACAGTGAGGGGTGTGTGGGGTGTGCTGGTGTCACAGTGAGGAGTGTGGGGTGTGTCGGTGTCACAGAGGGGTGTGGGGAGTGTCGATGTCACAGTGAGGGGTGTGGGGTGTCAGTGTCACAGTGAGAGGTGTGGGGTGTCAGTGTCACAGTGAAGGGTGTGGGGTGTCAGTGTCACAGTGAGGGGTGTGGGGTGTGTCGTTGTCACAGTGAGAGGTGTGGGATGTCGGTGTCACAGTGAGGGGTGTGGTGTGTCAGTGTCACAGTGAGGTGGGGGGTGTCAGTGTCACAGTGAGGTGTGGGGTGTCAGTGTCACAGTGAGGGGTGTGGGGTGTGTCGGTGTCACAGTGAGGGGTGTCTGGTGTCAGTGTCACAGTGAGGTGTGGGGTGTCAGTGTCACAGTGAGGGGTGTGTGGGGTGCATCGGTGTCACAGTGAGGGGTGTGGGGTGTCAGTGTCACAGTGAGGTGTGGGGTGTCAGTGTTACAGTGAGGGGTGTGGGGTGTATCGGTGTCACAGTGAGGGGTGTGGGGTGTCGGTGTCACAGTGAGGGGTGTGGGGTGTGTCAGTGTCACGGTGTGGGTTGTGTCAGTGTCACAGTGAGGGGTGTGTCAGTGTCACAGTGAGGGGTGTGGGGTGTGTCAGTGTCACAGTGAGAGGTGTGGAGTGTGTCAGTGTCACAGTGAGAGGTGTGGGGTGTATCGGTGTCACAGTGAGAGGTGTGTGGTGTCGGTGTCACAGTGAGGGTTGTGGGGTGTCAGTGTCACAGTGAGGGTTGTGGGGTGTATCGGTGTCACAGTGAGGGGTGTGGGGTGTGTCGGTGTCACAGTGAGGGGTGTGGGGTGTGTCGGTGTCAGTGAGGGGTGTGGGGTGTCAGTGTCACAGTGAGGTGTGTGGAGAGTGTCGGTGTCACAGTGAGGGGTGTGGGGTGTGTCGGTGTCAGTGAGGGGTGTGGGGTGTCAGTGTCACAGTGAGGTGTGTGGAGAGTGTCGGTGTCACAGGGAGGGGTGTGGGGTGTGTCGGTGTCACAGTGAGGTGTGGGGTGTGTCGGTGTCACAGTGAGGGGTGTGGGGTGTCAGTGTCACAGTGAGGGGTGTGGGGTGTGTCGGTGTCACAGTGAGGGGTGTGGGGTGTATCGGTGTCACAGTGAGGGGTGTGGGGTGTCAGTGTCACAGTGAGGGGTGTGGGGTGTGACAGTGTCACAGTGAGGGGTGTGGGGTGTATCGGTGTCACAGTGAGGGGTGTGGGGTGTCAGTGTCACAGTGAGGGGTGTGGGGTGTGTCAGTGTCACAGTGAGGGGTGTGGGGTGTGTCAGTGTCACAGTGAGGGGTGTCGGGTGTCAGTGTCACAGTGAGGTGTGTGGGGTGTGTCAGTGTCACAGTGAGGGGTGTGGGGTGTGTCAGTGTCACAGTGAGGAGTGTGGGGTGTATCGGTGTCACAGTGAGGAGTGTGGGGTGTCAGTGTTACAGTGAGAGGTGTGGAGTGTGTCAGTGTCACAGTGAGAGGTGTGGAGTGTGTCGGTGTCACAGTGAGGGGGGTGGGGTGTATCAGTGTCACAGTGAGGGGTGTGGGGTGTCAGTGTCACAGTGAGGGGTGTGGGGTGTCGGTGTCACAGTGAGGAGTGTGGGGTGTGTCGGTGTCACAGAGGGGTGTGGGGTGTCAGTGTCACAGTGAGGGGTGTGGGGTGTGTCAGTGTCACAGAGAGGGGTGTGGGGTCTGTCAGTGTCACAGTGAGGGGTGTGGGGTGTATCGGTGTCACAGTGAGGGGTGTGGGGTGTCGGTGTCACAGAGAGGGGTGTGGGGTGTCAGTGTCACAGTGAGGGGTGTGGAGTGTCAGTGTCACAGTGAGGGGTGTTGGGTGTGTCAGTGTCACGGTGTGGGTTGTGTCAGTGTCACAGTGAGGGGTGTGTCAGTGTCACAGTGAGAGGTGTGGAGTGTGTCAGTGTCACAGTGAGGGGTGTGGGGTGTGTCAGTGTCACAGTGATGGGTGTGGGGTGTGTCAGTGTCACAGTGAGAGGTGTGGAGTGTGTCAGTGTCACAGTGAGGGGTGTGGAGTGTGTCAGTGTCACGGTGTGGGTTGTGTCAGTGTCACAGTGAGGGGTGTGTCAGTGTCAGAGTGATGGGTGTGGGGTGTGTCAGTGTCACGGTGTGGGTTGTGTCAGTGTCACAGTGAGGGGTGTGTCAGTGTCACAGTGATGGGTGTGGGGTGTGTCAGTGTCACAGTGAGAGGTGTGGGGTGTATCGGTGTCACAGTGAGGGGTGTGGGGTGTGTCAGTGTCACAGTGAGGGGTGTGGGGTGTCGGTGTCACAGTGAGGGGTGTGGGGTGTCAGTGTCACAGTGAGGGGTGTGGGTGTCGGTGTCACAGTGAGGGGTGAGGGGTGTCAGTGTCACAGTGAGAGGTGTGGAGTATGTCAGTGTCACAGTGAGGGTTGTGGGGTGTCAGTGTCACAGTGAGTGTGTGGAGTGTGTCAGTGTCACAGTGAGGGGTGTGGGGTGTGTCAGTGTCACAGTGATGGGTGTGGGGTGTGTCAGTGTCACAGTGAGAGGTGTGGAGTGTGTCAGTGTCACAGTGAGGGGTGTGGAGTGTGTCAGTGTCACGGTGTGGGTTGTGTCAGTGTCACAGTGAGGGGTGTGTCAGTGTCACAGTGATGGGTGTGGGGTGTGTCAGTGTCACGGTGTGGGTTGTGTCAGTGTCACAGTGAGGGGTGTGTCAGTGTCACAGTGATGGGTGTGGGGTGTGTCAGTGTCACAGTGAGAGGTGTGGAGTGTGTCAGTGTCACAGTGATGGGTTTGGGGTGTGTCAGTGTCACAGTGAGAGGTGTGGAGTGTGTCAGTGTCACAGTGAGCGGTGTGGAGTGTGTCAGTGTCACAGTGAGAGGTGTGGGGTGTATCGGTGTCACAGTGAGGGGTGTGGGGTGTGCTGGTGTCACAGTGAGGGGTGTGGGGTGTGTCAGTGTCACAGTGAGGGGTGTGGGGTGTGTCAGTGTCACAGTGATGGGTGTGGGGTGTGTCAGTGTCACAGTGAGAGGTGTGGAGTGTGTCAGTGTCACAGGGAGGGGTGTGGAGTGTGTCAGTGTCACAGTGAGAGGTGTGGGGTGTATCGGTGTCACAGTGAGGGGTGTGGGGTGTGTCAGTGTCACAGTGAGGGGTGTGGGGTGTCGGTGTCACAGTGAGGGGTGTGGGGTGTCAGTGTCACAGTGAGAGGTGTGGAGTATGTCAGTGTCACAGTGAGGGGTGTGGGGTGTGTCAGTGTCACAGTGAGGGGTGTGGGGTGTATCGGTGTCACAGTGAGGTGGGGGGTGTCAGTGTCACAGTGAGAGGTGTGGAGTGTGTCAGTGTCACAGTGTGGGGTGGGGGGTGTCAGTGTCACAGTGAGGGGTGTGGGGTGTGTCGGTGTCACAGTGAGAGGTGGGGGGTGTCAGTGTCACAGTGAGGGGTGTGGGGTGTGTCGGTGTCACAGTGAGAGGTGGGGGGTGTCAGTGTCACAGTGAAGGGTGTTGGGTGTGTCAGTGTCACGGTGTGGGTTGTGTCAGTGTCACAGTGAGGGGTGTGTCAGTGTCACAGTGAGGGGTGTGTGGAGTGTGTCGGTGTCACAGTGAGGTGTGGGGTGTCGGTGTCACAGTGAGAGGTGGGGGGTGTCAGTGTCACAGTGAGGTGTGGGGTGTGTCGGTGTCTCAGTGAGGGGTGTGGGGTGTGTCGGTGTCACAGTGAGAGGTGGGGTGTCGGTGTCACAGTGAGAGGTGGGGGGTGTCAGTGTCACAGTGAGAGGTGTGGGGTGTCAGTGTCACAGTGAGGGGTGGGGGGTGTCAGTGTCACAGTGAGGGGTGTGGGGTGTCAGTGTTACAGTGAGGGGTGTGGGGTGTGTCGGTGTCACAGTGAGAGGTGTGGGGTGTCAGTGTCACAGTGAGAGGTGTGGGGTGTCAGTGTCACAGTGAGGGGTGGGGGGTGTCAGTGTCACAGTGAGAGGTGGGGGGTGTCAGTGTCACAGTGAGAGGTGGGGGGTGTCAGTGTCACCGTGAGAGGTGTGGGGTGTCAGTGTCACAGTGAGGGGTGGGGGGTGTCAGTGTCACAGTGAGAGGTGGGGGGTGTCAGTGTCACAGTGAGAGGTGGGGGGTGTCAGTGTCACAGTGAGAGGTGGGGGGTGTCGGTGTCACAGTGAGGGGTGTGGGGTGTCGGTGTCACAGTGAGGGGTGTGGGGTGTCAGTGTCACAGTGAGAGGTGTGGAGTATGTCAGTGTCACAGTGAGGGGTGTGGGGTGTCAGTGTCACAGTGAGAGGTGGGGGGTGTCAGTGTCACAGTGAGAGGTGGGGGGTGTCAGTGTCACAGTGAGAGGTGGGGGGTGTCAGTGTCACAGTGAGGGGTGTGGGGTGTGTCAGTGTCACAGTGAGGGGTGTCGGGTGCATTGGTGTCACAGTGAGGGGTGTGGGGTGTGTCAGTGTCACAGTGAGGGGTGTGGGGTGTATCGGTGTCACAGTGAGGGGTGTTGGGTGTGTCAGTGTCACGGTGTGGGTTGTGTCAGTGTCACAGTGAGGGGTGTGTCAGTGTCACAGTGAGGGGTGTGTGGAGTGTGTCGGTGTCACAGTGAGGTGTGGGGTGTCGGTGTCACAGTGAGAGGTGTGGAGTGTGTCAGTGTCACAGTGTGGGGTGGGGGGTGTCAGTGTCACAGTGAGGGGTGTGGGGTGTGTCGGTGTCACAGTGAGAGGTGGGGGGTGTCAGTGTCACAGTGAGCGGTGTGGGGTGTGTCGGTGTCACAGTGAAGGGTGTTGGGTGTGTCAGTGTCACGGTGTGGGTTGTGTCAGTGTCACAGTGAGGGGTGTGTCAGTGTCACAGTGAGGGGTGTGTGGAGTGTGTCGGTGTCACAGTGAGGTGTGGGGTGTCGGTGTCACAGTGAGGTGTGGGGTGTGTCGGTGTCACAGTGAGAGGTGGGGTGTCGGTGTCACAGTGAGAGGTGGGGGGTGTCAGTGTCACAGTGAGGTGTGGGGTGTGTCGGTGTCACAGTGAGGGGTGGGGGGGTGTCAGTGTCACAGTGAGAGGTGTGGGGTGTCAGTGTCACAGTGAGAGGTGGGGTGTCGGTGTCACAGTGAGAGGTGGGGGGTGTCAGTGTCACAGTGAGGTGTGGGGTGTGTCGGTGTCACAGTGAGGGGTGGGGGGGTGTCAGTGTCACAGTGAGAGGTGTGGGGTGTCAGTGTCACAGTGAGAGGTGTGGGGTGTCAGTGTCACAGTGAGGGGTGGGGGGTGTCAGTGTCACAGTGAGGGGTGGGGGGTGTCGGTGTCACCGTGTGTCAGGGTTACTTCACCCTGCTCGCCAATGCCATCTCCTGGTCCCTTCTCGCTCTCCTAATTTCATTCTTCATTTCCTTCCTGGCAAACTTCTAATTTTCTCGAACTGTATTAGTTATCTAGTTTCTTGAACCTTTCGTAAGCTTTTCTTTTTTACTTTGCTAGTCTTGTACACCGTGGTACTTTTTCCCTGCCTCAGTGGAACAGATCTATGCAGAATGCCAAGCAAGTTTTCCCTGAACATTTGCCACATTTCTGCCGTGCATTTCCCTGAGAACATCTGCTCCCAATTTATGCTCCCAAGTTCCTGCTTGATAGCATCATATTTTCCCCGACCCCAATTAAATGTTTTCCCAATTTGTCTGTTCCTATCTCTCTCCAGTGCTATGGTAATTGACACCCAGGAGTTTCCCGACCCCTGTCCACTCCCAATCCCTGATGAGGTCTGACTCATTCATCTCTGGTTTCCTCCTCTGAAGTCACCTGCTCAGCTCTTTGGCCTTGCTGACATTGAGTGAGAGGCAGTTGTAGTGGCCTCACTCAGCCAGAATTTCAATGTATGCTGGTTTGTCACCACATTTGATTCAGCCAACAGTGAGCAAACTCAAACGCGGCATTGGAGCTGTGCTTAGCCACACAGTCACGTGTGCAAAGTGCGTAGAGCAGCGGACTAAGCCCACACCTGCGCTGATGGAGATTGAGGAGATGTCATTGCCAATCTGCACTGACTGGGGTCTGCAGGTGATGAAATCGGGGAGCAGTTGCACAGGGCGGTATCAGTGTGCGGGCAGTGGAGCTTAGCGATGTGCGTTAATGGAATGATAGTGTTTAGCGCTGAGCTGTAGTCCTGACCAACGCACCTTCATTGTCCGGGCATCTGCTCCCTCTCTCAACCTGTGAAAGTGGGTGAGATGGAAATCCAATTATGTTTGTTCTGCAATGATGCAAAGAGAGCTCAGTATGTTACATCTGATGCACAAGTGTGGGGTCTGAGTGGGATTAATCTTGTTTACGTGCTGTGTTCATCCCTGTAATGTAGCAGAATATAAACGTATTTTGGGGTTTAGAGCTAAGGTTATCCTGGGATCATCAGGAGTCACAAACATTCCCGTAGCTGGTCCTCATTTGAGAAGGACAGCAAGGTGTAATGTGTGACACAGGCTCTCAAGGTGGGAACAACCCACCAACCTAAAGGCAGGGCTTTCCCTTTGCATCTTCCCACAGGCGGCCATGAAATAACGAAAACCATGGAATCCATTCGAAGAAAAACATCAATCCCCATCACCCACAGGCACAAGAAAAATCTTACTGCTCAAACATTTAAAAAAGCACAGAATATAACACACAAAACCAAAAGAGCCCAGGCACATTCAGTTGATCTTTTATTTCTTTATTTAGCGATTCTGCGCAGAGTAGGCCTTACGGCCCTTTAGGCCCCACAGCCCTGACTAACCCTAACCTAATCACGAGACAAGTTACAATGACCGATTAACCTACCTTTGGACTGTGGGAGGAAACCCACACATTCCACATACAGAGACTCCTCCCACTACTCCGAACGGCAGAATGCCCCCAGCTGTGACGGCTGAGCTCATCGCCACACCACCCTGGGTGAGGGATGTAAAACTGCGTTACGGACAGAAGTTACACTGCAGCTCCACAGTGCTCCAGGTTTAGCTGCATCTCGTCAATGTTCTGGACACTGTACTTCATGCAGAAGTGGTTTATTTGATCTGCAAGAGGTCTGTTCAGTGGTCGTGTAACAGCGGGATAGAATCCATTGTTGAGACTGGTACTATGGCCTTCATGCCTCTGTATTTTCTCCCTGATGGGAGGGGGAGAAGAGAGAATGTTTGGGGTGGAGGAGTCTTTGATCATGTTGTTTGCTTTCCTGAGGCAGTGGGATGTGCAGATAGAGTCCATGGATGGGAGGCTGTTTCTCTGATAGACTGCACTGTGTTCCCAACTCCACAGTTCCATGTGGTCATGCTGACAAGCCACAGCTACCTTTGCAGTGACCCCTGAATTTCCAGATTTCCATACATTATTCTGGAATGGGGTTGGACTTAAAGATTAGCTTAACCTGTCGCTTGTACATCGGAACATAGGGTGAAATGTGTTGTTTGCGTCAATGACCAGCACAATCCGGGGGTGTGCTGGGGGCAGCCTCTAAGTACAGGCACTTTTCCAGTGCCCAGAACTCACTAACCCTAACCCATACGTGTTTGGAACGTGGGAGGAGACCAAAGCATTGAGAGGAATCTTGTGGTCACAGGGAGAAGGTACAAACTCCTTACTGAGAGTGGTGGGAATTGAACCCTGATCAGAGATCTCTAGCGCTGTAAAGCATTACGCCAACCGCATCCCAGAATAATGGTTTTGGCCAGATTTCCCACAACACAGCCCTGAATTGGCTCCGTTTGTGGAGCCAAGTTCCATTCTGGTGCAGACGCCAGGGGAAGAGATTGTGGAGACATTGGACTTCAGACTGGAACGTCAACAATAGCGGTGAGCAGTGAGTGCGACGCAGACTTCCGACAGAAATCTTAATCCGTAAACTTTGCTGTCCTCCCCTTCCCCCCCAGAGCAATGACCTCACCCCCCAGGTGGGAACAGTCAGCTGTCAATCACGGACCCAACCACCAGCACGCTGTGTTGTCGAGCAACAGGAGTATCCAGAGAGAAGATAGGCCAGACCAGCCGTCATCCTCAAAAGGTAGGCTCTTGCACGGTGGGACTTCTATGGTGCCCTGCTTCACCTCGGTTAGCGCATGGCACCGTTCAGGCCCTTTGGCCCACGGTACTGTGCTGATCATTTGACCTGCTCTAAGATCGATCTAACCCTTCCCTCCTACGTGGCCCTCCACTTTTGCTTTCATCCAAGTTGCTACCTAAGGATCTCTTAGATGTCCCTAATCTGTCTGCTTCTTCCCCCCCACCCCCCCCCCGACAGGATGTCGTTCATAATCAGAATCAGGTTTACTATCGCACCATATGTCGTGTAATTTGTTGTTCTGCCACAGTAGTACATTGCAATACATAATTTTAAAAACTAAATTATAATATATATAATATACAGTATATAAAAATAGAATTAAGTAAGTAGTGCAAAAAGAGAGGAAAATAATAGTGAGGTATTGTTTATAGGTTCATTGTCTGTTCAGAAATCTGTTGGCAGCGGGGAAGAAGCTGTTTTTGAAAAGTTGAGGGTATGTCTTCAGGCTCCTGTATCTCCTCCATGATGTGAGGTGGAGAGGGTTTAACCCCTGATGGACTGGACTGGGATTTTCTATTCAGGGGATTTTGTGCGTGGCCGAGTGAGAATCCTCATCTCAGGATACATTGACTCTCCCATGCTCCTTCCGGTGTGAGTGGGAGATGAGTTAATGGCTCGTCCGGAGGGTGATGTGTGCAAAGTTTCTCCGTCTCACTCTCCTTCTCTCTTTGTGTAGGTCCTTGCACTTCAGGGCACAATGACTCTGCGTCAGAAAGATCCAGCAACTCGGAAATATCAAAGGTAATGGTGGACACAGCCAGGTTTACTGTCCACCTGTCTGTCTGGTTCTAGCCTTGAGGTGTTGCCCTGTCCTAGACAGGTTAATGAATGGTGACAGTGTTGAATCACACCCGTGAGCTGTGGGCCAACACCTGTAAGTAGTTCCCATTGTCTTTGTGAAAGGAAACCTGCCAATCTTACCAGCTGTCACTGGCATTACCACAGAGGCAAAGTTTCTTTGACACTATCCCACCAGGTACTGCCAGAGCTGGAAGACTATGGGTGAGGGACAATATCACTGTTCTCTTCTTCAATAGTAAGCCATAAGACATAGGACAGAATGAGGCCATTTGGCCCATCAAGTCTACAATACTGGGGATTCCCTGGTTACTGAAGACCAAATTTACAGAATTCTGACAGAGCAAATCCTCTCCAAAAAATTAAAGCATTTTTCAAAACAGGACAGTCAGTTACAGAAATGAAAACATCTTCACAGGCTGCGGAATTCAAAAGTGTACACAGATAATCAGCCTGCAGTGACCAAACATGTACAGGTTACGACAGAGTTCTGATCCCCGTAATCCAAACAGTTTGCAAATTGGAAATGTAGTCACGCAATGATGAGTTTAAGTAAACAACATATTCAACTCAAGAGCAATGAAGACCATTCCCAATTCTCTGCCAGATACAATGGTATTGCCACAAACCAATTTCTTACGCAGCAGATGCCTAGAGAGCCATAGCAACCTGGAAATGTACGGGCACTAGGACACTTTATCAGGTACACCTGTACACCTGCTCATTAATGCAAATATCTAATCAGCCAATCATGTGGCAGCAACTCAATGTATAAAAGCATGCAGACATGGTCAAGAGGTTCAGTTGTCCTTCAGACCAAACATCAGAATGGGGAAGGAATGTGATCCAAGTGACTTTGGCCATGGAATGATTATCGGTGCCAGACAGGGTGGTTTGAGTATCTCAGAAACTGCTGATCTCCTGGGATTTCATGCACAATGTAAGGGTTGACAGAGAATGGTGTGAAAAACAAAAAAAAAACATCCAATGAGCAGCAGTTCTGTGGGTGAAAATGCCTTGTTGATGAGAGAGGTCAGAGGAGAATGGCCAGACTGGTTCAAGCTGACAGGAAGGTGACAGTAACTCAGATAACCACACATTACAACAGTGGTGTGCAGAAGAGCATCTCTGAACGCACAACATTGAACCTTGAAGTAGCAGAAGGCTACGACCGTATACTCAGTGGCCACTTTACTAGACTCAGGAGGTACCTAATACAGGGGCACTGAGTGTAGTTTTTCCTGGGAGTGTTTTGATCCCTCGGGATCAATAAAGTATGTCTGTCTGTTATCAGACAGTGCAGAGGGAGGTCTGCTGTTTGGTCCCTGCCTAGGAGTGCATGACAAAACAGAGTGGAGTCAGCTGTGAAGTCTCTGATTCACTGCCCCGGAGATCTGGCTTCAGTGCTGTCTGCATGGAGTTTGCACATTCCTTCAGCTTTCCACATTCCAACGATATGCAGGGACAGTGGAAGCTGCAGGAACTCAGTGGCTCCAGCAGCATCTGTGGGGGGAGGAACAATGGAAGTTTTGGGTCAAAAGCTCGTTTGCGTTACACAGTCCGAGGGCAGCCCGCAAGTGTCGCCGCGCTTCTGGCACCAACGCAGTACCTTCACAACTCGGTAACCCGAACCTGTACGTCTCCAGAAGGTGGGAGCACTCCGAGAAAACCCACATGGTCATGGAGAGAGAGTACAAACTCTTTCCAGACAACAGAGGCAATTGAAACCCAGTCGCTGGTTCTGTAAAGTGTTACACTAATGTACTGGGGTGGGTGGGTGTGTGTGTGTGTGTGTGTTTGTTTGTGCGCGCGTGTCTGTGTGTGTGTGTGTGTGTGTGATGGACTTGATGGGCCAAGGAGCCTGTTTCTCTGCTGTCCATCTGACTCTAATGCAGCTCAGTGGTTTTACGAGGGTGTATTGTTCCCTGAGTCAAACCTTTTTCCTAAACATCTGCTTATTGCTCCCACAGATGAGGGCAGCGCGGGCAATCTTTGATTTCCAAGCCCAATCTCCCAAGTAAGTAGAGGCGATGGTATGTGGAGAAGAGGGTGGGGACGACCGCATTCATATCAGCCCTTCAGCGACTTTCATCCATCACTGTCACTCCACACCTCATCCCTACACGGACACACTCCTCTCCACAGTCCCTCACCACCTCCTTCATTCATGTGAGTGGTGCATAACATCTCTCTCTGATTCTGCCCTTCATTCTGCAGGGAGCTGACACTTCAAAAGGGCGATGTCGTTTACATCCATAAAGTCCTCGACCAGAACTGGATGAAAGGAGAGCATCATGGGAGACTCGGAATCTTCCCCACGTCTTACGTTGAGGTATGGCACCCCGGTTCACGGTGTACTGGTCTCATTTCCAGAGCAACAGGCCGCTGGCTGAGGTCGCAAGCAGGCTACTGGTTAGATGTGGAATCACTGGGGGAGGGAGGGGGCTGAGCTCTGTAGAGTATCCAAAGTAAATTTTTCTCGGTACATATGCCACTATATATAACCCTGACGTTCATTTTTGCAGGCATTCACACTAAATACAAAGAAATGAAAAATAATGATAAATAAATAAGCAATAAATATTGAGAACATGAAATACAGAGTCCTTGAAAGTGAGTCCATAGTTTGTGGGAACAGTTCAGTGATGGGGTGAGTGAAGTTATCCCCTCTGGTTCAAGAGCCTGATGGTTGAGGGGCAATAAGTGTTCCTGAACATGGTGGTGTGGGTCCTGAGGCTCCTAAACCTCCTTCCCGATGGCAGCAGCGAGAAGAGAGGATGGCCTGCGTGTTGGAAGTCCCTGTTGATAGATGCTGTTAAACTGCAACAACGCACCGTGTAGATGTACTCGATCGTGGGGGGTGGGGGGTCCGATTTACCCCGATGGACTGGGCTGTTCTCACTCCAAGTACAACACACTGTGCAGATGTACTCGATCGTGGGGGGTGGGATTTACCCCGATGGACTGGGCCGTTTTCACTCCTAGTACAACACACTGTGTAGATGTACTCGATCGTGGGGGGTGGGGGGTGGGATTTACCCCGATGGACTGGGCTGTTCTCACTCTGAGTACAACACACCGTGCAGATGTACTTGATCGTGGGGGGTGGGATTTACCCCGATGGACTGGGCCGTTTTCACTCCTAGTACAACACACTGTGTAGATGTACTCGATCGTGGGGGGTGGGGGGGTGGGATTTACCCCGATGGACTGGGCCGTTTTCACTCCTAGTACAACACACTGTGCAGATGTACTCGATCGTGGGGGGTGGGATTTACCCCGATGGACTGGGCCGTTTTCACTCCGAGTACAACACACTGTGTAGATGTACTCAATCGTGGGGGGTGGGATTTACCCCGATGGACTGGGCCGTTTTCACTCCTAGTACAACGTACTGGACTGTATTTTATTACTGCTACTACTGTTGGGGCCCCCACTGTTTCTGAAACCCTGTTTGTTCTCATAAACCCTTCCTCAGCCCCTACACCTTCTTATTCTGGATTCCTACAACTTCCTCTCCAATCCTCATGAAAGATCTCGGCCTGAAACGTCGTCTGTGCCTTCTTCTCCATGGATGCTGCCTGACCTGCTGAGTTCCTTCAGCACTTTGTATGTGTTGCTCACAAACTCTGTCCCCATGTTTTCCCCATTTCAGATTATTCCGGATAATGAGAGACCGACTCCAATTAAAAGCCCTCCCATCCATCTGGTGGAGTATGGGGAAGCTCTGGCCATCTTCAACTTCAAAGGCGACTCAAATATAGAGTTGTCCTTCCGAAAGGTGGGTACTTGTACTGTTTGTGCACTTGTGTTGTGTATGA
Source organism: Hypanus sabinus (assembly GCF_030144855.1). Classification (NCBI taxonomy): domain Eukaryota; kingdom Metazoa; phylum Chordata; class Chondrichthyes; order Myliobatiformes; family Dasyatidae; genus Hypanus; species Hypanus sabinus. The sequence continues at coordinate 4,739,568 of NC_082706.1, forward strand.
GTGGCTACATTGATGTGCTTGAGCTGTACGTGGGTGTGTACATGTATCTGTATACACATGTCTACATTCTTGTGTTCAAGGTCTTTCAGCCATACACATGTTTACTGTCAAATGAACGAACGTTCCTCCAGGCCAAAGTGTGGATATAATTCATACATAAAGTAATATCACCACAAATCAACTAGCAAATAATAAGCTGCAGTTATTATGACACAATTTAAAAAGTAAAAGTATGCGAGCAAATCCATATATATACTGTATCTGCATACCTGTGAGTGGGTCTTTATTTGTCTTTGTGTTTGTGTGAATAAGTGTGACCAGGTGTGTTTATCCTTGTTTAGTGGTGTGTGTCTATACACACATATACATACGGCGGTGTTTCCCAAGGCATGTTCTGTTCACATTTACATGTGTGTGTGTTCATGTATGTACATATATCCATGGCCGTGTTTCCCCAGGTATATCCCACCCACATCCCCATGTGTATACATACATCCATGGCTGTGTTTCTGGCCACGTGCCCACATCTGAGTCTGTTTCTCATGCCCACATCACAGAATAAAGATGAAAGATCTTTAAAGATGAGCTTTATTTGAGACCTACAGTGAAATATGTCATTTATGTCAGCACAGTCTGAGGACATGCTGGGGGCAGTCCACACATTTCATTGATAACAGGGCATGCCCAGTAGAAATATAAAGAACAAAAACAAGGAACTTGGGCCAAAGCTTTGAAGATTTCTGGTTTGATTCCAACTGCATTTTGCTCTCTGTATCTCTGTCTGCCTGGCCTGTTGTCTGCCCTCTCACTTCCCCTGTGTCTTTCTGTCTCTGTTTCTCTCTCTCCCCACCTCGCTTCTCTCTCTCTCTCTGCTCTCTTGCTGCAGTGTGACATCCCTGCGGCCTACCCCGGCCTGTGTGAGATTCAGTTCCACGAAGAGATTAACTGACCCGGACGACACGTTGTGTTGGTGCGAGCAGAGGCTACGAAGTCCGTTTCAGGTTTGTGAATGGGCTGCAAACTGAAAAATATAACAATGAGAGCCAGCCACTCAGCCCCTCAAACCTGTGCTGCCCCAGGCTCCAGTTCCCCACACACCCTTTCAACAATTAAATACCCCAGTTATCCAGTCTCCACCATCCGTTGGGGTACGGATTCACTACCCTCAGAAATCTTTGCCATCCTCGTTTTTAAATTTTCAAAACAAAATTGCCCTGTATCCTTTATCTCTGTTCCCTCAGCATGACTCTCCCACCAGCATCTCCAGAGCTTACTTGTTTCAGTCAGACTGTTCCTCCTCCTCAGAAGCTCCAGGGAAGACCAATCTACTTTGTTTAGCTGCTCGTGATCGCACTACACTGCATGGTAACTGTTACTGCCTTATTGCTGAAGAAATGCTAAAGGTATTTGCTGTGTCCCCATCAACCAGGGGTTCATGCCATGGACTGATACCATTAAGCAAAGGGCCTGTGGGCACCATGTTGGGAGCCACTGCTCATCAAACCCTCACCAATTTTTATTGATGCACCATAGAAAACATCCCATCCGGTTGCCTCACAGTTTTGTAAAGCGATTGCCCTGCAAGAACCCGCAGAGAGTCGTGGACACAGCTCAGCACTTCATAGAAACTAGCCTCCCCTCCATGGACTCTGTCTACTTCTCACTGCCTCGGTAAAGCAGCCCTCATCACCAAAGACCCCAGATAGTCTCCCTTCTCCCATCAGGCAGAATATTCTAAAGCATGAAAGCACGTACCAAAGGCATAGCATTTATCCCTCTGTTATAAGACTAGTAAATAGTTCCCTGGTATGATAAATTGGAATTTGACCTCACAATTACCTTGTTATGATCTTCACCTTGCTGCAATTTGAGTAAACAATTTCACTGTAGCTGTTACACATTATTCTGCATTCTGTTATTGTTTTACCTTGTTCTACCTCAATGCACTGTGTAATGACCTGATCTGTATGAACAGCTTGCAAGAGAAGTTTCTCACTGTATCCCAGTTTGTTCATTAAGTGCCCTGTCGTACGACGTGGGCAATCTCGGTCTATTCATGACCATGATTGTTCTTGGCAAATTTTTCTGCAGAACTGGTTTGCCATTGCCTTCTTCTGGGCAGTGTCTTTACAAGACGGGTGACCCCGGCCATTATCAATACTCTTCAGAGATTGTCTGCCTGGTGTCAGTGGTCACATAACCAGGGCTTGTGATCTGCACCGGCTGCTCGTACAACCATCCACCACCTGCTCCCGTGGCTTCACGTGACCCTGATCGGGGGCTAAGCAGGTGCTACACCTTGCCCGAGGGTGACCTGCAGGCCAGCGGAGGGAAGGAGCACCTTACACCTCCTTTGGTAGAGATGCATTTCCATGCCACGCACCTAGTATCCCAGGATGACAGTAAAGGTTTATTATAGCAGTTAGTCACACAAACTAGATCACTGAATCCTTGTGTGCTGAGCTCCCCCTAGTGTGGAACCAAACTGTCTGTCTGATGGTGTCCAGGAACCCAGCGTCCAAGGACATGGTGTTGAGGCCTTGAATAGTTCAGGCTGACTGTCTAAGGGAGGGGTCCCAACCTGGGCTGCACAGACCCCTTGGTTAATGGTAGAGGTCCATGGCATAAAAAGAGGTTGGGAACCCTTTGCACAGATGACTGAAGTAACCATTTGTGGAATTGGTCAGGGGAGGTGGGTGCTGACGGGACCCACCATACTCTGGGTCTCACACACAAGATGCTGGAGCAACTCAGCAGGCCAGGCAGCATCTACGGAAAAAAAAGGTCAACTTCTTGGCCCAAAACATCAACCGTACTCTTTTTTTCATAGATGTTGCCTGGCCTGCTGAGTTCCTCCAGCATTTTGTGTGTGTTGCTGGGATTTCCAGCATCTGCAGATTTCCTCGTGTTTGCGACCGGATAGTCAGGGTGAGGTTGAATCAGAACACCGCTGAAGGGGTCCGTGGACCCAGGCTGGGAACCCTGCAGTTCGAAGAGACCTTCAACACTCCACATCCACTTTGACCAGTAAACAGCATGGTAACGTAGTTAGCGTAAACACTATTGCAATGCGGTGCCAGCGGCCCACATACCCCGGTGAAACAGGGGCATGATTTACGTAGTTAGAGATGCCGCACGGTATATGCCCTTCCGAACTTTTCAGCCACACCACAGCAGCAACCCCCAACTACTCCGATTAAACTCTAACCTAACCGCAGGATAACTTACAATGTCTGTGGGAAGAAACTGAAGGAACCACAGAGTCTCCTTAGAGAGGACCCTGAACTTGGAACTCCGATTCCCCGTGCTAACTGCTATCCTACATGCCCGCCCCAGCATGTAAAGTCAGCTCCAGCGGACTGGGCGGATGAGATTGAATGGCCAAGATGGCGGTGCTGCTACACTCTGGAGAGCAAGGAGCGTCTCAAGGCACAGGTGAAGCCATGGTCATCCACTGCAGCCAAGGAAACCCCAGTTGTACCACTGCACTCGGAATTCTGGGGCTGAGAGAGTGGCTCTTCGACGACTTTCTCACACAGATTTCCTGTCATATGATGGACAATCACCACTTCACAGTGCCAGCGGTCACAAGTTAGGGCTCAGGGGTTCTAACCCCTGCCTGAAGGGAATTGGTCTGGTCTCCCAGTTCCTTCCCACATTCCAAAGATGTACGGTTAGGATTAGTGAGATTTCTCCCCCCATCATTCTTCTAAACTCCAGCGAGGATGGGCCCAAGTCATCAAATGCTCTTTGTACATTAACCCTTTGATTCCTGTATCGTTTTTGTGAACTTCCTCTCAACCTTCTCCAATGCCAGCACATCTTTTAGATATGGGGCCCAAAATTGCTCACAATGCTCCATATGTGGTCTGACCAATGTTACCTGATGAGATGTCCATCTACTGAAAACCCTTTGTTTCCTCCTCAGGGCGAAACAATTTCACTCATCAGACAAGTTGATGATAACTGGCTGGAGGGGAGAATAACTGGAACCAATCGACAAGGCATCTTTCCATCAAACTATGTGCAGGTGGTGAAGCTGCCGAAGATCAAAGTTTCCAGTGAATTTTCTATTGGCCCAACATCCCCGAATCCCAATTTCCCCAACCCTTCACCAAACCCCAACAAGCTCCTCTCCAGCACCCCAGTAAAGCTTCCATCTCAGCCCTTCTCCTCCTCTCCAACCACCACCATCCAATCCTACCCCAACACCTTTCCGAGATCCACCAACACCCAGTCCTACCCCAATACCTTACCAAGATCCACCACCACTCAATCATTCCCCAACACCCTGGCAAGATCCACCAACACCTTACCAAAATCCACCACCACCCGGTCCTACCCCAGCACCTTGGCAAGTTCTAGCACCACCCAGTCCTACCCTGACAACTCACCAAGATCTAGTACCAAGCTCCAGCCCCACACAAGCCTAAACCAGTTCTACGACAGCCCTCTGCCAGCCACCAAAGTCCAACCTTACATCAATGCCCCAACCCCGACAGCTCAGCCCTACATCAATGCCCCACCAACCTGCACAGCCCAATCCTATGCCAATGCTCCACCAGTCACCACAGTTCAGTCCTACCATAACAACTCGCCAGCCCACATAAATCTGCACTATGCCAACATTGCACTAACCTCACCAACCCAGACATACGCCAATGCCTCAGCAACCTCCCAGTCGCGCCAACTCCCCAACCCACTGACTCCTACCACCCAGTCTAACCCAAAAGCCTCATCTATTCCCCAAACCCAGCCCTACATCAACTCTGAAGGTAAGCCCCATTCCATTGCCACACCACTCCCTACATCTCAGTCCTATCCTACCACCATACCACCCGGACACTCCCAGATGCATGTCAAATTCTCCACTGTCTCCCAAGGCCATCCCTATTCTGGCACTTCACCAAGCCCACAAACGGATTCCTCAATGACCAGGCTACCAGCCAATCAGCAGCCACTTCCAGCGTCACTCACCAATCAGCACTCAGCGTCAGCTTTGTCGGCCAACCAGAACCATCCGACTAGGTTCCTGCACTCAGCAGCATCACCAGAGGCTGGCCCAAGTCCAGTAACCATGGCAACGGGACCCTCCACTCAACGTCCACTCCAGGTAAGGATCTTTATCTTAAATCTTTCACTTATTAACCAAAAGGCCCACCAAAACTCACAAACCTCACATCCCAGAAACCAGTCCTGGAATTCTGGCAGCAGGAGATCGTGGGGAGGTGTGGGAGCCGTAACATGGGCAGTGGGTGTCTCTCACTGTGGACCCTTGAAGTAGTCATCACAATCTTAATGTTAATATCAGAAATGGAGAAACACAATCTGCTGGAGGAACTCAGCAGGTCAACATAGAACACTGAACGGTACAGCCCAGGAACAGCTCTTTGGCCCATGATGTTGTGCTGAACCTTTTGAATTAGTAATCGAATGGCCAACTAAACTAATTCCTTCTGCCCACACGATGCCCATAACCTTCCATTTTCCTGACAATCACCTATCTAAACATCTCTTTTAAGTGTAATGTTTCTGCCTCAGGAGCAATTTCAGGCACCCACACTCTGTGTATATCGAAAAAAAGTCCCTCTCATCTTTGAATTTACCCTCTCTCATGCCTTCTGGTTGTAGACATTTCAACAAGGTGTTCTCTCTCTACTCAATCTATGCCTCATAATCTTGTAAACATCTGTCAGATCTCCGCTCAGCCTCCAGAGCCCCAGAGAAAACAACCCAAGTTCATCCAACTTGTTACAGCACGTGCCGTCTAATCCAGGCAGCATCCTTCTACACCTCCCCAGAGCTTTGGCATCCTTCCTATAATGGGCCAACCAGTCTGCACGGTCAAGCAGCATCTGTAGGGGAAGAGGAATTATCAACTTTTCAGGTTGAACCTCGGCCTCAGGATGGCATCAGGGTTTTGAGTTGAAGTGTCAGCAGTTCCTCTCCCCCCAGCAGATGCTGCCCAGCCTGCTGCGTTCCTCCAGAAGATGGTGTGTTAACTCTCCCGTATCTCCATCGCACCCCTCAACCTTCCTCCGCGACCTAGCGGTAAACATGGCATATGTGATGGGGTTCAGGCCCAGTGGATCGGAGCAGCGGTGAGCCACTCTTGTGCCAGTAGCACCCATGGGAGCTGGGTGCTCTACCTCTAAACACACATGGCCAGAGGGACTAGGTGACCCCCTCTTCCTCATTTATTTGTCACATGTACTTTTAAGTATAGAGAGAGATGCATCATTTTGCATCAACGACCAATACAATCCAAGACTGTGCTGGGGGCACCCTGCAAGTGTTACCGTCCCTCTGGCATGCCCACAACTCACTAACCCAAACCCTTGTACGTCTGTGGAACGCGGGAGGAAACTGGAGCACCTGGAGGAAACTCAGGCAGGGGTGCGAATTGGATCCTGATTGCTGGTGTTATACCAACCACTACACTACCACGCCACCCCACTCCTTTACCATCCATGGACAGATGGGAGGAAGTGGGTTTGAGCGGCTGGGTGGAATGCAGAAGGTGATGGCAATTCCCAGAAGCAGAGGCTGGCACCAGCAAGGAATTCTGTCCCGTTGTCACTACCCGCCCGCACGAAAAGTGCACTCTGGGCCTTGTCCCATCAGCCTGTGTCATGTGGTCACTTCCTCTGTCCCCTCCTGGAGTAAAACCTTCTCTCTGCTCCTTGAACAGTGCCAGCTGCCCTCTGACCCCAAACTGCAGGCAAGCACGACGTCTGCCCAACCAACAGGAAGCACGATGGTGTTACAGGCTGCCGGTGTCAGCTGGAGCACGTGAGTTATCACCTCAATCAAACATCTCATGGGATGGGCTGGGAACAGTGTTTACATGTAAGTTCCCAGCTGGGACTGGTGCAAAAACCTCGAAGGGCTCAGGCCTGACAATCACCTGACGATCATGTAATTTGAGGGAGGATCTGAGGATGGGCAGTCCCTCAGAGGGAGCCTTGGGGCAGGGGGATTCCTAATCAATAGGGCAGGATAGGATTGGAGCAATACATACAAAGTGCTGGAGGAACTCAGCAGGCCAGGCAGCGTCTATGGAAAACAGAATAGTTGACGTTTCAGACTAAGAACCTTCGGCAGGACCTGATGTGTGTGTTGTTTGGATTTCCAGCATCTGCAGATTTTCTCTATTTTGTGATAGGATAGGATTGGATTCCACTAGGCCATTAGACATAGAATTAGACCATTCAACCCATCGAGTCTGCTCCACCATTCCATCATGGCTGATATATTATCCCTATCAACCCCATTCTCCTGCCTTCTCCCCATAATCTTTGACACCCTTACTAATCAAGTACCTATGAACCTCTGTTTTAAATAAACCTGATAACTAGGCTGCTATAGCTGTCTGTGCAAATGAATTCCACAGATTCACTACCCTCTGGCTAAAGAGGGTAAAGAAATTCCTCCTCATCTTTGTTCTAAAGGGACATCCTTCTGTTCTGAGGTTGTGCCCTCTGGTCCTAGACTCTCCATGTCCACTCTCTCTAGGCCTTTCAATAGGTTTAAATAAGTTCCCCACTTATTCTTCTAAACTCCAGTGAGTACAGGTCCAGAGCTCTTTATAAGTTAAACCTTTCGTTCCAACGATCATTCTCTTGAACCTCCTCTAGACTCTCTCCAATGCCAGCACATCCCTTGAACCCATATTGAGCCCACAACACTCCAAGTGTGGTCTGACAAATGCCTTACAGTCACAGCATTACATTCTTGCTTTTATATTCCAGTCCTCTCGAAATGAATGCTAGCATTACATTTGTCTTCCTTACCATCAGCTCAACCTGCAAGTTAACCTTTAGAGAATCCTGCACAATTCCAGTTTCTGAATTTGCTTCCCTTCTGCCAAGGTGCATGACAATACACTTCCTTATGCTCCATTCCATCAACCACTTCTTTGCCCATTTTCCCAATCTGTCCAAGTCCGTCTGCAGACTCCCTGCTTCCTCAACACTACCTGCCCCTCCACCTATCATGAACAAACTTGGCCACAAAGATACCAAATCATTGACATATAATTTGAAAAGAAGTGGTCCCAATATTGACTCCTGCAGTCAACCAGAAAAGGTCCCTTTTATGCCCACTCTTTACCTCTTGCCAGTCAGCCAATCTTATAGAAACAAAGAAAATAGGCCATTCGGCCCTGTGAGCCTGCACTGCCATTCAGTATGATCATGGCTGATCATCCAACTCAGAACCCTGCACCTGCTTTCTCTCCATACCCCCTGATCCCTTTAGCCACAAGGGCCATATCTAATTTCCTCTTAAATATAGCCAATGAACCGGCCTCAACTGTTTCCTGTGGCAGAGAATTCCACAGATTCATCACTCTCTGTGTGAAGAAGTTTCTCCTCATCTCGGTCCTAAAAAGCTTTCCTTTTTATCCTTAAACTTTTCTGGACTTCCCCAACATCGGAAACAATCTTCCTGCATCTAGCCTGTCCAATCCCTTTAGAATTTTATACGTTTCAAGAAGATCCCCCCTCAATCTTCTAAATTCCAGTGAGTATAAGCCTAGTCGATCCAGTCTTTCTTCATATGAAAGTCAGTCTTTCTTCTATCCATATAGTACCTTTGCTGTGATACCATGGGCTCTTATCCTGCTAAGCAGCCTCATGAGCGGCACCTTGTCAAAGGCTTTCAGAAAATCCAAGTAAATAACACCCATGGATTCTCCTTTGTTTATCCTGCCTGTTATTTCCTCAAAGCATTCTGACAGATTTATCAGGCAAGATTTTCCCTGAAGGAAACTATGCTGACTTTGGTCTGCTTTGCCGTGTGCCTCCAAGCACCCAGAAACCTCCTCCTTAATAATCGACTCCAACATCTTCCCAACCACTGATGTCAGACTAACTGGCCTACAATTTCCTTTCTTCAGCCTCCCTTCCTTCTTAAAGAGTGGAGAGACATTCGCCACTAGTCACTGGCAGCCAACCGGAAAAGGCCTCATTTATTCCCACTTCTCACCTTCTGTCAGTCAGCCAATATTCAGTATGACCCCTAGGAGGAGTTCTGATGTTGGAGTTCCAGGTATCGAGGGACAGACAGTGAGTGAGGGTTGGTGGAAGGTTGCAGGACAGCCTGCCAGGGGTGCTGGGTCTCACGGTGACCCTGTTGCTGTTGCAGGTATCGGGTACTCTACAACTACCAGCCGCGGAACTCGGACGAGCTGGAGCTGAGGGAGGGAGATCTGGTGCACGTCCTGGAGAGGTGTGATGATGGCTGGTTTGTAGGTAAGGGGTGTGACTGTGTCTGCGTCAGGACTACAGCCACAAACCAAACTCATTCTCATTTGCTCACTGGACCTTTTCACTTCTCCCCACACAGGGACGTCTGGACGGACTAACAGCTTCGGAACGTTCCCTGGGAACTACGTACAGCCAATGTGACCTCCTGCCATTGGCCACTGGATGTCTGAGAAACAGACTGGGCTCTCATCCGTCCTGTCTGTTACGTCTGCACACACTTGCGCGCGCTCTCTCCCCACTTCAGTCTGTTCCCATCTCTTTTCTCATTTATCTGTATCTTTTTAACACCATTCTCCCTCATTCTCCTCCTCTGTATGTTTTTATCTCTCTCTGACTCCACCTTGCATCCTCCACTAACCTCCCCTCTACTTCCTGTCTTCAATAGTGAGCATCTTCACCTGCGACCTCCGTCCAAACCTGACCTCACCCCCCAGAGTGGACGACAGCAGCCTTACCCAGTTGCCCTAAATCCCCCTGTTGATGCAGGCTGTGGGAGATGGGACTGCAGGGGGTGGGAGGAAATCAGAGGTTGCGGGTGGTGTGAAACCCCGCCAATTCTCAACCCTCTTTCTTGTTACGGTCTAGGCTGGAGCCTGTTGTTCCCAAGCAAGAGTTACCTTGCTCATAGACCTTACTGTTGTGGTGTGCAGAGAGCAGCCCCTCCTGAGGCAGAGTGAAAATTTAAAGGCTTTAGAAACAAATATAAAGATTAATTTTATTTGTCACACATACATCGAAGGAAACAGTGAAAGGTTTGGTGTGCATCAACAACCAGCACCGTCCGAGGATGTGCTGGGGCAGCTTGAAAACGTCACCATGCCTCTGGCACCGACACAGCATGCCCACCACTCACTAACCCCAACCTGTGCGTCTTTAGAACGTGGGAGGAAACTGGAGCAGCCGGGGGAAACACACATGATCACGAGGAGGACATGCAAATTCCTTGGGGACAGCGGTGGGAATTGATCCCGGGGCACTGTAAGATGGGCCATGGAAGAGTCTGGTCTGTCAGTGAAAGGTCATCCATGCCTCACCAGGATCAGAACAGCTCGCTGACGGTGGGACTGATGGGCTGATGGTCACATAGGCTCCAAGGATCCATCCTGGTTCACACCCTCGGGCTGGAGGAGTGGCAGTGATCAGCTCTGCAGCCGGACACTTGCACTGTGTGGACAGCAAAGGGTGCTCCCAGCCACTGGGAGTACACTGGACCCAAGAGTAAGCGTCTCCATCCTGTGTGTATGTGTGTACCTGAACCAGCGTTGAGCTGTAAAATTTCTGCTTCTTTTCAATAAAACAAGATCAGAATTAAACTCTTCGCTCTCATCAGTAAGAAGGTGAGCTGCCGACACTTACAGCAGCACCTCTTGCGAACAGTCAGGGTCCCCAGAACACCACGGTCTCGGGACAATCCCTGAGAGTACAGCCTCTAGTGTGGGGATGGCAGAATTCCCAAGGTTTTCACTGCGAGGGATTTCAAGGGAGGACCTGGAGCACCATCAATGAGGGAGATTTTAAAAACACAGAACAGTACAGGCCCTCCAGCCCACAATATTGTACAATAACAGTACGATATTGTGTTGATCTTTCAGTCTAACCTTTCCCTCATACATGGCAGGAGGGAGAATTTTGAAGAATATTTTGTAATGTTGATGGCTGTTCAGCCCATCGAATCAGCCCCAATAGTCTCTTTGCCCCTCTCATTTCTCTGGATGCCCACAAGCCCATACATACCCATTTGCTTTTACCAATGATTGACATTACGGAGCAATTTGCAGCCACAATTAACTTCCGTGCACATCGTTGGAATGTGGGAGGAAATGGAAGTATCTGGGAGAAGCCAGCGTGGTCACAGGAAGAATGTACCGACTTCTCACAATATCAGGGAAGGTGGGGATTGAACCGCAGTCTCTGATGCTGCAAGGAATGGCTCTATCCACTACACCACCAGCCCGTGGCAAAGAATTCCACAGATTCACCGCTCTCTGGCTAAAGAAATTCCCTCTCATCTCCATTCTAAAAGGATACCCCTCCATTCTGGTCTTAGACTCTCCCATCACGGGACACATTCTCTCTACATCCAATCTATCAAGGTGTTTCACCATTCAATAGGTTTCAATGAGATCTTTTTTGCTGACTATGCCCTATTTTATCATGTGCCTCCAAATACCCTGAGACCTCACCCTTAATAATCGACTCCAACATCTTCCCAACCACTGAGGTCAGACTCACTGGCCCACAGTTTCCTGCCTTCTGCCTCTCTCCCTTCTTGAAGAGTGGAGTGATATATACAATTTTCCAGTCTTCCGGAACCATTCCAGAACCTAGTGATTCTTGAAAGATCATTGCTAATGCCTCCACAATCTCTTTACCTTCAGACCTTACAGTTTCCCAAGAAGTTTCTCTCCGATTATGGTAACCTCACACACTTCAGGATGCCTGACACCTGGACCTTCCAACATACTGCTAGTGTCTTCCACAGTGAAGACTGATGCAAAATACCTATTCAGTTCATCTGCTATTTCATTGCCCCGTATTACTACCTCTCCAGCATCGTTTTCCAGCAGTCCTATATCCCCTCTCACCTCTTTTTTACACTTTATATCACAAGACCTGGTTATGTGACCACTGACGCCAGGCAGACAATCTCTGAAGAGTATTGATAATGTCTGGGGTCACCCGTCTTGTAAAGACACTGCCCAGAAGGTGGCAATAACAAACCAGTTCTGTAGAAAAATTTGCCAAGAACAATGATGACCATGATCGCCCACATCATATGACACGGCACATAATGACGATGTCATACGACACGGTGCAGAATGATGATGACAACGATGACTGCAGGAGGCCCCTGCAACACACATCATCTGGGGGCATCCACGTGCTAGAAAGGGCAGCTCAGACAGTGAGGGAGGGAGAGGATGGAGTACCAGAGCAAGGGAGAGAGAGAATACAGGAGTGTGAGGCAGAGAAATAGAGACTGTGAGGAGAGAGGTAGAAATATGAGAGAGAGAGAGAGAGAGAGAGAGAGAGAGTTTGTGAGAAAGAGGGTCTATGAGGGGGGGAGGGTGAGCAATGGAGAGGCTGAGAGAGAGAACGTCAGCAAACTGGGGGAGACCTGTGCTGGGACACCAGGTTATTGTTGGACCGGGATGGGGTGGGGGGGGCTGAGGCACTGATTGCCCCAACCACTGGATTCCTGTGTGTGGCTCTGTGAGGCCTTGTGGAGATGCTAGTATGTTGGGGCATCAAATAATCAACTTTATTCACCACATGCACTCAATGGCCACTTCGTTCGGTACCTCCTGTACCTAATAAAGTGGCCACTGAGCGTGTGTTTGTGGTCTCCTGCTGCTGAGGCCCAGACACTTCAATGTCTGACGTGTTGTGTGTTCGGAGATGCTCTTCTGCACTCCACTGTTGTAATGTGTGGTTATTTGAGTTACTGTCACCTTCCTGTCAGCTTGAACCAGTCTGGCCGTTCTCCTCTGACCTCTCTCACTAACTCAGAGTGTTTTCACCACAAAAATTGCACTTACTGGATGTTTTTTTCTTGTTTTTCCACAGCATTTGCTGTGAACTCTGTTGCGCGTGAAAATCCCAGGAGATCGGCAGTTTCTGAGATACTCAAACCACCCCATCTGACACCAACAATCAAAGTCACTTGGATCACATTTTTTCCCCATTCTGATGTCTGGTCTGAACAACAACTGACCGTGTCTATATGCTTACGTGTTTGGAAGTTGCCGTGATATGCAAACTCAGAGTCATGAAACACTACAGCACAGAAACAGGCCTTTTGGCCCATGTAATCTGTGCCTGACCATTATTCTGCCTAGTCCCGTTCATCTGCACACAGACTATCACCCTCCATACCCCTCCCATTCATGTACTTATCTAAAATTCTCTTCAATGTTGATATTGAACCCATACCTAGAAGGGGCCAGATTGCGGCTCGAAATGTCAACAATTCCTTCCCCTATACAGGTGAGGTTCGACACGCTGAGTTCCTTCCACAGGCTGTGTCACTCCCTTATGTTCAGGTTGGTTTGGGCTGGCATCACAACTGTGTCTCAATCCTGGAACACCCCAACCAGCTCTCCTGTCTCCCGGCCCCTGACCTCAATCATCAGTAGCCCAGCTCTGGAGTCGAGAGGGACAGTAGTCGCTGGGATGAAACTCTCTGCCTCTGCCTGTGAGACAGGAGGGAGGTCTGCCCTGTCAGCTGTGCAAGGATGTGGCCTTCTGGTGCCAATCGCAGACAGATTCTCAACTTCCTGAGTTTCTATTCCCTTTGACTTGTCAGATGTACACCTCCCTGCCACAGCACCGAGAACGGGCTGCTACAACAGTCAGGGAGCCCCGAATATCTCACAGCCAGTGAAGTGGGAAAATCACAACCATTACTCCACTCTTTGAGGAGGGAAGTAAAAGACTATTGAAGACTAAAGACTATTTGCGAAAGAACATTGAACTCATTGCCACAGACGGCTGTGGAGGCCAAGTCATTAGGTATATTTAAAGCAGAGGTTGATAGGTTCTTAACTTGAAAGGGCGTCAAAAGTTACAGGGAGAAGGAAGGAGAATGGGGTTAAGAAGGATAATAAATCAACCATGATGGAATGGCAGAACTGACTCAATGGGCCGAATGGCCCAATTTCACTCCTTTGTCTTATGGTCTAGGAAGCATGGCAGGCAATTTGTACACAACAAGATCCCACAGAGACATACCAATAATAATCTTAGTGATGGAATGACAGATCCTCACAGCACGAAACAAGCAGGCCTTTCAGCCCATTAAGTCCATGCTGAATATCTAGGATCATTAAGACTGCTCCCATTTCATTCCCCCCACCCCCTATCTCTCACCTCATCCCCAGATTCTATCCCACACCCCTGCACCGGGGGCAACTTACATCGTCAGGATGTGGCAGGAAACTGGGTGGAAACCCACACAGTGAGTGTGCAAACAGACAGCGTCAAAGGTTGGAATCGAACCGGTGTCTCTGGAGCTGCGACATGCGGCTCTACCAGCTCTCCGCTACTGTGTCCGTCCGAGGACCCCCCATCAACTTCTGTCAGAGCAACGCAGCCTTGCCCCCTTGCACCGGCCAAGCCCAGGGCCTTGTGTCTTCACTTGCCCCCTTGCACCGGCCAAGCCCAGGGCCTTGTGTCTTCACTTGCCCCCTTGCACCGGCCAAGCCCAGGGCCTTGTGTCTTCACTTGCCCCCTTGCACCGGCCAAGCCCAGGGCCTTGTGTCTTCACTTGCCCCCTTGCACCGGCCAAGCCCAGGGCCTTGTGTCTTCACTTGCACACGGCAGCAGCTGTCTGGATGGGATGTAAAATAAGGTTTATACTATATCATGATACGAGTGAAAAGAAACCATAAATCCCTCAATGCTGCTGCGCAAGTCGATAAGGTGGTTAAGGAGGAGTTTGATGTTTTATCTATCTGCCTGTTTATTAAGATACAGTGTAGAACAGGCCCATCTGGCCCTTCGAGCTGTCCCACCCAGCAATCCCCTGACTCAACCCTCGCCCAATCACGAGACAATTGACAATAAACAATTTACCTACCAACCAGTACTTCTTGAATTGAATCGACTTTATTTCTTACATCCTTCACATACATGAGGAAAAAAATCTTTACGTTACATCTCCGTCTGAATGTGCAATTTATAGTAATTTGTTAAGAATATTATGTACAACTGAACGGTCAATATAGCATAGAAATAGAATTGTGTCAGCGGGAACTAATCAGTCTGATGGCCTGGTGGAAGAAACTGTCCCGGAGCCTGTTGGTCCAGGCTTTTATGCTGCGGTACTGTTACCTGAATGGTAGCAGCTGGAACAGTTTGTGGTTGGGCTGACTCGGATCCCCAGTGATCCTTTGGGCCCTTTATACACACCTGTCTCTGTAAACGTCCTGAAGAGTGGGAAGTTCACATCCACAGATGTACTGGGCTGTCCGCACCACTCTCTGCAGAGTCCTGCAATTAAGGGAGATGCAGTTTCTGTACCAAGCAGTGATACAGCCAGTCAGGGTGCTCTCAGTTGTGCCCCTGTAGAAAGTTCTTAGGATCTGGGGACTCATGCCAAACTTCTTCAGCCATCAGAGGTGAAAGAGGCACTGTTGTGTTTTTTTCACCACACAGCTGGTGTGTACAGACCACGTGAGGAACTTAAAGCTGTTCAACCCCAGATCCATTGACGTCAATAGGGTGAGCCTGTCTCCATTTCTCCTGTAGTCCACAACCATCTCTGGACCAGAGGAGGAAAGCAGAGGAAACTCACATGCTAACAGGGAGAACGTACAAACTCTTCACAGGCAGCAGTGGGAATTAAACCCGGTTCACTGGTTCTATGTGCTGGCATTTATTAGTCAGGAGATGGAGTTGAAGACTGTGAGGTGATGTTGCAGCTCTATCAAACCCGGTTAGACCTCACTGGGATTACTGTATTCATCTCTGGTCACCTCATTGCAGGAAGGGTGCTGACACTTTAGAGGAGACTTAACAGCATTCTGCACGGATTAGACAGCATGTTTTAAGAGGATAGGTTGAGTGAGCTAAGGCTTTCCTCTTTGAGTGAAGGAGGATGAGAGGTGACAACAGAGATGTACAAGATGTTAAGAGACATAGATAGAGTGGGCAAACAAGAGACTTTTCCACAGGGCAGAAATGGCTAATATGAGGGGGATCATTTTATGGTGATTGGTTGAAAGTATAGGGGGGATGTTACAGGTAGTTTTTTTTGTAAAAACACAGGAGTGGTGAGTGTGTGGAACTCACTGCTAGGAGCTTAGAGGATGATAAGATGCATAGATTGTGTGGAGAGCCAGAGACTATTTCCCTGGGCAGAACTGGCTGATGTGAGAGGGCATAATGTGGAAATTATGGTAGAAAATGTTAGGGGTATATCAGAGGGAGTTCATTTTTATATACAGAATGGTCGGTGTATGGAACGCTCGGCTGGAGGCAGATACATTAGAGTAGGGGTTCCGAACCTGGGTGCATGGACTACTCAGTTAATGGCAGGGGGTTCCCACCCTGGGTCATGGACCACTCGGTTAATGGTAGGGGCCAACCCTGAGTCATGGACCACTCGGTTAATGGTACGGGCCCACCCTGAGTCATGGACCACTCGGTTAATGGTAGGGGCCCACCCTGGGTCATGGACCACTCGGTTAATGGTAGGGGCCAACCCTGGGTCATGGACCACTCGGTTAATGGTAGGGGCCAACCCTGGGTCATGGACCGTTCGGTTTATGGTAGGGGCCAACCCTGGGTCATGGACCGTTCAGTTAATGGTAGGGGCCAACCCTGGGTCATAGACCGTTTGGTTAATGGTAGGGGCCAACCCTGGGTCATGGACCACTCGGTTAATGGTAGGGGCCAACCCTGGGTCATGGACCGTTCGGTTTATGGTAGGGGCCCACCCTGAGTCATGGACCACTCGGTTAATGGTAGGGGCCAACCCTGGGTCATGGACCGTTCGGTTAATGGTAGGGGCCCACCCTGAGTCATGGACCACTCGGTTAATGGTAGGGGCCAACCCTGGGTCATGGACCACTCGGTTAATGGTAGGGGCCCACCCTGAGTCATGGACCACTCGGTTAATGGTAGGGGCCAACCCTGGGTCATGGACCGTTCGGTTAATGGTAGGGGCCAACCCTGGGTCATGGACCGTTCGGTTAATGGTAGGGGCCAACCCTGGGTCATGGACCGTTCGGTTTATGGTAGGGGCCAACCCTGGGTCATGGACCGTTCGGTTTATGGTAGGGGCCCACCCTGAGTCATGGACCACTCGGTTAATGGTAGGGGCCAACCCTGGGTCATGGACCGTTCGGTTAATGGTAGGGGCCAACCCTGGGTCATGGACCGTTCGGTTTATGGTAGGGGCCAACCCTGGGTCATGGACCACTCGGTTAATGGTAGGGGCCCACCCTGGGTCATGGACCGTTCGGTTAATGGTAGGGGCCAACCCTGGGTCATGGACCGTTCGGTTAATGGTAGGGGCCAACCCTGGGTCATGGACCGTTCGGTTTATGGTAGGGGCCAACCCTGGGTCATGGACCGTTCGGTTTATGGTAGGGGCCCACCCTGAGTCATGGACCACTCGGTTAATGGTAGGGGCCAACCCTGGGTCATGGACCGTTCGGTTAATGGTAGGGGCCAACCCTGGGTCATGGACCGTTCGGTTTATGGTAGGGGCCAACCCTGGGTCATGGACCACTCGGTTAATGGTAGGGGCCAACCCTGGGTCATGGACCACTCGGTTTATGGTAGGGGTCCACCCTGGGTCATGGACCGCTCGGTTAATGGTAGGGGCCAACCCTGGGTCATGGACCGTTCGGTTTATGGTAGGGGCCAACCCTGGGTCATGGACCACTCGGTTAATGGTAGGGGCCAACCCTGGGTCATGGACCGTTGGGTTAATGGTAGGGGCCAACCCTGGGTCATGGACCGTTCGGTTTATGGTAGGGGCCAACCCTGGGTCATGGACCACTCGGTTAATGGTAGGGGCCAACCCTGGGTCATGGACCGTTCGGTTTATGGTAGGGGCCAACCCTGGGTCATGGACCGTTCGGTTTATGGTAGGGGCCAACCCTGGGTCATGGACCGCTCGGTTAATGGTAGGGGCCAACCCTGGGTCATGGACCGTTTGGTTTATGGTAGGGGCCAACCCTGGGTCATGGACCACTCGGTTAATGGTAGGGGCCAACCCTGGGTCATGGACCGTTCGGTTTATGGTAGGGGCCAACCCTGGGTCATGGCCCGCTCGGTTAATGGTAGGGGCCAACCCTGGGTCATGGACCGCTCGGTTAATGGTAGGGGCCAACCCTGGGTCATGGACCACTCGGTTAATGGTAGGGGCCAACCCTGGGTCATGGACCGTTCGGTTTATGGTAGGGGCCAACCCTGGGTCATGGACCGTTCGGTTTATGGTAGGGGCCAACCCTGGGTCATGGACCGCTCGGTTAATGGTAGGGGCCAACCCTGGGTCATGGACCGTTCGGTTTATGGTAGGGGCCAACCCTGGGTCATGGACCGCTCGGTTAATGGTTAAAATGTCACTGCACCATTCTGGGCTGAAGGGCCTGTACTGTGCTGTACTGTTTGATGTTTTAACAAGAGGCATCAGTTTTGCTTTGGAAGTCATTGACTGGACAATGTGGTCAAAAGGGAACGGGAGAAGTTTCACAGGGGATCAGAGCAAAGTACTTTGATAAAAAAAAATTGACTTTGAACTCCAATTATCTTTGTAACGAAACTCCAGGCCACGATGCATCTATAGAAGTTTGTCAAAAGTCTTTGGAACTGGGTGATGTTAATCAGGCAGAGTGTGTGAACTATCTGTGATTACACTGACACACCGCACAGTATTTCAGTTTTTTAATGTGCTACACAGCTGTGTAAAAATCTTTGCAGAGAACTCACTGAGTTTAAGGGAAAGGTACCAAGGGTTGGAATGCCGGCTCCGGAATAGTCGCGTGTGGAATGAGAGGTCTGGGTGACACACTAACAACGGCTTCTCACTGTGGCTCAACACACCCTGACTCTACTCCGCACCGAGGCTGGTCACAGACACACACGTACACACTCCTTCCCCACCCCTTGAGCTCCAGAACCCAGCTCCCAGCTGAAATCCAGACCTTTGGCAATGAGTATGCACCCCTGGATCCTCGGCTCAGATCCCCAATGAATGAGTGAGCCAGATGCTGAATTAGATTCAGATTTGGACTTATTTATCACATGTCCCTTGAAACACACAGTGAAATGTGTTGATCGTGTCAACCACCTACCGTCTGAGGGCAGCCCGCAAGTGTCACCACACGTTCTAGTGCCAACGTCGCATACCCACAATGCCCAGCAGAACAACTTAGCAAAATAAACAACCCTCACAAATGCTGGAGAAACTCAGCAGGCCAGGCAGCGTCTATGGAAATGACCCTCTTCTCGTCAAGTATCGTCAACTGTACTCTTTTCCATCGATGCTGTCTGACCTGCTGAGTTCCTCCAGTGTTTTGTGTGAGTTGCTCTGGATTTCCAGCATCTGCAGAATCTCTCACCTCCTACCCACATACTTAAAGCATCCTAACTATCCCCATATTATCACGAAATCTAAAAAAGAAAGTTGTAAGTTTGGCTTTCTCTGATCAGGAATGTTCTCCCCACTTGGAAACCCCCTCCACCACTGAAGCTGGGAGGTGACAGGTGGAAAAGGTAAAGGGCTGTAGAAGAAGGAATCTGAGAAGAGAGGAGAGTGGTCCGTGAGAGAAAGGGAAGAAGGGGAACAAGAGGGATGTGAAGGGTGAGAAGAGAAGGAACAAGAGGGGAACCAGAAAGGGGAATGGAAAAAGAGAGGAGAGGAGTAGGGAGAAAGAAGTTAGAGAATTCCATGTTGATGCCATCAGGTTGGAGGCTACCCAGCTGGAATACGAGGTGTTGCTTCTCCGACCCGAGTATGACCTCGTGGTGATTTCAGAGGAGGCCATGGACTAACACGTCGGAAAGCAAATGGGTAATGGAATTGAAATGGGTGGCCTCTGGGAAATTCTACCTTTTGTGGTGGACAGAGTGAAGGTGCTTGACAAAGCGGACACCCCCCAATCCATGTAGGGTCTCACTGATGTAGAGGAGGCCCCACCAGGCTGTGTTTGTGTTTCCCCAGCCCACCTCCTTTGCCCATTGGTTCCTTATGACCTTGTAACCTCTAACCCATCCCAGTTTTGACAAGGGGTAATTGAGCTCACCGTTGGCTGCTCCCTTCTCCATAGATGCTGCCTGACCTGCTGCGTGTTCCCTTTGTGTGGCTGGGTGAGGCTGGAACACATTCAACTCAACCCCAGCCTGTTGCTGGAACCGGTAGGGCAGCATTCACCGAGAAGCCAGCCTCACGAAGAGCAACTTGATCTTGTGATTAGGTTCCACCCCGCCTGCTGCTCTGCCTTCAAGGCCCCAGAGAAGCAGCACTACTTACAAAGTTACCTGCGTCCTGTCTAAATGTACCCGCTGGGACCCTGTGGTCAGCTATTTCAGACCAGGGTTCAGTAAACTTATTAGCAAAGTGCACATATGCCCCCATATGATATTCATTTCTTGTGGGCATTTGCATGAAAATAAAGAAATGCAATAAAATGTATGTATGAGATACCGGGCACAGCTCTCTTGGTCTCCACGATGCAGTAAAGGATGGGGAGACACCGGGCACAGCTCTCTGGGTCTCCACGATGCAGTAAAGGATGGGGAGACACCGGGCACAGCTCTCTGGATTTCCATGATGCAGTAAAGGATGGGGAGACACTGGGCACAGCTCTCTGGATTTCCATGATGCAGTAAAGGATGGGGAGACACTGGGCACAGCTCTCTGGGTCTCCGCGATGCAGTAAAGGATGGGGAGACACCGGGCACAGCTCTCTGGGTCTCCGCGATGCAGTAAAGGATGGGGAGACACCGGGCACAGTTCTCTGGGTCTCCACGATGCAGTAAACGATGGGGAGACACCGGGCACAGTTCTCTGGGTCCCTGCGATGCAGTAAAGGATGGGGAGACACCGGGCACAGCTCTCTGGGTCTCCGCGATGCAGTAAAGGATGGGGAGACACCGGGCACAGCTCTCTGGGTCTCCGCGATGCAGTAAAGGATGGGGAGACACCGGGCACAGTTCTCTGGGTCTCCACGATGCAGTAAACGATGGGGAGACACCGGGCACAGTTCTCTGGGTCCCTGCGATGCAGTAAAGGATGGGGAGACACCGGGCACAGCTCTCTGGGTCTCCGCGATGCAGTAAAGGATGGGGAGAAACCGGGCACAGCTCTCTGGGTCTTGGCGATGGAGTAAAGGATGGGGAGACACCGGGCACAGTTCTCTGGGTCTCCGCGATGCAGTAAAGGATGGGGAGACACTGGGCACAGTTCTCTGGATCTCCATGATGCAGTAAAGGATGGGGAGACACTGGGCACAGCTCTCTGGGTCTTGGCGATGGAGTAAAGGATGGGGAGACACCGGGCACAGTTCTCTGGGTCTCCGCGATGCAGTAAAGGATGGGGAGACACCGGGCACAGCTCTCTGGGTCTCCGCAATGCAGTAAAGGATGGGGAGACACCGGGCACAGCTCTCTGGGTCTCCGCGATGCAGTAAAGGATGGGGAGACACCGGGCACAGTTCTCTGGGTCTCCGCGATGCAGTAAAGGATGGGGAGACACCGGGCACAGTTCTCTGGGTCTCCGTGATGCAGTAAAGGATGGGGAGACACCGGGCACAGTTCTCTGGGTCTCCGCGATGCAGTAAAGGATGGGGAGACACCGGGCACAGCTCTCTGGGTCTCCGCGATGCAGTAAAGGATGGGGAGACACCGGGCACAGCTCTCTGGGTCTCCGCGATGCAGTAAAGGATGGGGAGACACCGGGCACAGTTCTCTGGGTCTCCGCGATGCAGTAAAGGATGGGGAGACACCGGGCACAGTTCTCTGGGTCTCCGCGATGCAGTAAAGGATGGGGAGACACCGGGCACAGCTCTCTGGGTCTCCGTGATGCAGTAAAGGATGGGGAGACACCGGGCACAGCTCTCTGGGTCTCCGCGATGCAGTAAAGGATGGGGAGACACCGGGCACAGCTCTCTGGGTCTCCGCGATGCAGTAAAGGATGGGGAGACACCGGGCACAGCTCTCTGGGTCTCCGCGATGCAGTAAAGGATGGGGAGACACCGGGCACAGCTCTCTGGGTCTCTGTGATGCAGTAAAGGATGGGGAGACACCAGGCACAGTTCTCTGGGTCTCCGCGATGCAGTAAAGGATGGGGAGACACCGGGCACAGCTCTCTGGGTCTCCGCGATGCAGTAAAGGATGGGGAGACACCGGGCACAGTTCTCTGGGTCTCCGTGATGCAGTAAAGGATGGGGAGACACCGGGCACAGCTCTCTGGGTCTCTGTGATGCAGTAAAGGATGGGGAGACACCGGGCACAGCTCTCTGGGTCTCCGCGATGCAGTAAAGGATGGGGAGACACCGGGCACAGCTCTCTGGGTCTCCGCGATGCAGTAAAGGATGGGGAGACACCAGGCACAGCTCTCTGGGTCTCCGCAATGCAGTAAAGGATGGGGAGACACCGGGCACAGTTCTCTGGGTCTCCGCGATGCAGTAAAGGATGGGGAGACACCGGGCACAGCTCTCTGGGTCTCCGCGATGCAGTAAAGGATGGGGAGACACCGGGCACAGCTCTCTGGCGGTCACCTCCCACCTTTGAGCCTGGACACTCAAAATATTCTTCCAGGGAAGGACTCAGAGATCACACCTTCGACTTGTGCCAAAATGTGGGCACCAAGCCAGGGATCCGCCTTGTTTATACACACATTCCACAAAACTCCTGAATACCTCAAACTGAACAAAAACATGATCTGGTGTCAGTCCTCCAGGGCACGGTGGCTTTGTACATTGGCATCCACCCGGGTATGTACCTTTGGCACAGGACTTTCTCTCTTCCTGACATCTATTTGTGGCTCAAAATTGGTCTCCTCTGTCCAGGGAGTTCTGAGGTGTTTCAGGCATTCCGTATCTCCGTCCTTGCAGTTTTCAATCAATCTCTCTCTCTCTCGTGGCCGCATTGCACCGTGCTGATGTCAGCAAGTCCCAGCACAAGGTAAGACCAATGGGTATCTCTGCAACCTTTAGAAGCAGTCCATGTCCATCCTGGGTCGAGCTGGTCTCCTCAGTCAATGCTCAATTCCTTAATGACACAGTGGACAGGGTGGCAGAGACCGCACCGGCTAACCTGATGCGTTACTCCGCCAGTGGCCCGGGTTTAATTCCTGCTGCTGTTTGTAAGGAGCTTGTACATTCTCCCCGTGACTATGTGGGCTTCCTCCAGCACTCTCAAGATGTTAGTGTTTGTAAGCTATGGTTGTGCCACGTTAGCATCTGCTGATGTGATACTTGCAGCCTGTCCTCAGCACATCCTTGGACCATTTTGGTCTTTGACTACAAAACAATGCCTTTCACTGTTATGTTTTGTTCTACATTCACTCCTAACTTGCACCACTCCCTCAACAGTCAACCCCACTCCTATTGTGTGACCCTCCCTCAGTACCACCCCTCCCAGAGTGTGACACTCCCTCAGTACCACCCCCCATAGTGTGACCCTCCCTCAGTGACGCCCCTCCCACAGTGTGACCCTCCCTCAGTACCACCCCTCCCACAGTGTGACCCTCCCTCAGTACCACCCCTCCCAGAGTGTGACCCTCACTCAGTACCACCCCTCCCACAGTGTGACCCTCCCTCAGTACCACCCCCCATAGTGTGACCCTCCCTCAGTGACGCCCCTCCCACAGTGTGACCCTCCCTCAGTACCACCCCTCCCACTGTGTGACCCTCCCTCAGTACCACCCCTCCCAGAGTGTGACCCTCACTCAGTACCACCCCTCCCACAGTGTGACCCTCCCTCAGTACCACCCACCCACAGTGTGACCCTCCCTCAGTACCACCCCTCCCACAGTGTGACCCTCCCTCAGTACCACCCCTCCCACTGTGTGACCCTCCCTCAGTACCACCCCTCCCAGAGTGTGACCCTCACTCAGTACCACCACTCCCAGAGTGTGACACTCCCTCAGTACCACCCCTCCCACAGTGTGACCCTCCTTCAGTACCACCCCTCCCACAGTGTGACCCTCCCTCAGTACCACCCCTCCCACAGTGTGACCCTCCCTCAGTGTGGCCCTCCCACAGTGTGACCCTCCCTCAGTACCACCCCTCCCACAGTGTGACCCTCCCTCAGTGTGGCCTTCCCACAGCGTGACTCTCCCTCAGTATCACCCCTCCCACAGTGTGACCCTCCCTCAGTACCACCCCCATAGTGTGACGCTCCCTCAGTACCACCCCCATAGTGTGACCCTCCCTCAGTACCACCCCTCCCACAGTGTGACCCTCCCTCAGTACCACCCCCATAGTGTGACCCTCCCTCAGTACCACCCTTCCCACAGTGTGACCCTCTCTCAGTACCACCCCTCCCACAGTGTGACCCTCCCTCAGCACCACCCCTCCCACAGCGTGACCCTCACCCAGTACCACCCTTTCCACAGTGTGACCCTTCCTCAGTACCACCCCCCACAGTGTGACCCTCAGTACCACCCCTCCCATGGTGCGAAGCTCCCTCAGTACCACCCCTCCCACAGTGTGACCCTCCCTCAGTACCACCCCCCACAGTGTGACCCTCCCTCAGTACCATCCTTCCCACAGTGTGACTCTCCCTCAGTACCTCCCCTCCCATTGTGTGACCCTCCCACAGTGTGACCCTCCCTCAGTGTGGCCCTCCCACAGTGTGACCCTCCCTCAGTACCACCCCTCCCACAGTGTGACCCTCCCTCAGTGTGGCCTTCCCACAGCGTGACTCTCCCTCAGTACCACCCTTCCCACAGTGTGACCCTCCCTCAGTACCACCCCCATAGTGTGACCCTCCCTCAGTACCACCCCCATAGTGTGACCCTCCCTCAGTACCACCCCTCCCACAGTGTGACCCTCCCTCAGTACCACCCCCATAGTGTGACCCTCCCTCAGTACCACCCTTCCCACAGCGTGACTCTCCCTCAGTACCACCCCTCCCACAGTGTGACCCTCCCTCAGCACCACCCCTCCCACAGCGTGACCCTCACCCAGTACCACCCTTTCCACAGTGTGACCCTTCCTCAGTACCACCCCCCACAGTGTGACCCTCAGTACCACCCCTCCCATGGTGCGAAGCTCCCTCAGTACCACCCCTCCCACAGTGTGACCCTCCCTCAGTACCACCCCCCACAGTGTGACCCTCCCTCAGTACCATCCTTCCCACAGTGTGACTCTCCCTCAGTACCTCCCCTCCCATAGTGTGACCCTCCCACAGTGTGACCCTCCCACAGTGTGACCCTTCCTCAGTACTACCCCTCCCACAGTGTGACCCTCCCACAGTGTGACCCTTCCTCAGTACCACTCCTCCCACAGTGTGACCCCCCCACAGTGTGACCCTCACCCAGTACCACCCCCCCACACTGTGACCCTCCCTCAGTACCACCCCTCCCACACTGTGACCCTCCCTCAATACCACCCCTCCCACAGTGTGACCCTCCCTCGGTACCACCCCTCCCACACTGTGACCCTCCCTCAATACCACCCCTCCCACAGTGTGACCCTCCCTCGGTACCACCCCTCCCACAGTGTGACCCTCCCTCGGTACCACTCCTCCCACAGTGTGACCCTCCCTCGGTACCACCCCTCCCACACTGTGACCCTCCCTCGGTACCACCCCTCCCACAGTGTGACCCTCCCACAGTGTGACCCTTCCTCAGTACCACTCCTCCCACAGTGTGACCCCCCCACAGTGTGACCCTCACCCAGTACCACCCCCCCACACTGTGACCCTCCCTCAGTACCACCCCTCCCACACTGTGACCCTCCCTCAATACCACCCCTCCCACAGTGTGACCCTCCCTCGGTACCACCCCTCCCACAGTGTGACCATCCCTCGGTACCACTCCTCCCACAGTGTGACCCTCCCTCGGTACCACCCCTCCCACACTATGACCCTCCCTCGGTACCACTCCTCCCACAGTGTGACCCTCCCTCAGTACCACCCCTCCCACGGCGCGAAGCTCCCTCAGTACCACCCCTCCCACAGTGTGACCCTCCCTCAGTACCACCCCTCCCACATTGTGACCCTTCCTCAGTACCACCCCCCCACAGTGTGACCCTCCCTCGGTACCACCCCTCCCACAGTGTGACCCTCCCTCGGTACCACCCCTCCCACGGCGCGAAGCTCCCTCAGTACCACCCCCCACAGTGTGACCCTCCCTCAGTACCACCTCCCACAGCGTGACCCTCCCTCAGTACCACCCCTCCCACATTGTGACCCTTCCTCAGTACCACCCCCCACAGTGTGACCCTCCCTCAGTACCACCCCCCACAGTGTGACCCTCCCTCAGTACCACCCCTCCCACAGTGTGACCTCCCTCAGTACCACCCCTCCCACAGTGTGACCCTCCCTCAGTACCACCTCCCACAGTGTGACCCTCCCTCAGTACCATCCCTCCCACAGTGTGACCCTCCCTCGGTACCACCCCTCCCACAGTGACCCTCCCTCAGTACCACCTCCCACAGTGTCACCCTCCCTCAGTACCACCTCCCACAGTGTGACCCTCCCTCGGTACCACCCCTCCCACAGTGTGACCCTCCCTCAGTACCACCTCCCACAGTGTCACCCTCCCTCAGTACCACCTCCCACAGTGTGACCCTCCCTCAGTACCACCCCTCCCACAATGTGACCCTCCCTCAGTACCACCTCCCACAGTGTCACCCTCCCTCAGTACCACCCCTCCCACGGCGCGAAGCTCCCTCAGTACTGCACCTTGATCGTGGCGGCACTCCAGCCCCTCCCACGATGCGCTCCGGCTAATGAGGTCGGAGGGCGGGACCTGTGGGGTGGGGTGGGGCCGGTTTAAAGGAGGTGGGGCGGGCAGTATCGCTGTCGGTGCTGCCGCTGTGACCGACGAGCTGCGGGGCCATGTCTCGCTCCGTCACCTTACCGGCGCCAGGACCCTGGGGATTCCGCATTAGCGGCGGCCGCGACTTCAACAAACCCATCTCCGTGTCCAAGGTGAGCATCGGGGGCTTGGTCCCTTCTCCTCCCGGACAGCCTTCCATTCTGCCCGCTGCCCTCCTCCTGTCTACCCCCGAGACCGGCGCCGGACGCGCTGGGTTGCCGCCAGGTCCTAACGAGCGCCGGCACTGAAGGGTGACGGGTGTCACCTCTCCCTCAACCCCCTTCACTGCCCAGGAGAGGGTGGGTGGCGGGGGGATAAGGCTGCCGGTGTTCCTCAGCCTCTTTCCCTCATCGGGACTGCCTGGGCGCTTTCAACAGGGTCTGGGGTCCCCCGGGTGGATGATTGGAGGGTTGGGACAAGTACTGAGTTGAGGAGTTAGTCGGAGACAGCACTGAGGCCCGGGGTCCCAGTGGACCGGCTCCGGGAAGTTCCTTGGCAGGGCTCCTGTTGTCACCAGGTTTACAGGGGAGGTTGGGGGCCAGCACTCGGGAGATGAACCCATCGGCTGGCGTCACTGACTCAGCTGACGGCCTGGATCCAATGTTGAGGTGTAACTTGTTCAAAGGAGAACACTGACTCATCTGTCACTGCTCAGCCTTGCCCTGCTCAAAGGGGTGAAAGTGTGACTGGCCTTTCGGCCCACAATGTCCACCCAAAGTGTCTTGAGGGTTTATTATTGTCACGTGCACTGTGCAGAGCTTTATTTGGCCTGACGACCGTGCCGACAGTTTTAACCCATCATAAGCATACAAGGGAAAACGATAGCCGAGTGCAGAATTGCGTTAGAGTAACAGAGAGGGTGCGGGACAGAGCGTTAGACTAACAGAGACTGTTACAGTTACAGAGAGTGTGTTAGAGTAACAGCGTTAGAGTCACAGAGAGGGTGCGGGACAGAGTGTTACAGTAACAGAGAGTGCGGGACAGAGTGTTACAGTAACAGAGAGTGCGGGACAGAGTGTTACAGAGTGCGGGACAGAGTGTTACAGTAACAGAGAGTGTGTTAGAGTAACAGCGTTAGAGTCACAGAGAGGGTGCGGGACAAAGTGTTACAGTAACAGAGAGTGCGGGACAGAGTGTTACAGTGTGCGGGACAGAGTGTTACAGTGTGCGGGACAGAGTGTTACAGTAACAGAGTGCGGGACAGAGTGTTACAGTAACAGAGAGTGCGGGACAGAGTGTTACAGTAACAGAGGGGATGCGGGACAGAGCGTTAGAGTTACAGAGAGTGTGTTAGAGTCACGGAGATTGCGGAACAGTGTTAAACTAACGGGGTGCGGGACAGAGCGTTAGAATTACAGAGAGTGCGGGGCAGACAGTAAGGTGTGAGGGTTAGGACGAGGTTAGATATTTGTCAAAGTTTGGAGGTCCGGTGGCCTGTAACTGGGGCTATTTATTGAGATACAGTGCAGAATTGCCCTTCCAGCTACTCCGCATCGTAATCCCTGAATTTAACCCAGCCTCATCACAGGACCATTTACAATGACCAATTCACGCACCAACTGGTTCGTCTTTGGACTGTGTTGTGGCAGTGGGAAGGCATGTTGTTAGTTTGTTGCTGGTTGTGTTCTGTGTTGCTTTGAATGCACAAGGACACGTGGGGAACGGCCCACAGCTCAGCTGAAGGGCGAGGAAGACGGAATACCCCTTCAGCCCGTGATGGAAAGGCATCTAGCCTTTTTATAGATGCATCTCCGCCGAAGGGGGTGTAAGGTGCTCCTTCCCTCCGCTGGCCTGCAGGTCACCCCTGGACAAGGTGTAGCACCTGCTTAGCCCCCCCCCCCCATCAGGGTCTTGTGAAGCCATGGGAGCAGGTGGTGGATGGTTGTATGAGCTGCCGGTGCAGATCACAAGTCCTGGTTATGTGACCTCTGACACCAGGCAGACAATCTCTGAAGAGTATTGATAATGGCTGGGGTCACCCGTCTTGTAAAGACACTGCCCAGAAGAAGACAATGGCAAAGCACTTCTGTAGAAGAATGAGCCAAGAACAATCGTGGTCATGGAAATCGTGATCGCCACGTCACACAACACTGCACATAATGAATGAACATATTAGCGAATTCCGCCTTGGGAGAAAGTCTCTGTTCACTTGATGTATACCACTTACTGTCTCGTACACCTCTATCATGTCACCTCTCATCTTCCTTCACTGCAAAGAGAAGGGCTCTACCTGTCCTGACAAGAGATAAGGTTGTTGCCAGACAATGGATTTCACTGCATGTTTTGCTGTCCATGTGACTGATCAATCCAAATCTGAGCAATCCACCTTGAGCTGGAGAAGATGCTTTGCCTGAATGACAAGATGTAAGGTCAGTGTGGATAGATGGGAATGTGATTAAAATCTGACTGGCTGTGATCATGGGGATGCCCCAAAGGTGTGGGAGGGCTGTGGCCTCTCGTTTGGACAGTGACTCTGACCAGGACTGGCTGACTGACCCTAACCGCCATTTTGAGTGCTGGATCTCCTGGCTGCACCCTTTCATTCATGGAAATCTGTCCAACAGGGTGCGTGTGGCCTGTCAGTGAGTGTTCTGTGAGGGGTTCGGGGATAGTGGAGCCCTCTGGGCCTGAATGTGAAGAGGAAAGCCTGTGGCCTAGACGGCTGTGAGCACTGCCCCCGTTTGTGTTCATCACAGCAGAATCGGGCCATTTGGCCCATCAATCATTCCATCAAGCTCATTGATCATCCCTCTCAACCCCGATCTCCTACCTTCTCTCTGTTACCTTTGATGCCCTTGCTAACCAAGAACCTATCAACCTCTGCTTTAAGTAAACCCAATGACTTGGCCTCCACAGCCGTCTGTGGCAATGAATTCCACAGATTCACCACCCTCTGCCTAAAGAAATTCCTCCTCATCTCTGTTCTAGAGGGACATCCTGGTATTCTGAGGCTGTGACCTCTGGTCCTAGACCTCCCATTATTGGAAACATCCTCCACTCTATCCAGGCCTTACAATATTTAGTGTCAAGAGAACTGGAAGTGATGATTGGACTGCGTCCATTTGGAAGAGCAGGCCATGGCGGGTTAAAGCCTACATCCGTGAGAATGGGATAAGTTAAAACGTAGAATGGAAAACCTACAGCACAATACAGGCCCTTTGGCCCTAGGCTTGCACATAGCACTAAGCTCTTTCTAAGCTCCATGTACCTTTCCAGGACTCTCTTAAAACACCCTATCGTACGTGTTGATTTGACCCTATCGCATCTGCCTCCACCACCGCTGGCAACCCATTCCACACACTCACCACTCTCTGCATAAAAAAAACTTACCCCTGACATCTCCTCTGTACCTACTTCCACGCACCTTAAATCTATGTTCTCTCGTGCTAGCCATTTCAGCCCTGGGAAAAAGCCTCTGACTATCTACATAATCAATACCTCGCATCATCTTGTACACCTCTATCAGGTCACCTCTCATCCTCCGTCGCTCCAAGGGGAAAAGGCCGAGTTCACTCAACCTATTCTCATAAGGCATGCTCCCCAATCCAGGCAACATCCTTGTAAGTCTCCTCTGCACCCTTTCTACAGTTTCCATGTCTTTCCTGTAGTGAGGCAACCAGAATTGAGCACAGTACTCCAAGTGAGGTCTGACCAGGGTCCTATATAGTGGTAACATTACCTCTTGGCTCTTAAATTCAATCCCACGATTGATGAAGGCCAATACACCATACGCCTTCTTAACCACAGAGTCAACCTGCGTAGCAGCTTTGAGCATCCTATGGACTTGGACCCCAAGATCCCTCTGATCTTCCACACTGCCAAAAGTCTTACCATTAATGCTATATTCTGCCATCATATTTGACCTACCAAAATAAACCACCTCACACTTATCAGGGTTGAACTCCATCTGCCACTTCTCAGCCCAGTTTTGCATCCTATCGATGTCCCGCTGTAACCTCTGACAGCCCTCCACACTATCCACAACACCCCCAACCTTTGTGTCTTCAGCAAATTTACTAGCACATCCCTCCACTTCATAAAAATCACGATGAGTCGGGGTCTCAGAACAGATCCCTGAGGCGCACCACTGGTCACTGACCTCAATGCAGAATATGACCTGTCTACAACCACTCTTTGCCTTCTGTGGGCAAGCCAGTTTGGGATCCACAAAGCAATGTCCCCTTGGATCCCATGTCTCCTTACTTTCTCAATAAGCCTTGCCTGGGGTATTTTATCAAATGCCTTGCTACATCCATATACACTACATTTACGGCTCTACCTTCATCAATGTGTTCAGTCACATCCTCAAAAAATTCAGTCAGGCTCGTAAGGTACAACCTGCCCTTGACAAAGTCATGCTGACTGTTCCTAATCATATTATGCCTCTCCATATGTTTATAAATTCTGCCTCTCAGTATCTTTTCCATCAACTTACCAACCACTGAAGTAAGACTCACTGGCCTATAATTTCCCGGGATATCTCTATTCCCTTTCGTGAATAAGGAACAACATCCCCAACCCTCCAATCCTCCAGAATCTCTCCTGTCCTCATTGATGATGCAAAGATTATCACCAGAGGCTCAGCAATCTCCTCCCTCGCCTCCCACAGTAGCCTGGGGTACATTCCATCCGGTTCCAGAGACTTATCCAACTTGATGTTTTCCAAAAGCTCCAGTACATCCTCTTCCTTCATATCTATGATCTGCATCACAGTGAGTACAGGCATTGTGGGCTGGAATACCTGTCTCTCATCCTAAGGCTGGGTGTGATGGAAACTTGCTCAGCACCAGTTCTGCCCAGTATAGGCCTCAGTATGCAAGTGAACCATTCAAATGATCTCTCACTCCGTAACACACACAGAATGCTGGAGGAATAATGTTGAAAAAGTGCAGAGAAAATTCCCAAGGGTATTGCTGGGTCTGGAGGGCCCGAGTTATAAGGAAAGATTGAATAGGTTAGGACCGTATTCTATAGAACATAGAAGATTGAGAGGAGATTTGCTAAAAGTATACAAAATTATGAGGGGTATGGATAGGGTAGATGTAAGCTGGCTATTTCCACTGAGGTTGTGTAGACTACAACCAGAGGTCATGGTTTAAGGGAGAAAGGAAAAAAGTTTAAGGGGAGCATGAGGCAAAAACTTCTTTACTCAGAGGGTTGTGAGAGTGTGGAATGAGCTGCCAGCACAAGGGATTCAGCAAGTCAGGAAGTATCAACAGAGCGGAATAGATGTTTCAGGCCATGACCCTTCATCAAGGTTCCAACTCTGCCCTGATGAAGGGTTTTGGCTCGAAACATTGACTGTTTATTTCCCTCCCTAAGTGCTGTGTGACTTGCTGACGGTGTTCTCTCTAAGTTGCACAGCCGTGCAGTAACTGAAATGCCCCTATGCCCATAGCCTTTGTTGCCATGCTGCTGAAATTTTCCTCTATTCAATGTCAATAGAAAGTGCTGTGCAGTTTTCAGGCCATGTAAAAATGTCCTGCTTAGAGCAATGGTTCTTCTCCACAGTGTAAAAAATTAATTAGAGGTGACACAGGCCTGCTGAGTTCCTCCAGCATTTTGTGTGTGTGTGTGTGTGTGTGTGTGTGTGTCTGCGTTGCTCAAGCATCTGCTGAATCTCTTGTGCATATCTCCCATTTTGTGCATGCCTACAGCTCTGGTAACTGCCCCATTGGCCTGTGAGGGCAATTTCACTCTGCACCTCTGTATCTTTCCCACTACAGATGTCTCTGCACCTCACCACTCACCATTGTCTGACAGGGAGCTTAGAGTCGCTGTATTGCTTGAGCTGGCAGCTGTGGCTTTGCTCATTTCACCATAGCTTCCTGGCCTCTTTCTTCTGCGAGGCTTCTTCAGCAGCGCAGACCAGAGACGGAAGAGTGGTTTTCTGATCGTGAGAGCGTGGCGGGGGAGGGGAGAGACTGGAAATGAATCAGAATGGGATTTAATATCACAGGCACACGTCAGGAAATGTGTTGTCTTGTGGCAGCACTGCAGTGCGATCACAGTTGTATGTCGTGGGTGATCACGGTTTCCATGACCATGATTGTTCTTGGCAAATTTTTCTACAGAAATGTTTTGCCATTACCTTCTGGGCAGTGTCTTTACAAGACGGGTGACCCCAGCCATTATCAATACTCTTCAGAGATTGTCTGCCTGGTGTCAGTGGTCACATAACCAGGACTTGTGATCTGCACCGGCTGCTCATACGACCGTCCACCACCTGCTCCCGTGGCTTCACGTGACCCTGATCGGGGGCTAAACAGGTGCTACACCTTGCCCAAGGGTGACCTGCAGGCTAGTGGAGGGAGGGAGAGACTTGCACCTCCTTTTGTAGAGACATATCTCCACCCGACACCCAACATTGCAATAGAGAATAATAAAAAACTCTAAGTTACAAAAGTACATATTAAAATAAATAAATTTCAAAAAGGGAGCAAAAATATAGTGAGGTTCATTCTGAAATCTGATGGTGGAGGTGAAGAAGTGGTTCCTGAAGCGATGCTAGCAATGAGAAGCGGGCAAGTCCTGGGTGGTGGGGGTCCTTAATGATGGATGCCGCCTTTTAGAGGCATCGCTCCTTGAAGATGTCCTGGATACTGGGGGGGGGGGGGGAGGGGAAGAGTGTTCATGATGGAGCTGACTGAGTTTGCAACTTCCAGCAGTCTCTTCCGATCCTGTGCAGAGATCCCCCCCCCCCCACCTTACCAGACCGTGAATGCAATCAATGGTAGAGAGAGAGATGATAAACTCGAGATTCTGCAGGTGCTGGAAATCTTGATCAACCTGATGTGAGGGTTGATTGGCAGGACTTCCAATCCGGGGTCCACGGACCCC
Organism: Hypanus sabinus; assembly: GCF_030144855.1. NCBI lineage: Eukaryota > Metazoa > Chordata > Chondrichthyes > Myliobatiformes > Dasyatidae > Hypanus > Hypanus sabinus. Next base: position 4,773,180 of record NC_082706.1, read on the forward strand.
TTGCTTAATGGTATTGGTCCATGACACAAAAAACGTGGGAACTCATGCCCTAGAGTGTAGGAGAATGAGGGGAGGTATTCAAAACTGAGGGGTATGCAAGCAGGCTTTTTCCACTGAGGTTGGGTGAGACTAGATCTAAAGGTCAAACTTAAGGGTGAAATGTTTAAGGGGAACGTGAGGAGGAACTTCCCTCAGGGTGGTGAGTGTGTGGAATGAGCTGATGGCAGAAGTGGTGAATGAGGACTAGATTTCAACAGTTAAGAGAAGTCTGGATAGGATGGGAGGGGTATGGAGGGTTATGGTGCCAGTGCAGAGTAATGGTTTGTTACCTGCTTCAGCACTGTAGAGTTCTATGACTTATGACCTATGGCCTAAATCAGCCAGTCAGTGTGAGAGAGGGAGATTTATAAAGATAAATTTGATCGGAGGTTGGGGCAGAGGTCAGTGTATGGGGAAGTTGCTGAGCCGCTCCAAGCTCCTGAAACAATTGGGCAGAGTGCAGTGGAAGCTCCCCTGGTTGTAGCAGCAGCAATGCATTCTGGGTAGGCACAGGAAGAGCCCATAGGTTGGGGGTGGGGTGGGGTGGGGAGAGAACAACATTGCATTGCTTTAAACATCTCCGGGGAGAGGAAATGGTGGAGTCACAGGAAGAAGGAAGCTACATTACAGCAAGAAACTCTTGCACAGCCATTAACCTGGGCTGTTGCTATAGTAACTCACCCTGAGCCTGTAAGAGCCATGGGGTCTTGGTATTGTTGCAGCTCTATCAAACTCTGGTGAGACCTCCTGTCTGAGCAGGCCAGGGCTCTTTCATTCATTTAGAGATGCAGCACAGTACAAGCCCGTGGTAGAGGAGTCTCGGACAAGAGGGCACAACTTCAGGATTGAAGGACGTCCATTTAGAACTGAGATGTGGAGAAATTACTTTAGTCAGGGGGTCTGTGGAATTTGTTTCCATGAGCAGCTGTGGAGGCCAAGTCATTGGGTGCATTTAAGGCAGAGATTGATAGGTTCTTGATTAGCCAGGGCATCAAAGGGTATGGGGAGAAGGCAGGGGAGGGAGTGGGGATGACTGAAAGAATTGGATCAGCCGATGACTGAATGGCAGAGCAGGCTCGATGGGCTGAATGGCTTCCTTCTGCTCCTATATCTTGTGGTTTTATGGCTCATCTGGCCCACCAAGCCTGCACCACCCAATTATACCCATGTGTCCAACTAACCCATGCACCTTTGGAATTTGGAAGCCCACGTAGTCACAGGGAGAGTGTGCAAAGTCCTTCTGGGCAGTGGCAAAATTGAACCTGGCTCATTGGCAGAGTAGTAACGTTACACTAACTGCCATGTTACCAACTGGATAAAAGTAGCTGGATTGAATGTGTTGGTGTAAGATGTAACTAACTTGCATAGGTATAGAATATTAAACAAGATTATTGTAACAAAAACTTCACACCATCTTAAAAGTTTCTTGCTGGCTGGCAGTTAATCTGATCAACCATTATAGTTAGACTCCCCCACAACCCCCTCTATCTATTACCCTGTCGCTGCACTGTAAATACCTTAAGCCACTTTTTATAAAGCTAAGGTATATTGTAAATTACTTAATAAATACATTCTCATAATTTATGTATTTATGCACATTTTATTCCAAATCTATACTTTAACCCCTAACTTTATTTTTATATAATTTTTTATTCATTCTAATTGTTGAATGTTGTGTTTTTTCTTTTTTCAGCGTGTACTTTGAAGGCAGAGCACATGGTTAGTTGCAGGATTCCTAACAGTGTATCGAACAGGGGCATATTGAGGTCCACATCCATAGACACCTCCAAGCTGCCATACAGTGGTTAGGAAGCTGTATGATGTGTCGGTCTTCATTAGTCCGGGACTGAGTTCAAGACTAACACACCATAGTAAATTCCGAATACGTGTAACTGTACTTGGGGAACAGAGTTAGTTGATCTTTGACACACTGAGATCGTTACGTATTGTCAGCCCACGTGCTCCTAAATCGGTGGCAAATGCATGTTGGTAGCGTAGTTAGAGAGTAGCTCAGTCTGCTCTGCATCCAGTAGGGCCACGTTCACAGGAGCAGAATTAGGCCATTGGGCCCATTAAGTCTGCTGCACCATTTGACCATGGCTGATTTATTATCCCGCTCATCCCATTCTTCTCATAACCTTTGATGCCCTGACTAATCAAGACTCTATCAACCTCTGCTTTAAATGTACCCAATGACTTGGCCTCTACAGCTGCCTCTGGCAATGAATTCCACAGATTTACCACCCTCTGACTGAAGAAATTTCTCCTCATCTCTGTTCTAAAAGGATGTACTATTCTGAGACTGTGCCCTCTGGTCCTAGACTCTCCCACCATAGAAAACATCCTCTCCACATCCATTCTTTCTTGGCCTCTCAACATTTGATAGGTTTCAATGAGATCTCTCTAATCGCCCCCCCCATTCTTCTAAACTTGGGTGAATACAGGACCATTAAGTTCTTAACGCATCTCAAGCGTTAAGCGCAGTTATACTGTGATACTGCACAAATGGCAGCAGCAGGAAGTGTTGTCGGGAAGCAGAACTTGGCTTTGGACAGGATGTAGAACTGGGCAGAGAAGTGGCAGATGGAGTTTAAGCCAGAGAAGCGTGAACTGATTCACTTTGGAAGGCTGAATTTGAAGGCAGACAATAGGGTTAATGACAGGATTCTTAGCAGTGTGCGGGACAGGGGATCTTGGGGACCATGTCCATAAATCTCTCAAAGCTGCCAATCAGCTGTTGAATGATGTTAAGAAGGCATACAGTGTGTCGGCCTCCATCAGTCGGGATTGAGTTCAAGAGCAGCGAGGTAATGTTGCAGCTCTGTAAAACTCTGGTTAGGCCACACCTGGAATATTGTGTTCACTTCATTATAGGAAAGATGTGGAGGCTTCAGAGAGGGTGCAGAGGAGATTCACTGGGATGCTGCCTGGATTAGAGAACATGTTTTATGAGGATGGGTTGAGCGAGCGAGTGAAGGAGGATGAGAGGTGACTGATTGAGGTGTGTCAAATGATAAAAGGCTAGAGAGAGTGGACAGACGGACTTTTTCCCAAGGTGGAAATGGCTAACACGTTGGGTATAATTTTAAGGATGTCAGGGGTAGGTTTTTGACACTGAGTGGAATGCCCTGTGGTAGAGGCAGATAAATTAGGAGCACCTAAGAGATGCTTAGATTGGCAACATGGCTGATGAAAACGGAGGGTTATGTGGGAGGCAAGGGGTAGATCAGAGGTTCCCATCTTTTTGATGCCACTGCCTGAGGACCACAGGTTGGGAACCCCTGGCTGAGATTGATCTTAGAAGGACCCATGAGGTGCACCAGCGTACTCACAGCTCTCTCCAAGTCCTCTCGACTACTCCAGATGTTGGTGGCTGGCGAGACAGAACACCCCAGCGTGGGGATGAGTCTGTGACCTCCGTCGGTCATGGTTGACCATGGGTACTGTGCCTCTGGTAGTCACCAGGAGTGGTCTCTCCAGGGCGTAAACCGAGGCAGAGTTGATATGGAGATCCATCTGTTGCCCATGCAGTGGGTCCCCCCTCTCCGTGATGATGACAGGTCCAAGGTTGCTGTGCCGGTGCTGGGTACAGAAGTCAGCCGCCTTCGGGAATCTGACTCCGGATTTTTCCTTGGAGTTTACTCCCAAACCCTTTCCCGTGAACAGGTACAGCCGCAAGGCAGCGGATGTTTGAAATCGGAGTTTTCCCTTTCCTAGATGAGATACCATCTGTGGTTAATGAACCCCATCTGCCCGGAGCAACTGGTTTTAAGGTGCCAGTGGCCCACCCTTGCCCCCTCTCCTGTCAGTGAGAACAGCTCTGCCGGGCATAAGAACTATGCCACACGTGAAGGCCAGGAGTCGGACTTGGTTGTCAGAGGCTGTTTGAGACGCACACCGTGAAGAACATCTGTTTAGCAGAGGGAGCTCGTCCCCAATACCACCCTTCGGCTACGACTACCCTTGGGATGAGTGACTGACTCGCACAGGTACTGCTGAGCTGTCTCTGAGTGAGCAGGGGTCCAGGTTACGGTGGGACCCCCGTAACCGAGCACACAGGGAGCGTGGCCACAGTGGCTGCGTTTTGACACTAGACACAGGCCTGCAGGCTCTCCTGGAGCGAGTGGAAACTTTTTCTTCCCCCCCCCCCCCCCCCCCCCCCCAGTGACATTGTTCAGCACAGGGTCTGGCTGAGAATGTGCAAGTCTTCAGTGTTGCAGAGACAGGGAAAGGGTGAAAAGAAATGTTCGCCCTGCAGAAATCTGCTCTAAAATATATCACTCGCTCTAATCTTTTGCAAAGCCACAAAGTTGAATATCCTGTTTGAGAGACGCCGGAGCCACAGCTTTTTGTAGCAGCGGAGAGATACGAATTTAACACTCCCAAAATGCGTGAAACTGTGTGCCATTTTAAGCTGAGAAGTAGCAACTCTGTTGAATTCAGAGAGTCCGTTTTGCATGTGGTTCTGGAGGAATTTGTTCATTGCAATATGTCTCACAACTGTTTGGAATGTAGTGTTGTGGCTTCAATGGAGACGGCAGCCAAAATATGCCAAAGGATTCTCCTTTGCCAGGTGCAAACATTAGATTGCTTACAGTCAAAGGGAAAGGCTTTCAGTTTCAGTCCAGAGATGGTGCCAACAAATGTTGCCACAGTAATGGCAAATGTTCCTGATACGACTGCTATTTTTTAAGAAGCTGTAGAGAGGTGCAGCCATTTTAGCTGCCCCATCGTGGAGCTAGGAGCCCCGTCACAATTCGGAAGTGGGTGCTGTGTGCAGAGTTGTGCCCCCCTCTCGGTAACCATGAGGGTTTCAGAGACAAAATAATGCTGACGTAGTAAGGGAATGGGTGAAGCAAGAGGGTGGGGAAGGTAAAGGGCTGGAGAGGAAGGAATCTGACAGGAGAGGGGAGTGGACCATAGGGGCAAGGGAAGGAGGTGGGGACCCAGGGGGAAGTGATGAGCAGGTGAGGCCAGAGTGGGGGGGGGAAGAGGGGAGGGAGAGGGATTCTTTTGTTAAACCAGAAGGAGAAATCGATACTCATGCCATCAAGTTGGAGGCCACCCAGACCTCGATGGGATTGTCCACTTTCAGTTACTGAAAACAGCTCCTGGTAATGGCTTGCACATAAAGTTGGAACTTGGTTCTGTAGAGGTCTTTCTGAGAACCGACAGGAGAACCAGCACATTCCAAGTTGAAATAACCTCCATCTGCTGACAAATCGTCCAGATACCTGTGACCACTTGACGATAACGGTGAGACTGGGCAGAAATGTAGTCAGCCGACGCCACCCTGAAGTTACTGGAACAACTGCTCTACTTTCTCTGTTTTAACACGGGCAGCAACTGTAGCAAAAGGCAATGGTCTTTCTCTCTGGTGACAGAAATGGGGTGGTGGACACCAAGAAGCCGGGTGGATGAACTTCAGGAGAAAGGTTGGGGTGTTGGATGATGGCTTTAGTGGTGGGTAAATTAGGACAGAACCTATTGGTGTTTGGACAGATTGAGTCTGATCCAGGAGAGACAGCAGGGATTTGTTATTTAGAGAGGCTGTGCAGAATAGGCCCTTCGGGCCCTTTGAGCCAGGCCACCCAGTAACCTCTGATTTAACCCTAGACTAATCATGGGTCAATTTACAATGACCAATTAACCTACCAACTGGTACGTCTTTGGACTGTGGGTGCAATCCGGAGCACTCGAAGGAAACCCTTGCCATTGTGGGGAAATCATACAAACTCCTTTACAGGCAATGGAGGGAAATGAACCCGGGTCACTGGTACCGTAAAGCATTGTGCTAACCACTATGCTACTGTGCCAATTTGTGTGTGGGGAGTCATGCCTGGGAAATTTCTCGCAGTTCTTCAGGGAGGTTGCTGAGAGAGTAGGTGAGGTTAGGGCAGTGGATGTTGTCAGTACGGATTCTATGGCCTTTGACAAGGTCCCGCAAGGCAGGCTGATCTGCAAGGTTAGATCGCGTGGGATCCAGGGGCAGATGACAGATTAGATACACAAGCACAAGATATTCTACAGATTCTGGAAACCTCGAGCAACGTACATGGAACTCTAGAGCAGGGGTTCCCAACTTTTTATGCCATGGACCAATACCATTATGCAGGTGGTCTGTGGACCCCAGATTTCAAACTCCTGTTCGAGAGGAGCTCAGCAAGGCCCTCGGCCTAAAGTATTGGCTGTTTAATCCCCGCCTGACTTGCAGAGTTCCTCCAGCACTCTGTGTGTGTTGCTCAGATTTTTTTCCGATTCAGGTTATTGTTTGAATTAGATTCACAACTTTCTTGGTGCTAGGAAGCAGAGAGTAAGGGTTGAAAATTATTTCTCAGACTGAAAACCTGTGTCTAGTGTGGTGAGCCAGAGTGGGTGCTGGGACCTTTATTGTTTGTAATTTCTATAAATGCTTTTGATGTACGAGGCATACCTAGTAAGTTTATGGATGATACTAGGATATCTGGCATTGTAAACAGTGTAGAAGTTATGAAAAATGACAGGGGAGTCTAGATCTCCAGGTGAGGATTGACAAATAGTTTACACCGAACTGCAGTGAGATGTATAGAATAGTTAAATAAGTAGTGACATAGTGTTCATGGGTTCAAACTCCATTGAGAAATCAAATGGCAGAGGGGAAGAAGCTGTTCCTGAACCATTGAGTGTGTGTCTTCAGGCACTTGTACCTCCTCCCTGATGGTCGCTGTGAGAAGAGGGCTTGTCCTGGGCGATGAGAATAATGGACACAGCCTTTTTGAGGCATCGCTCTCTGAATACTACACAGGCCTTCTTTGTAGCCCCAACAATGTTTTGGGACCAGGTTAGATCCTCAGAGGTATTGACATCCAGGAACTTGAAATTGTTCACCCTTTCCACTTCTGATCCCTCAATGCATGCTGGTGTGTGATCCCTCAGTGACGATTTGTGTGTGATCCCTCGGTGAGGACTGGTCTGTGATCCCTCGGTGAGGTCTGGCGTGTGATCCCTCGGTGAGGTCTGGCGTGTGATCCCTCGGTGAGGTCTGGCGTGTGATCCCTCGGTGAGGTCTGGCGTGTGATCCCTCGGTGAGGACTGGCGTGTAATCCCTCGGTGAGGTCTGGCGTGTGATCCCTCGGTGAGGTCTGGCGTGTGATCCCTCGGTGAGGTCTGGTCTGTGATCCCTCGGTGAGGTCTGGCGTGTGATCCCTCGGTGAGGACTGGCGTGTAATCCCTCAGTGAGGACTGGCGTGTGATCCCTCAGAGGACTGGCGTGAGATCCCACGGTGAGGACTGGCGTGTGATCCCTCAGTGAGGACTGGCATGTGATCCCTCGGTGAGGACTGGCGTGTGATCACTCAGTGAGGACTGGCGTGTGATCCCTCGGTGAGGACTGGCGTGTGATCCCTCGGTGAGGACTGGTCTGTGATCCCTCGGTGAGGTCTGGCATGTGATCCCTCGGTGAGGTCTGGCGTGTGATCCCTCGGTGAGGACTGGCGTGTGATCCCTCGGTGAGGACTGGCGTGTGATCCCTCAGTGAGGACTGGCGTGTGATCCCTCAGTGAGGACTGGCGTGAGATCCCTCGGTGAGGACTGGCGTGTGATCCCTCAGTGAGGACTGGCATGTGATCCCTCGGTGAGGACTGGCGTGTGATCACTCAGTGAGGACTGGCGTGTGATCCCTCGGTGAGGACTGGCGTGTGATCCCTCGGTGAGGACTGGTCTGTGATCCCTCGGTGAGGTCTGGCATGTGATCCCTCGGTGAGGTCTGGCGTGTGATCCCTCGGTGAGGACTGGCGTGTGATCCCTCGGTGAGGACTGGCGTGTGATCCCTCGGTGAGGACCGGCGTGTGATCCCTCGGTGAGGACCGGCGTGTGATCCCTCGGTGAGGTCTGGCGTGTGATCCCTCGGTGAGGTCTGGCGTGTGATCCCTCGGTGAGGACTGGTCTGTTATGCCTCAGTGAGGACTGGTCTGTGATCCCTCGGTGAGGACTGGCATGTGATCCCTCGGTGAGGACTGGCGTGTGATCCCTCGGTGAGGACTAGCGTGTGATCCCTCAGTTAGGACAGGTCTGTGATCCCTCGGTGAGGACTGGTCTGTGATCCCTCGGTGAGGTCTGGTCTGTGATCCCTTGGTTAGGACTGGTCTGTGATCACTCGGTGAGGACTGGCGTGAGATCCCTCGGTGAGGTCTGGCGTGTGATCCCTCGTTGAGGACTGGCGTGTGATCCCTCGGTGAGGACTGGTCTGTGATCCCTCGGAGAGGACTGGTCTGTGATCCCTTGGTTAGGACTGGTCTGTGATCCCTCGGTGAGGACTGGTCTGTGATCCCTCGGTGAGTTCTGGTCTGTGATCCCTCGGTGAGGACTGGAGTGTGATCCCTCGGTGAGTTCTGGTCTGTGATCCCTCGGTGAGGACTGGTCTGTGATCCCTCGGTGAGGACTGGTCTGTGATCCCTCGGTGAGGACTGGTCTGTGATCCCTTGGTTAGGACTGGTCTGTGATCCCTCGGTGAGGACTGGTCTGTGATCCCTCGGTGAGGACTGGCGTGTGATCCCTCGGTGAGGACTGGCGTGTGATCCCTCGGTGAGGTCTGGCGTGTGATCCCTCGGTGAGATATGGCGTGTGATCCCTCGGTGAGGACTGGCGTGTGATCCCTCGGTGAGGACTGGCGTGTGATCCCTCGGTGAGGTCTGGCGTGTGATCCCTCGGTGAGGACTGGAGTGTGATCCCTCGGTGAGGAATGGTCTGTGATCCCTCGGTGAGGACTGGTCTGTGATCCCTCGGTGAGGTCTGGCGTGTGATCCCTCGGTGAGGTCTGGTCTGTGATCACTCGGTGAGGACTGGCGTGTGATCCCTCGGTGAGGACTGGCGTGTGATCCCTCGGTGAGGACTGGCGTGTGATCCCTCGGTGAGGTCTGGCGTGTGATCCCTCGGTGAGGTCTGGCGTGTGATCCCTCGGTGAGGACTGGTCTGTGATCCCTCGGTGAGGACTGGCATGTGATCCCTCGGTGAGGACTGGCGTGTGATCCCTCGGTGAGGTCTGGCGTGTGATCCCTCGGTGTGGTCTGGTCTGTGATCCCTCGGTGAGGACTGGCATGTGATCCCTCGGTGAGGACTGGCGTGTGATCCCTCGGTGAGGTCTGGCGTGTGATCCCTCGGTGTGGTCTGGTCTGTGATCCCTCGGTGAGGACTGGTCTGTGATCCCTCGGTGAGGACTGGTCTGTGATCCCTCGGTGAGGCCTGGCGTGTGATCCCTCGGTGAGGACTGGCGTGTGATCCCTCGGAGAGGACTGGCGTGTGATCCCTCGGTGAGGACTGGTCTGATATCCCTCGGTGAGGTCTGGCGTGTGATCCCTCGGTGAGGTCTGGCGTGTGATCCCTCGGTGAAGTCGGGTCTGTGATCCCTCGGTGAGGTCTGGCGTGTGATCCCTCGGTGAGGTCGGGTCTGTGATCCCTCGGTGAGGTCTGGTCTGTGATCCCTCGGTGAGGACTGGTCTGTGATCCCTCGGTGAGGACTGGTCTGTGATCCCTCGGTGAGGTCTGGCGTGTGATCCCTCGTAGATGTCTGGTGTGTGATCCCTCGGTGAGGACTGGCCTGTGATCCCTCGGTGAGGTCTGGCGTGTGATCCCTCGTAGATGTCTGGTGTGTGATCCCTCTGTGAGGACTGGCCTGTGATCCCTCGGTGAGGACTGGCGTTTGATCCCTCGGTGAGGACTGGCGTTTGATCCCTCGGTGAGGACTGGTCTGTGATCCCTCGGTGAGGACTGGCGTGTGATCCCTCGGAGGACTGGTCTGTGATCCCTCGGAGGACTGGTCTGTGATCCCTCGGTGAGGTCTGGCGTGTGATCCCTCGGTGAGGACTGGTCTGTGATCCCTCGGTGAGGTCTGGCGTTTGATCCCTCGGTGAGGTCTGGTCTGTGATCCCTCGGAGAGGTCTGGCGTGTGATCCCTTGGAGAGGTCTGGCGTGTGATCCCTCGGTGTGGTCTGGCGTGTGATCCCTCGGTGAGGTCTGGCGTTTGATCCCTCGGTGAGGTCTGGTCTGTGATCCCTCGGTGAGGTCTGGCGTGTGATCCCTCGGTGTGGTCTGGCGTGTGATCCCTCGGTGAGGTCTGGCGTTTGATCCCTCGGTGAGGTCTGGTCTGTGATCCCTCGGTGAGGTCTGGCGTGTGATCCCTCGGTGAGGTCTGGCGTGTGATCCCTCGGAGAGGTCTGGTCTGTGATCCCTCGGTGAGGTCTGGCATGTGATCCCTCGGTGAGGACTGGCGTGAGATCCCTCGGAGAGGTCTGGCGTGTGATCCCTCGGTGAGGTCTGGCATGTGATCCCTCGGTGAGGTCTGGCATGTGATCCCTCGGTGAGGACTGGTCTGTGATCCCTCGGTGAGGTCTGGCGTGTGATCCCTCGGAGAGGTCTGGCGTGTGATCCCTCGGTGAGGTCTGGCGTGTGATCCCTCGGAGAGGTCTGGCGTGTGATCCCTCGGTGAGGTCTGGCATGTGATCCCTCGGTGAGGTCTGGCGTGTGATCCCTCGGTGAGGTCTGGCGTGTGATCCCTCGGTGAGGTCTGGCCTGTGATCCCTCGGTGAGGTCTGGCGTGTGATCCCTCGGTGAGGTCTGGGGTGTGATCCCTCGGTGAGGTCTGGCGTGTGATCCCTCGGTGAGGTCTGGTCTGTGATCCCTCGGTGAGGTCTGGTCTGTGATCCCTCGGTGAGGACTGGTCTGTGATCCCTCGGTGAGGTCTGGTCTGTGATCCCTCGGTGAGTTCTGGTCTGTGATCCCTCGGTGAGGACTGGTCTGTGATCCCTCGGTGAGGACTGGCGTGAGATCCCTCGGTGAGGACTGGTCTGTGATCCCTCGGTGAGGTCTGGTCTGTGATCCCTCAGTGAGGTCTGGCGTGTGATCCCTCGGTGAGGTCTGGTCTGTGATTCCTCGGTGAGGACTGGCGTGTGATCCCTCGGTGAGGTCTGGTCTGTGATTCCTCGGTGAGGACTGGCGTGTGATCCCTCAGTGAGGACTGGCGTTTGATCCCTCGGTGAGGTCTGGCGTGTGATCCCTCGGTGAGGACTGGTCTGTGATCCCTCCTTGCCCCTCCTGAAGGTTCACCATCAATTCCTTTGTCTTGCTGACTTAGAGATTGTTGCTGTGACACCACTCAACTAGCCGATATATGTCACCATCTGAAGATCTGCCGACAATCCCGATAGATATATATTTGCTTTATTTATTGCACTGTACTGCTGTCGCCAAAAAAGGAATCAAATTTCATGACATAGGTTTATCATCAGTCACGTGATTCTGATACGGGTCTCTATTATGGACGGAGAGTGGAAAGGGGATCCTGGTTGGGAAAGAGGAGGGAGCGGGAAACACCAGAGAGGTGTTCTGTAATGATCAATAAAATCACCTTGCCTGGTGTCTTGGGGCTGGGTGTGTTTGCACCCGTGCCCTTGACCCTCCTCTGTTACCTGTCCCACAGCACTCCACCCTCCCCATTCCCAACATCCTTTGTTCCCATCAGAGTTACAAACTTGCTTTTCACTTCACATTGACAGACAGCCCCTTACAGAAGTCTCAGGCACCCTGTCTATATTGCCCAAGACTTGCACAGGACTGTAGTTCACCGAAAGAGACATTTCAGGAAGATAGGGTAATGGAGAGAGCATTTGATACACTGGACTCCATCAGCCAGGACGTTGTGTACCGGAGTTGAGAAGTAATGTTGCAGTTGCATAAGATACTTGTGAGGCCACACTTGGAATATTGTGTGCAGTTTTGGTCACTCTATTGGAAGAAAGAAGTTTTTAAACAGGAAGTGTGGAAAGATTTGCCTGGACTTGGGGGACCTGGCTTGTGTCGACTGGGTCTCTCAAACATGGGAGACTGAAGGCTGATTAAGATCATGGTGGGGGAGGGGGAGTCACGGATGTTTCACCCAGGGAGTGGTCGCTAAAAACAATAGGCCATAGCTTAAGATTAGAGGTGAGCGGTTTTAGTGGGACATCAGGGGCAGCTTCTTCACGCAAAGGGTGGCCTGGATTTGGAATGAGCTGCAAGACATAATGGTTGAAGCGGGACATGAGCCATGTTTAAAAGCTGTCTGGATACATACATGGAAAGAGGTTTATAGTGGGCTACCGGATGCAGCTGGTTTGGGCAAGTTGGGACAAAGGGTTTGTTTCGATATTGAAGAGATAGATCTCCTGACGACGCTGCGGCGAGTCATACCGTTGAGGGTCTTCATGGCATTGGTCAGATCGCGCCTGGAGCATTGTGAGCTGTTTTGGACTCTTTATCTAAGATAGGATAGGTCGGTATTGGAGAGAGTCCATAAGAGATTCACAAGATTGATCCTGGATATGAAAGGGTTAACATATGAGGACAGTTTGGCTCTGGACCTGTGATCGCTGGAGTTTAGAAGAGGGGGGGTGGGAATCTTACTGAAACATTTTGAATATTGAAAGGCCTCAATAGAGTAGATGTGGAGAAAATGTTTCCTCTCGGCCAGCAGTTCCCAACCTGGAGTTCGTGGACTCCTCAGTTAATAATAGGGGTCCATGGCATAAAAAGATTGGAAATCCCTGCTATAATAGAGTCTAGGACCAGAAGGCACAGCCTCAGATTATGTTCCTTTAGAACAGAGATGAGGGTGGTAAGTCCATGGAGTATTTGTACCACAGATGGCGGTGTCACTGGGTGTATTTAAACCGAAGTTTGATAGGTTCTTGATTAGTATGTCAAAGGTTATGGTGAAAAGACAGAATGGGGTTGAGAGGGATAATAAATTAGCCATGATGGAATGATGGAACAGATTCAATGGGCCGAATGGCCTAATTCTGCTCCCTGTCTTATGGTCTTATGCAAGGTAAACATCTGACGTGACACTGAGATAGGAGGGCAGAATGGCTGTGGAACCAAATGTAGCCGCTTGTTGAAAAGCCCATTTAGAAAGTGAAAACACTGTGCAATGTGTATACGTACAGCGAGTCAGTGACATGGGTGTGGGATGAGGCAGTGACATCAATCATGTATGCACTGGAGATTATGCAGTTATGGGTGTGTGATAACATTCTGTAGACTGTCCACACCCCTGTTCTGTGCTCCTGTTGTCCGTGTGTTATTGCTTTTGTTCGACCTTGCTAACTTACTCATCTGAGTCCAACGTCCACCCTTAGATGCCGGTGTTTATTTATGCACGTCTTGTTCCACCTCGGTCTTTAACCTCGTACTTCATTAGCCTTTTCAATTTCTTTCATTTTGGATGTGGCACCAGCACAACACAGCAAATTTCTGATCCATGGAAATGTACCTGTGTACCTAATAAAGTGGCACTGAGTGTATGTTCCTGGTCTTCCCCTCCCCCCTTCACTATTCCCCACTCTGGCCCCTGTCAGAGTCCTTCCATTCCAGCCCTTGATCTTTCCCACCCACTTGGCTTCACCTAACTATCCTCCTCCTCCTCTCCCCACCCCACCTTCTTATTCTGACATCTTCCCTCTTCCTGAAGAATGGTCCTGGCCTGAAATGTCGGCTGTTCATTCATTTCCTTAGATGTTGCCTGACATGCTGAGTTCCTCCAGCGTTTTGTTTGTATTGCTGTGGATTCCCAGCTTCTGTAGACTTTCTTGTGCCCGTGGTTTTCTGCTGCTGTAGCCCATCCTCTTCAAGGTTTGATGTGTTGTGTGTTTGGAGATGCTCTTCTGCACACACTGTTGCAGTGTGTGGTTATTTGTGTTGCCGTCAGCTTGAACCAGCCAATCTCCTCAAACCTCTCTCACTAACAAGATGATTTTGTCAACAGAACTGCCACTCACTGGATTTTTTTTTTCGTTTCTCTGAACCCTGGAGACTGTTGTGGGTGAAATCCCAGGCAATCAGCAGTTTCTGAGATCCTCAAACCACCCCATCTGGCACCAACTATCATTCCACAGTCGGTCATTTAGATCATATTACTTCCCCATTCTGGTGTTTGATCTGAACAATAGAAACATAGAAAACCTACAGCACAATACAGGCCCTTCGGCCCACAATGCTGTGCTGAACCTCTTGACCATGTCTGCATGCTTTTTTGCATCGAGTTGCTGCCACATGATTTGCTGATTAGATATTTGCATTATCGAGCTGGTGTGCAGGTGTTACTAACAAAGAGGCCACTGAGTGTATATAATTCTTTATTTTTATATATTTTTTCATTGTTGAATGTTGTTTTCATTGCATGTTGCACCCTGATTGACACATACTAATATATGGAAATGTACGTGATGAATAATTTTTTTAAATTTAGAGATGCACCACAGTGAGTGGCAGGGTGGAAACATGGCTCTGCTAAAGGAGGTGTAAGGCACTCCTTCCCTCCTCTAGCCTGCAGGTCACCCTCGGGCAAGATGTAGCACCTGCTTAGCTCCCGATCAGGGTCACGTGAAGCCATGGGAGCAGGTGGTGGATGGTCGTATGAGCAGCCGGTGCAGATCACAAGTCCTGGTTATGTGACCACTGACAACAGGCAGACAATCTCTGATGAGTATTGATAATGGCTGGGCTCACCCGTCTTGTAAAGGCACTGCCCAGAAGAAGGCAATGACAAACCACTTTTGCAGAAAAATTTGTGAAGAACAATCAAGGGAAGACCGTGATCGTCCATGTCGTATGACACAGCGCATAATGAGTGAACACCACAGTAACGGGTCATTCTAGACCAAAGACCTGTGTGACTTATTAACCTAGCAACCTGTCTGTCTTTGGACTGTCTCCCGACTCTGACCAGCTACTGCTGTCTGTTCTCTCCTCACAACCAAATGCCAACCCCTAGCTGGAGAGCAACTAGACACGAAGGCTTTTCGACTTAGTCTGTCTGCCTGTGGCTTGTCACGTCTGCCGGGCCCCCACCTCCCGTGGCTCTTGCTGTGCTTTGATGGGGCTGATTCCTCTCCCTTTGTTTCCGTCTTGCAGGTGGTAGCGGGGAGTAAAGCGGACCAGGTGCAACTGAAGCCCGGAGATGTGATCACCACCATCAGTGGGGCTGAGACATCAGAAATGATCAACATGGAGGCACAGAGACAGATTAAACAGTGCCAGGGAGACCTGGTCCTTGGTATCGAGAGGTATGGGCAAGGTGGAGGGATCTGCGGGCTGGACAGGGTGAGAGGGTTGTGGTTTGGGGAGGGGCGAGGGTGGAAAGTCAACAGTTGACCTTTTGTGGAAATCAATTTGAGCCTGTCCCCCTCTCCCTCCCAGCTTGATACCCTCTCCCCCTTTCCCCACGAAGGAAAACCCATCCGTGTCCAATCTGCGGTCCCTCTGGAGCAGGGAAAGATTAGCTTCAGTTGTCATGTGTGTACCTCACACAAAATGCTGGAGGGACTCAGCTGGCATCTATTGAGGAGAATAAACAGCCGACGTTTCTGAAGAAGGGTCTCGGCCCAAAATGATTATTTCCCCTCCATAGCTGCTGCCTGACCTGCTGAGTTCCTCTGGCATTTTGTGTGTGTTACTCCAGAGAGTCAGTACTGTTACGAACCCCGTAACTGGGTCACTTACCAGCAAAGATAGAGAGGTCCGTTGAAGTCTGATGGTACTATTTTTAACAGTATTTATTGATAAAGGGGCACAAAAATAAGATCAATGCAAACATACAGATAATATATGTTGTCAATACTAAATCTAAAAGTGCGGGTATAATAATAATCAATAAGAAATAGCTCTATCATTGTCTAGGGGATAATGTATTGTCCAATGGAAATATAAAAGTCACTGTTAGTTCGTTCAAGCTGCAGTGGTTTGGGTTTTGAGAGAGAGACGGGTTAAACTTGCCCAGTTCTTTTACGATGCCAATCCTTCGAGTCGTTGGGAGTTGGTTTCCCCGTTGTTAGCTAAAAGCCGTTTTTCTGTGGTAAAAGCCACCAGTCCCGGGGCAAATGGAACCGAACGCATGTGGCCTCCTCCCACTGGCTTCTGCTATTATGGGATCGCTAACGTTTCTTCTGGTGCGTCTAAGGGGCTGTTCCCACAGACCCTCTTTTATCCTGACTCACAGGGTCTCAGATGTCAATCAGGTTGGGGATGATGCAATCCCTCCCTCAACCAGCCCACTTTGCCCGAGGGCTTCCACGTTGCACAGTATTGCAATACACAAGTCAGTCTCCAAGAGACAATGGCCGTGTCCCATAACTTTATATCACCGGGGGAACGAGACATTCCGCACGTCTCTCTCTCTCTCATTTCCTGGGTCTCCTGACCCAAATCAATAGTGATCTTGCGATTCTCACAAAGGAGGGGGCTACCCCGCACCCTTCGGCCCCTCAGAGATGTGGTACATTCACAACAGTACCTTCATCTATAACCTAGGGATTCCTGAGCCATCTGGCGAGGGGAGCCTGATTCTAACTCCCCCCCCCCAACCCCACAACAGATCTTTGGGAGGGGTCCCAGCCCAGGGTCCTGCTGTACTACTGAGGGAGGGATCCACGAGCGGCAGACCGTACGGAGCCTGGGGCCCAGGCGAGGTTGCTCATACAAGGCCCTGTCCTACCTCAGTCGCTGTGGTTACAGACAATATTTACCTACAGGGCCACACCCCATCACCCAGCGAGCAGAACCCAGCGCTCCATCCCGCGGAGACTGAAATCGAGGCCGCCCGTGCTGGTTCAGATGCGGGTTCATTAATTTAGTTGACACAGTGAAATGTGTCATTTGCATGAATGGCCAACACATTCCGAGGATGCGCTGGGGGTCAGGGTCGCACCTTCCCATAGCTTGTCCACCGTGCTTAGCTTAGCAGAACGACACAACAAATAAACAGCAAAACAAGTGTTTTTGCCTCCTTTCTCGCGCACACCCCTCCAACCCCAGGGCAGAATGCCTTCAGCAGACCTGAGTACTGCGCTGATACACCAAACTCCATCCCATCAACGATCGGGGATCAATTCCCACCGCTGCCTGAAAGGAGTTTGTACGTTCTCCCTATGACTATGTGGGTTTCCTCTGGGTGCTCCGGTTTCCTCCCACAGTCCAGAGATGGTCAGGTTGGGTTAGTAAGTTGTGGGCTTGCTTTGGTGTCGGCAGTATGGTGAGGGATGTGGATTTCTCCTGGCGCGTCCTCGGGCAGCGTGTGGTCTTTCACACAAATGACATGTTCCCCCATACGTTACAAAATAGAACAACACACACAAAATGCTGGTGGAACGCAGTAGGCCAGGCAGCATCTATGGGAAGTACAGTCGAAGTTTCAGGCCGAGACCCACCGTCAGGACTAACTGAAAGAAAAGATAGTAAGAGATTTGAAAGTAGGAGAGGGAGGGGGAAATCTGAAATGATAGAAGCCAGGAGGGGGTGGGGTAAAGCTAAGAGCTGGAAAGTTGATTGGCGAAAGCGATACAGAGCTGGAGAAGGGAAAGGATCATGGGATGGGAGGCCTACAGAGAAAGAAAGGGGGAGGGGAGCACCAGAGGGAGATAGAGAACAGGCAAAGTGATGGGCAGAGAGAAAGAAAAGGGTGGGGGGGGGGAAAGAAGAGATAAATAAATAAATAGATGGATAAATCAGGGATGGGGTAAAAAAGGGAGGAGGGGCATTAACCAAAGTTAATCAATGTTCATGCCATCAGGTTGGAGGCTACCCAGCCGGTATATAAGGTGTTGTTCCTCCAACCTGAGTGTGGCTTCATCTTGACAGTAGAAGCGGCCATGGATAGACATATCAGATGGGAATGGGACGTAGAATTAAAATGTGTGGCCACTGGAAGATCCTGCTTTCTCTGATGGACAGAGCGTAGGCGTTCAGCGAAACGGTCTCCCAGTCTGCGTCAGGTCTCACCAAAATATAAAAGGCCACACCGGACGCAGTATACCACACCAGCCGACTCACAGGTGAAGTGTCGCCTCACCTGGAAGGACTGTCTGGGGCCCTGAATGGTGGTGAGGGAGGAAGTGTTCAGGGCAGGTGTAGCACTTGTTCCGCTTACAAGGGTCAGTGCTGGGAGGGAATTCGGTGGGAAGGGATGGAGAGGACAAATGGACAAGGGAGTCGCGTAGGGAGCGATCCCTGTAGAAAGCAGAAGTGGGGTGGGGGGGAGGGAAAGATGTGCTTGGTGATGGGATCCCGTTGGAGGTGGCGGAAGTTACGGAGAGTTATATGTTGGATCCGGAGGCTGGTGGGGTGGTAGTTGAGGACAAGGGGAACCCTATCCCGAGTGGGGTGGCGGGAGGATGGGGTGAGAGCAGATGTGCTGGAAATGGGAGAGATGCGTTTCAGAGCAGAGTTGATGGTGGAGGAAGGGAAGCCCCTTTCTTTTATATAAAAAAAAAGGAAGATATCTCCTTCGTCCTGGAATGAAAAGCCTCATCCTGAGAGCAGATGCGGCGGAGACGGAGGAATTGTGAGAAGGGGATAGCCTTTTTGCAAGAGACAGGGTGGGAAGAGGAATAGTCCAGGTAGCTGTGAGAGTCTGTAGGCTTATAGTAGATATCAGTAGATAGGCCGTCTCCAGAGATGGAGACAGAAAGATCAAGAAAGCGGAGGGAGGTGTCGGAAATGGACCAAGTAAATTTGAGGGCAGGGTGAAAGTTGGAGGCAAAGTTAATGAAGTCGACGAGCTCAGCATGCGTGCAGGAGGCAGCGCCAATGCAGTCGTCGATGTAGCGAAGGAAAAGAGGGGGACGGATACCCGTATAGACTTGGAACATGGACTGTTCCACAAAGCTAACTAAAAGGCAGGCATAACTGGGACCCACACGGGTGCCCATGGCTACACCCTTGGTTTGGAGGAAGTGGGAGGAGCCAAAGGAGAAACTATTGAGAGTAAGGACTAATTCTGCTAGACGGAGGAGTGTGGTGGTAGAGGGGAATTGGTTAAGCCTGGAATCCAAAAATAAGCAGAGAGCTTTGAGACCTTCCTGGTGGGGGATGGAGGTATATAGGGACTGGACATCCATGGTGAAAATAAGGCAGTGGGGGCCAGGGAACTTAAAATCATTGAAAAAATTCAAAGCATGAGAAGTGTCACGAACATAGGTGGGAAGAGATTGAACAAGTGGGGATAAGACAGTGTCAAGGTATGCAGAAATGAGTTCAGTGGGGCAGGAGCAAATTGAGACAATGGGTCTACCTGGACAGGCAGTTTTGTGGATCTTGGGTAGGAGGTAGAAACGGGAAGTGCGGGGTGTGGGAACTATGAGGTTGCTGGCAGTGGATGGGAGATCCCCAGAGCTGATAAGGTTGGTGAAGGTGTGGGAGAGAATTACCTTGGGTAGGAGGTAGAAATGGGAAGTGCGGGGGCCCCTCGCCCTCCGGTCTTCTATCATTTCGGATTTCCCCCTCCCCTTTGCACTCTAAAATCTCTTACTATCTTTCCTTTCAGTTAGTCCTGACGAAGGGTCTCAGCCCGAAACGTTGACTGTACTTCTTTCTATAGATGCTGCCTGGCCTGCTGTGTTCCACCAGCATTTTGTGTGTTTTGCTTGACTTTCCAACATCTGCAGATTTCCTCATGTTTGCGTTAACAAATAGAACTAATCTTTATCTTTACGAACTCGTCCAAAATCCTCTTGCATGTTAGAAACAAACCCACATCCACCACTTCCTCTGGCACGAGGTAGAGGCGGAGGTGGAAGTGAGGTTGGGGGAGGGAAGAGGAGGGATTGGTGGCATGAAACCTCAAATGAGGTCTCGGGAGGGGGTTTCGAAGGGAGCAGATGGGGGGGGGGGATGAGACTGGAAGCTCACCAATGTTATGTCCTTCTCACGAATGGGATCTACATTTGCCACAGGCCAGAATCAAACGCGCTCAATGGATCTCCCACGGACACGTTTGTTGCACAGAGATTCCAGGTCAGTCTGTGGCAGCGGAGAAGTATGGGGGGGGGTGTTATTATGGGGTTATTGGGAGGGGCTGGGTCCACACCAGCGAGGCACTGATTGGCTGATGTGCTCTTTCTGTGACTGGGTGTGATGACCTCTGACCCCTGAGGCTTGTTTCTCTAGGGCGCTTGTAGGGGCTTGATGACTCAGGACAGTGGTTGAGGTCAGTGCCCCAGAGGGAGGGTGTTGAGGGGATAATTCTGCTGAATGGGATGGGTCATGATGATACTGGCTGGAAGGGTGGGTTGGGTCGGGGGGGGGGGGTGGTGTCAATATTTATACATTGGCCCGCACTGCTAAAAGAAATGGTTGGGACATTACAGAGGGTATCTGAGGATTGGAACTGACCCCTCGCCTCTAGTGAGCAGAGCAGTAGGTGTTCCTCAGAGAGAAATCTCAGATGAAATTGGTAGCTCATGAACTTCTCCTCCTCCAGGCTGTCCTCCATGTGGGAGAGGATGAGAGCCAGAACTCCAGGAGGTCAAGTCCGAGCAGGAGCCCAGCCATATCGCCCACAGCTGAACTACAGCCTGCATCTCAGGGCGTGAGCTGGAGGTGAGTCCATAAGACGGTCCGGCCTAGGAAACCCTATCTCCATCAGCCCCAGATCGAAACCAGCCCTGCTTGAATTGAATTGACTATATTACTTACATCCTTCACATACATGAGGAGTAATAATCTTTATGTTACGCCTCAGTCTAAATGTGCAATCATAGTAATTTGTGATAAATAGTATGTGCAAGAGGACAGTTCATATCACATAGAAATACAATTGTATCAGCATGAGTTCATCAGTCTGATGGTCTGGTGGAAGAAGCTGTCCCGGAGCCTGTTGGTCCTGGCTTTTATGCTGCGGTTCCGTTTCCCGGATGGTAGCAGCTGGAAAGTTGTGTTTGTGGTTGGGGTGACTCAGATCCCCAATGATCCTTTGGGCCCTTTTTGCACACCTGTCTCTGTAAATGTCCTGAATAGTGGGAAGTTCGCATCTACAGATGCAATGGGCTGTCCGCACCACTCTCTGCCGAGTCCTGCGGTTGAGGGAGGTACAGTTCCCATACCAGGCAGTGATGCAGCCAGTCAGGATGCTCTCAGCTGTGCCCCTGTAGAAAGTCCTTAGGATTTAGGGGACTCATGCCAAACTTCAATGATCTGAGGTGAAAGAGGTGCTGTTGTGCCTTTTTCACCACACTGACGGTCTGTACAGACCACATGAGGTCCTTGGTGATGTTTATGCCGAGGAACTTAAAGCTGTTCACCCTCTCAACCCCAGATCCACCGATGTCAATAGGGGTTAGCCTGTCTCCATTCCTCCTGTAATCCACAACCAGCTCCTTTGTTTTTGTGACACTGAGGGAGAGGTTGTTTACTTGACACCATTGTGTCTGTTCCACCTATTGTACTGACCTTCCATCTTGGTTCACTAATTTATTTTGGCCTCTGGCTGGATATCTCACTGCTTTGAACTCAAATCCCTCCATGTTTCACCTTCCCCCTCCCCCCACCTTCTTTATAGGGTCCCTGCCCCCTCCTCCTTCAGTCCTGATGAAGGGTCTCGGCCTGAAACGTTGACTGCTCCTTTCAACGGATGCTGCCCGACCTGCTGAGTTCATTCAGCTTGTTTGTACCATGTTTCTAAATGTTTCTCCATCCACGCCAGCTCTGTCCTCCTCCTGTTGTTACCTGACCACTCAATGTTCCAATGGCTATTTATTTATGAAAGGCATAGTGTTGTGAGGAGGGATGGCGTGGTTAAGGAAAGCAAATGAGGCAAAGAATAAAACCATAAGACGCAGGACCAACACACTCAAAATGCAGGAGGAACTCAGCAGGCCAGGCAGCATCTAGTAAAAGAGTACTTTCGATGTTTTGGGACTTGGATTTCCAGCATCTGTGGATTTTATCTTAGTTGAGATTGGATGTTAGGCCATCCAGCCCCTTGAGTTTGCTCCAGCATTCCATCACAGCTGCATTGGGTCTGAGGTAGCAGTTATTTCGTACTCCTTTACACTTGTGTACAGGATATGACAGTAATAATCTGAATCTACCTGTGCCCAAACCATATCCCTCCAAGCCCCTCCACGTACCTATCCAAACTCTTAAATGTTCACTATTGAACCCCCATCCACTACTTCTGCTGGGAGCTCACACCACCCTCTGAGGTAAGAAGTTTCCCCTCGGATTCCCCTAGAATATTCCACCATTCATCCTGAGTTCCTGACCTCCGACTCCAGTCTCACTCAACCTCAGTGGAGAACGTCCGCTTGCGTTCACCCTATCGATTGTTAAACTCTGTTCGTTTGCTGGACGTTGGGACAGGATCCTGGGCTACTGCGAGACTCCATTCACTTGACCTTTGAGGCGTGGTCCAGTTGGTGACGATTGTGTACATTCAGAGCTGATCATGTACAGGACCCTGAAGGGCTGGTGTAAAGGGTCATTTGCAAGGAGGGGTGCCTTCCCTGGCCTGCCCTGTGCTCTCTAACCCAGGCAGCTTCCTGTTGAACCTCCTCAGTTCATTGGTTTTCATCACTCTCTCCTCATGTACCCATCGATGTTTCAGGTCGGCGTCCCCGGTCTCGAGTCAGTGGAGGCCGATCGAGAGATCTCCATCCCCAGTGGATCTGGCACTGAAGGTGAAGGTGAGTGGTCTGGGGGCCGGGACTGTGGTGGGTGTGGGAGGGTGACGAGTCTGAACGGGCGGGGGAGGAGGGACCCCCTCGAAGTGCCACTGAAGTATATCGTAGCTGGCACGATTCTATTACAGCTCAGGGTATCGGAGTTCAGAGTCAGCTTCTGGCACTGTCTGTAAGGAATTTGTACAATCTGCGTAAGTTTCATCTGGGTGCTCCTGTTTCCTTCCACATTCCAAAGACGTACAGGATCATAGCTTGGTTGCTTACTGTAAATTGTCCTGTGATTCGGCTTGGGTTAAATAAGGTTGTTGGGCAGTACAGCTTGTTGGCCGGAAGGGCCTGTTCCGCTCTGGCCGTCTCAATAAATACATTACATTGCGGTCTGTTCATGCATAGTGACATTACGCAGGGCAGAGTCATAATGAATAATAAGGACCCAGGGCTCTAGAATTGAGCTTCCTTGAGAAAAGTTTAGACTGAGTAGTCAGTGCCTCCACTTGGATCCTTTGAGAAATGGCGCCTTTCACTGCCAGCATTCCCCCAGCGCCGCACGGGATGTGTTACGCTGAAGATCCCACACACCACTGAGGCAGGACAGAACTGCTGAGCCAACCTTCCAGAGGATGAGAGGTGACCATTAATCCCATGCAGGTTGATGAGACTAAGTAGGATAGTAGTTTAGCATGGATTAGATGGGCTGAAGGGACTGTTTCCATGCTGTAGTAGCCTATGACTCCGGAAGTGGTATAACACGGCATCCATGCCAGCTGGAGGTTGGCCTCTCCCACTGGTGCTGCCACCTAGTGTTCGATCAGTGGAATGGCAGGCTTGATTGCCAGGAACTGTACCGTCAATCTGCGGGACAATTCACTCAGGGTTATTTATATATGTGCTTTTTTTGCATGACTGTTTTGAACGTGCTGTGTGTATTTTGTACCTTGGCCCCAGAGGAAGGCTGTTTCATTCAACTGTATCCATGTGCAGTTGAATTATAATTGAATTTGATTTGATGAGTCAGTGACTAGTTAGAGGTGTACAAGTTGATGCGAAGCATAGATCGAGTGGAAAGGCAGCATGTTCTCCCCAGGGTGCAAATGGCTAATACAAGGGGGCATAATTTTAATGCAATTGGAAGAAAGTATAGGTGTTTTTACTGTGATATCTGCGTGAAACAAGGGTTGGTGGTAGAGGCAGATACTTTAGGGACATATAAGAAACTCTTGTGTAGGCACTTAGACAAATGGAGGGAGGGAAGGCATTAGATTAGAGGTTAGATTGATCTTGGAGAGGTTAAGATGTCGGCATAACATCATGGGTCACAGGGCCTGTACAGTTCTGAATCTCAGCAGGGCAGCTGAAGTGTTATTACAGTCATTACAGTAAACATATAGGTATATTACTGCAACATAACCAGATACAGCGAGAAGCCTGTCTTGCACACATGTACGGAACACTGAGCTGGAGTGGGGCCCGGAGCACCGAGGTGGGGGCAGGGCACAAAGCACTGGGGTGGGGGCGAAGCAAAGATCATTGAGGTGGGGTGAGACAAAACAATAACAAAGCTGTCCTTCTGTGAGTTTACAGTCAATACCTGTGGATGCAGTTACTGGCCCAATTTTTAAACCATTTCTTGCATTGCTAATGATGAAATCATTCACCCCAGGTATGCAAAGCTGGAGGTGTCACTCTGGTGGGGAAAATTGGCCAAAGTGGCTCTTTCACATAAAGCTGAACCAATCCAAAGATGAAGAATAGTTTTATTTGTGATGTGTACATTGAAACATCCAGAGCATGTTCAGGCAATAGCCGATGTGTGGCCGGTCTCACTGATGCTGCATACCAAGCTATAAATAACTCTTAATTACCTACTCAAAACTTTTAAAGTTCAGGTAAATTTATTGTCACAGTATATACTTGCCTCATGTACAACCCTGAGATTCATCTTCTTGTGGGCAGGATCAATAAATCCATCACAGACTAATAACTATAATAGAATCAATGGAAGACCACACAACTTGTGTGTTCAACCGGTGTGCAAAAGACAACAAACTGTGCAAATGATAAAAGAAAGAAATAATAGTTAATAGGCAGGCAATAAATATCAAGTACATGAGATGAAAAATCTTTGAAAGTGAGTCTGTTGGTTGTGGGAACATTTCAATGATGGTGCAAATTCCCTCTGATTCATGAGCCTGAAGGTTGAGGGGTAATAACTGTTCTCGAACCTGGCAATGTGGGTCTTGAGGCTCTTGTAGCTTCTTACTGCTGGCAGCAGCGAGAAGAGAGCATGTGGTGGGAGTCCCTGATGATGGATGCTGCTAGCCTGCAACTGTAGTTGTTCTCAATGGTCGGGAGGGCTCTACTTGTGATGGACTGGGCCGAATCCACTTTTTTTTTTGTTCGAAGACGTTCCTGCCAGAGTTGGTACCAAACTATCCTGCGTTTGATTGCTGATCAGAGACTCGGTAAGGATACGGTGGCTACAAGGCAGGGACTCAGATTCAGGATTGGACTCAAGTTTGTTATCAGTGACATAAACAAGTAATGCAAAAAGAGAACAAACTACTGAGGTAGTGTTCACGGGTTCATTATCCATTCAGAAATCTGACGGCGGAGGGAAAGGAGCTGTTCCTGAATCGATGAGTGTGTCTACTGCACCTCCTCCCCTAAGGTAGTAATGAGAAGAGGGCATGTCCCAGATGATGAGGATCCCTCACAATGGGTGCTGCCTCCTTGAGGCATTGTTGTTTGGAGATATCCTTGATGCTGGAGCCCATGATGGAGCTGGTTCAGTTTGCAATCCTCTGCAGCTTTTTCCAATCCTGTGCAGTGGCCCCTCCATACCCGACAGTGATGCAAACTGTCAGAATGCTCTCCATTGTACCTCTGTATAAAATTGGTAGAGGGGAGAGAACATTTATCCAAGCAGGTAATGGAAGAGGCCTGTGAGTTGGATGACATAGCGAATCTCCTCAAACCCCTGTGAAATGTAGCCACTGGCATATCGGTGGGGAGTGACTTGCCTCCTGTCATTGCTCACTCTACCTTCAAGACACAAGGACAGTGATGGGACCTTTCCACTTGCCTAGAGGAGTGTAGGACCAATTTAGATGCAGTTCAACAACATCTAGGTCCAAGGAGTCCAGCTCTCACCATCTCTAACATGCTGCGGCC
Organism: Hypanus sabinus; assembly: GCF_030144855.1. Lineage (NCBI taxonomy): Eukaryota > Metazoa > Chordata > Chondrichthyes > Myliobatiformes > Dasyatidae > Hypanus > Hypanus sabinus. Next base: position 4,798,853 of record NC_082706.1, read on the forward strand.
ACGGTGTACACCATCTACAGATGTAAGAGAAAGAGAGGTGACCGTACAGGAATATTGAAAATTATGAAGACTGATAAATTAGATGATGTCAGTCTTTCCCACCGGATAGCAGAGTCCAAAAACTAGCATCATACTTTAGGTGAGAGTGGAAAAATTTAAATGTTTATGCAAAGACTGGTGAGTTAATGGAAGGAGCTGCCAGAAGAGGTGGTTGATGCTGGTACAACGGTATCATTTCCAAAGCTCTTGGGATGAATGTTTTAGCTGTAGGTACAGTCTCCTAACTCAAAGGATCTAAACTCTTCTTCAGTGAATGGATGCAAGGTTTCTGGGTCACGGTGTCCCACCTCACCCAGGAAGAGATCAGGCCCAGAGTCTGATGAGTCAATGGTGTCAGTATTGAAGTCAACCTGGTGGACAACTGGGCCTGGGTGTACCCGCGCTGCAGAGACGGCTGACCCAGTTGCCAAGCTGGTTTCATCTGCCCCCGCCTTCAGGAATACTTTTTCTGTATCCAGAAGGTCTCTGCTGAAGCTTTTGATTCTCTGTCAGTAAGCTGTAGATCTTCTTGTGCAGAAGTCTGTTCTCAATTAGCAGAGTCATAGAAAAAGTACAGCACATAACGCAGCACAGCACAGACGGTGCTTCTCCCTATGGATGCTGTAATTGTTAAATGGTTATATGGTTACATAAACAGGCCCTTTAGCCCACCTGAAAGCTGCCTACTCCCCTCCAACTGCACCAGGTCCATAGCTCTCCATGCCCCTACCTTCCATGTACCTATCCAAACTTCTCTTAAACCTATTCCTCCTTGTTTTCCAGGATGTCCCGCCAGGTCCCGGGCAGCGGATGAGCCTCTCGCCTGCCAACAGCTCCCAGCCTGACCCCAGGCTAACCCGGTCGGCAGAGTCCAGCCCCCGAGAGACGAGGAGTCCTGTTGCCAGGTCACTCTCGCCCAGCCCGGTGTTGGTGAACAAGGGGTACGTGATGTCACTGTGAAGATTCACCCCTCCCCCTTTTACTTCATGATGGGGGGGGTAACAAAACATTTGTGTCGTGTTAGCTCCCTTGGACAGGAGCGATGAACCAGAGAGAGGGGGGAGTGGGTGGAAATTGTAGCTTTGAAAGATGACTATTTTTCCCAAGTGTGGGCAGCAGTAATGTGCCAGGGACACAAGTATGTTGGAATGGTGATTGAGTGTCTGTGAATCTGTGGAATTCACTGCCACAGGCAGTTGTGGAGGCCAAGTCATTGGTATATTTAAAGTGGAAATTGATAGATTCTTGATTAATCAGGGCGTCAAAGGTCACAGGGAGAAGGCAGGAGAATGGGGTTGGGAGAGAAAATACATCAGCCATGATAGAATGGTGGAACAGACTTGATGGGCTGAATGGCCTAATTTTGCACCTGTAGCTTATGATTTTTGAGTGTTGTTGAGTCTCTCTGGAGCAAGGTTTCCCAAAAAGTTTATGTCTTGGATCCCTACCATTAATTGAGGGGTCCGCGGACCCCGGATTGGGAAGTCCCGGTCCAGAGTATCTGTTTGAATCAGAAGCTGTCTGATTCTTGGCAAGTGTGGAAAGTGATGTTTCCTCTGGTGTGTCGGAGGCCTGATAGAAGTTTGTAAAAGTGTGAGAGGGGTAGAGAAACAGACCTTTTCTCCTCAGGCACAAAATATCAAATACTTTAACTTTAAAACTTTCCCTCTCTTACCTTAAGGTTATGTAAAGTCACAACAATTGGATAATTGTGTTCAGCTCTGGTTGCCCCTTTATAGCAGGGATGTGGAAGCTTTGGGGTGTCGGGGTGGAGATCTCTCTCCAAAGGAGGTGTGAGGTGCTTCTTCCCTCCGCTAGCCTGCAGGTCGCAGGTCACCCTTGGGCGAGGTGGAGCACCTGCTGAGCCCCCGATCAGGGTCACATGAAGCCATGGGAGCAAGTGGTGGATGGTCGTACGAACAGCTGGTGCAGATCACAAGTCCTGGTGATGTGACCACCGACACCAGGCAGACAATCTCTGAAGAGTATTGATAACGGTTGGGGACACCCCTCTTGTAAAGGCACTGCCCAGAAGAAGGCAATGGCAAATCATGTCTTCAGAAAGATTTGCCAAGAACAATCATGGTCATGGAAAGACCATGATCACTTAGACCATACGACTCAGTGCAGCGAGCGGACGTGAAGCTTGAGAGAGGGTGCAAAGGGTATTTACCAGGATGCTGCCCAGATTAGAAAGTACGTCTCATGGGGATAGGCTGAGCGAGTGAGGGCTTTTCTCTTTAAAACGAAGGAGGATGTGAAGGTAACTTGATAGAGGTTTACAACATGATTGATTTCCCTGGGCAGAAATGGCTATTATGATGGGGCATGATTTAAGCAGATTGGAGGGAAGTATGGGAGGGGGGAGGGGTGTCAGAGGTAAGAATTTTTTAAGAGTGGTGGGTGCATGGAATGCACTGCCAGGGTTGGTGCCAGATACACTGGGGACATTTCAGAGACTCTTGACAGGCACATGGATGAGAGAAAAATGGAGGACTGTGTGGAAGGGGAGGGTTGGGTTGATCTTGGAGTTAGTTACAGCATCATGGGTGAAAGGAACCTGGGCTGGCTGGCTGTGCTGCACTGTTCTACGTTTCGCAGGCCCCCTTCCATGTTGGATCCTCAGTACATGTTCAGTCCCTGCTCAGGAAAGATTTCTCTTCAGCGATTCGGCCCAGAATAGCCCACACTACACTCCCCCAGTAACCCCAATTAACCCTAACCTAACCAAGGACCAGTTAACCTACCCGGTGCGTCTTTGGACTGTGAGAGGAACCTGGAACACCCGGAGAAAACCCCCACATTCCATGGATGCTTACGGATCAGGGCCAGAACTGAACCTTGAACTCGGGAATGTCCCTGAAAGAGTGCAGGGAAAATTTACAAGGACTTGAGGACCTGAGTTTTAATGTGGTTGAATAGGTTAGGACTTCATTCCCTGGACCTTAGGAGAATGAGGGGAGAACTGATAGGAGTATATAAAATTATGAGGAATATAAATAAAGTAAATGCAAGCAGGCTTTTGCCACTGAAGTTGGCTGGGACTCAAACTAGAGGTCATAGGCTGAGGGTGAAAGGTGAAATATTTAAGGGGAACTTCCTTCACTCAGAGGGTGATGAGGGTGTGGAACGAGCATCCAGCAGGAGTGGTGGATTTGTATTTAAGAGGGGTATGGTGCAGTGGAACTAGGCAGAATAACAGTTCAGCACAGACTAGACGTGCCGATGGCGCTGTTTCTGTGGTGTAACTCTCTGTGACGCTACACAGGGACTGTAGTGTCAGTCAGTTTTGACCATCTGAGGCAAGTCTGTCCTAGCTGTCTCCTACACCTGCACAAGAGGACACTGTTTTTACCCTGTTTTTCTCTCTGGTCCCCTAAGAACCACAGAACACCGGCCACTCAATCGGATTGACAAAGACTCCGAGGTGTATAAGATGCTTCAGGAAAACCGCACAGCGAAGGAGCCACCTCGTCAGTCAGCTCGCTTCCGGCAGCTTCAGGAGGCACTGGACACTGACCAGGAAGGTGAGCAGGCCCCAGCGGGGTGCGTGCGAAGGGTACTGGGGACGCAGCAGGGAGGGGCTTGTGGCTGGCCTGGCTGACTGTCCTTCCTCTGTTCCCCTTTCAGCGGCCGTGGCTCAGTTTCCGGGCAGACTGTCGCCCTCTGCCCCACGCTCTGCCGTCTCCAGGTACCGCGTGTGTGAAAAGTGTGGCTCCAGTATTCTGTGAGTATCCGGAGGAAGGGGGCAGCATTATCCTTTAGAGTTCCACAAAAGGCGGGGTCTGGGCATTGCGCTTAAAATTGTACCCCCCCCCCCCCCAAGTTCATCTAACTTCAGTGGGAACTTGCCATTTAACCTGGACCTGTCCCAACCAATTCCTCTACCCTGTCCTTTCCCACAGCTCTAAACTGATTCTCCTGTCCACTTCATCCCGTCTCCCACCATTGTAAACGTTCCCCAACACTTTCCCCATGGCTTTGTACCAACCCCGCACTGACGACACCGTTCCACCCTCCCCGCACTTGACCCCTTGGCAGGGCAAACTCCTCAGTCGGTCTGGGGTGGAGGGAGTGAACGTGGTCTCTGTTGGTGTGTGTGTGGGGGGTGTCTCATGCTCTCTTGCTCTACTGGCTGTTGCAGAACGGAAGCGGTGAAGATCCGGGATGGGTGTTATCGTCACCAGGAATGCTACGTCTGCACTGACTGTGGCCTGAACCTTGGCATGAGGGGCCACTTCTGGGTCCATGATGAGATGTATTGCGAGAAGCATGCACGGGAGCGGTACCAAGCTGCTGAGGGAAGCTCGTGACCCAGCCGCTTGGGGCCTACACGCGCCTGACCTTTAAAACCAGCACAACGCAGATCCTTGTAATGTACAGAGTGAATAATTAAAAGAATAATAGCAGTTTGTGGATGATTCTCTCTTCTGCCCTGCCTTATCCTTATCTGGAATTTTACTGTTTCCATCATCAGGACAGGGTGCATTCTGTTTGTTGGCTTAATCGGTGTCCTTGACACTGTTCCAGTAGCCGAATCTGGTTGTCTTTCTGCAGTCTGTGGAATGCTCTGCCCCAGAAGGCAGTGGAGGCCAAGTCTCTGGATGCTTTCAAGAGAGAGTTAGATAGAGCTCTTATAGATAGCAGGGTCAAGGGATATGGGGAGAGGGCAGGAACGGGCTACTGATTGTGTATGATCAGCCATGATCACAGTGAATGGCGGTTCTGGCTAGAAGGGCTGAATGGCCTACTCCTGCACCTACTGTCTATTGTCTGTTGTCTGTCAAGGACTTGGGATCCGTCGTATGATGATGTATGAACAAGATTAGCAAAGCTCTATGGTGCTACACCGGTTCCATTTGGTTATAAAAATATCATTTTGTTACTACAGGTAAGGTACATTTCCACATGACATTGGGCCCAGCACTAGCCTCTAGGGATCATAGGACAGTACAGCACAGGAACAGGCCATTCAGCCCACAATGTTGTACTGAACCAGCTAAAAAGCAAATCAAAAACATCCAAACACTAATCCCCCCCCCCCCAGCTACACCATGTCCATATCCTCCATCTTCCTCACATCCATGTGCCTATCCAAACGTCTCTTAAAAGCCCCCAATGTTCTTGCCTCTACCACCATACCAGGCAGAGCATTCCAGGCAGCCACTACTCTCACAGTAAAAGTACTTGCCCCTCCATCCCCCTTGAACCTACCCCCCCACCCCCCATCTTCAATACATGCCCTCTGGTATTAGACACCACATCACTGGCCTTCCGTCTGTCAAACAACTCTTCAGCATCAGCTTGTGTGTGACGCCATTAAGCCAGTTGTGTCTATGTGATCTAACCTTCCAGAGCAGCCCACCATGTCACCATCAAAGGCTTTCTCAAGTCCACATAGACAAGGTCTACAGCCCTGTTCTAATCTTTTTCTTGGTCATATCATCATTTTAAATAAAAACTCAAGTTGGTAGGATGAGATCTCCTGCTCACAAAGCTATACTGACTAGCCTTCATCACCCCAGTCTTTCCAGGTACACCTATATCATGTCCCTTGAACTCCTCTCCAGTAACTTGCCTACCCACACATGATAGAAATTCTGGTCTCTCGTTCATAGGTTTTGTTTTGCTGCCCTTCTTAAATAATGCACAGCATTCGCTATCCTCCAGTCTTCCGGCACCTTGTCTTAAGATGCAACTCTTGGCCAAGGGAGACGTAATTTGTGTAGTCTCCTACGCTGTTCATGGATACACCTGGTCATGTCCTGGAGATCTGACGGCCTTCGTACATTTTAAGATGCCCTGCAGCATATTTGCTGTAATGCGGGACATCTGCGATCATCCCTAGTTCTCAATTTGTCTTGTCTTTCTCCATGGTAAAACCAGCGAGGAAATCCATTTCTTGCATTTCCACACAAGGGTGTCCTTTTTCGTCTCTCCTCTCTCGTTACTCCAGCTTAAGGTGATACTGCTGAATGCAGGGTACAACTTACTGACCGTTACCAAACAAGAAATACAACTGAATACTTTAAAGTGTCTTTAATAAAAAAAAGGTAAATGATTACCGCAAGCAAAGGCGAGGCTGAGTTAATGCTGATTGATAATTGTGTGTACGGGCTACGCCGCAGCCTACACCCTAGTCCTGATTTTCACTTCTGCGTCACTCTACGCCATAGCGAGCATGCGTTGGTGTGCACCAAAATGCTAGTTGGCGGTGGGGCTTCTATGCCACTGTGTTGAGTTTCTTCATGAGAGACATGGACGAGGAAATGCATTTCAAACATTTTCGCATGTCGGCAGGTAGATCTGACAATTTGGTTCATCTATTTCGCATCGCTGTACAGACACGGTGGAGAAGAAGCAACCGGAAATGCGTAGGAGGAAATGCGATGCTACCAAGCGGACCAATCACAGTTGTTGCGGTCTGCTTCGCCACGATGCATGAGTTACTTTTCTGGGGGGGGGGGGTGCACATCAGCCTACGGCGTAGGGTACGCGGTACCTATGGCATTGATGCGACGCACAAGTATAAATCAGCCTTTAAGGGTCAAAGATTGTGGGTGCAAGGTGAAGTTGGGGTGAGTTTCAGGCACATTCAAAAAGAAGTCGGAGTGAGGTCGAGGCAGATTCAGAATGAAGTCGGGACGAGTAGAGTGGGGGAGAGAAGCAGATTTGGGACCCAGCAACACACACAAAATGCTGGTGGAACACAGCAGGCCAAGCAACATCCAGAGGAAGAAGTACAGTCGACGTTTCGGGCTGAGACCCTTGATCAGGAGTCCTGCCTGGTCTGCTGCATTCCACCAACATTTTGTGTGTGTTGCTTGAATTTCCAGCATCTGCAGATTTCCTTGTGTTTGAGATTTGGGACCCATCCACCTAAATGGAGAGCGAGGTTTGATCACTGGGTCCATTTGGAAAGATCGGGTATGGGCTGAAGTGTGGCAGCAGGGTCCAGGCCCAAAGTGGATCGATGCAAGAGGGCCCAGGTCCTAGAGTGAAGTTTGGACAATCTAAAGGCCGGGCCAGATGGATTGGAAAGGCAGAGTGTGAACTCGGGACCAAAGTTTGGACAATTTAAAGGCCGGGCCAGATGGATTGGAAAGGCAGAGTGTGGACTCGGGACCAAAGTTTGGACAATTTAAATGCCGGGCCAGATGGATTGGAAAGGCAGAGTGTGGACTCGGGACCAAAGTTTGGACAATTTAAATGCCGGGCCAGATGGATTGGAAAGGCAGAGTGTGGACTCGGGACCAAAGTTTGGACAATCTAAATGCCGGGCCAGATGGATTGGAAAGGCAGAGTGTGGACTCAGGACCAAAGTTTGGACAATCTAAATGCCGGGCCAGATGGATTGGAAAGGCAGAGTGTGGACTCGGGACCAAAGTTTGGACAATCTAAATGCCGGGCCAGATGGATTGGAAAGGCAGAGTGTGGACTCGGGACCGAAGGTGGGGATCAGGCCGGTTCGGCTTACTGCTCCACGCTACACAAAGACTGAGGCTGCAGCTTGCTCCGGCTGCTTCGGGCATCGTGTCTGCAGGCTCACTGTCATTCTAAATGCTATTTGCTTACTTTTCTTGTTTGCACAATTTGTTTCTCTCTCTCTGCACATTGAGTGCTTTATTAATGGGCTCTTTTGGGTTTCTTGTTTTGTGGCTTCCAGGGAGGAGATGAATCTCAAGGGACTATATCATACACAAACTTTGATAATGTACTTTGAACTTTGAAAACAAAATTGGAGAAACGATTCAATCATTGGTGCAGTCTTCCATTGATTCTATTATGGTTATTATTCTATAGATTTATTGAGCATGCCCGCAAGGAAATGAATCTCAGGGTGGTATATGGTGGCATATATGTACCTTGATAATAAATTTACTTGAACTTTGAATTCAGCTGGTTGAGCAACATCTGTAGGATGAAAGGAAAGGTCAACGTTTTGGGTGAAAACCTGAGTTTCAGGACTGAGTTAATTAACAGGGAGGACAACAGTTTAACAAAAAATGTCAGTTTGATGACTTGCAGACAGTTCTACAGTTGAAGAAATTGGCATTGAAACTGGATGGCAGTCACGTAGCCAGAAGGAAAATGAGATAAGACCATAAGATATGGGAGCAGATGTAGGCCATTCAGCCCATCAAGCCTGCTCTGCCATTCAATCATGGGCTGATCCAATTCTTCCAGTTATCCCCACTCCCCTGCCTTCTCCCTATACCCGTTGATGCCCTGGCTAACCAAGAACATATTTCTGCTTTAAATGCACCCAATGGCTTGGCCCCCACAGCCACTCGTGGCATCAAATTCCACAGACTTACCACCGTCTGACTGAAGTAATTTCTCTGCATTTCTGTTCTAAAAGGATGTCCTTCAATCCTGAAGTCGTGCCCTCTTGTCCTAGACTCCCCTATCATGGGAAATAGCTAATCTGTTCAGGCCTTTTAACATTCGGAATGTTTCTATAAGTTCCCCTCCCATTCTCCTGAACTCCAGGGAGTATAGCCCAAGAGCTGCCAGGTGTTCCTCATACAGTAACCCTTTCATTTCTGGAATCATTCTTGTGAATCTTCTCTGAACTCTCTCCAATGTCAGTATATCCTGTCTAAAATAAGGAGCCCAAAACTGCACACAATACTCCAAGTGTGGTCCCACGAGTGCCTTATGGAGCCTCAACATCACATCCCTGCTCTTATATTCTATTCCTCGAGAAATGAATGCCAACATTATATTCACCTTCTACACAACTGACTCAACCCGGAGGTTAACCTTCAGGGCGTCCTGCACGAGGACTCCCAAGTCCCTTTGCATCTCTGCATTTTGAATTCTCTCCCCATCTAAGTAATAGTCTGCCCGTTTATTTCTTCCACCAAAGTGCATGACCTTACACTTTCCAACGTTGTATTTTATTTGCCACTTCTTTGCCCATTCTCCTGAACTAAGTCTCACTGCAGGCTCTTTGTTTCCTTAACACTACCTGTTCCTCCACCTATCTTTGTATCATCGGCAAATTTAGCCACACATCCATTAATACCGTACATTGAGTTCTTGTTGTGACCGTGGCCGCAGACAGATTGGCAAGTGGAAGCTCTTGTGACTGAGCTGATCTGGAGTTTGTAGAGCGTTTTGCCCTATTGTCCTGCTTCGCAACAAAGACCTCACCTCATCTGCATTGGAGCACTCGGGCTTTCTAGAACAATTAAATGTGTATGGGAGTAGCAGTCTATTAATTTACCTAATTTAAAGCACTGCTGTTTGCTTAGATGTTCAATTAACTGTGTATTTCCGAGCTGGGGCATAAGTCCTGCCTTTGCTTGCCAGGAATTTGTACATTCTCCCCGTGACCGTGTGGGCTCTCCAGTTTCCTTTCACATTCTAAAACCAGACAGGTTGGTAGGTTAATCAGTCACAAATTGTCATGTGGGTGGGCGAGGGTTAAATCAGGAGTTTGCTGGGCAGCGTGGCTCGAAGGACCGGGAGGGCCTATTGCATGCTGTATCTCAATAAATAAAACAATTACTTCCAAGAGTAGTTTATTTTTCAAAGTAGGAGAATAGGTAGATCTGTAAGTCGTAATTTCCAAGATCACACAGGACACTCAACTTGGATATGTTGTAGATAATTAGTGGATATAGAGGTGCAGCAATGGAGACCCAGTTTCCACCCCCACCTCGGCTGCTGCCAGTGTAGCATGCATGTTCTCACTGTAAGTTTCCCCAGAAACCTCAGTTTTCTCCCACAGCCCAAAGAAATGAGTTGGTAGGTTATTAGCTGTCAGAAATTGCCCTGACTCTGCATGTGAGTGGGAAAACATGGGAGGGGTTGATGGAATAGGGTGTGAATTTAACAAATGCAGTTCATATAGAACTGGTGTGCTGCTCAACACATCACGGCCTGTTTCTAGGCTGTATGTCTCTAAGACTTCTGGATAGTAATGGATTTCAGACAGAATTGTCAGGCAGCTGACACAAGACAGCTGAAAAACCATAGATTATAAGACATAGGAGTAGATTTAGGCCATTTGGCCCATCGAGTCTGCTCCACCATTCCATCATGGCCGATTTATTATCCCTTTCAACCCCATTCTCCTGTCTCCTCCCAGTAATATTTGATGCCCTGACTAATCAAGAACCTATTAACCTCCACCTTAAATATACCCAATGACTTGGCCTCCATGGCTGTCTGTGGCATTAAATTGCATAGATTCACCATTCTCTCCCTAAAGAAAATTTAACTCATCTGTTCTAAATGGATGTCCTTGTATTCTGAGGCTATGCTTCTGGTCCTAAGCTCCCCACTGTAGGAAACATCCTCTCCACATCCACTCTATTCCAGGTCTTTCAATATTTAATAGGCTTGAGTGAGGTAAACCCTCACATTCTTCTAAACTTCAGCAAGTGCTGACCCAGAGCCATCAAACACTCCTCATGTTAACTCTTTAATTCCTGAGATCGTTCTTGTCAACTTCCTCTGGACCCTCTCCAATACCAACGCATCCTTTCTCCGATAAGGGACTCAATACTGCTCCCACTACTCCAAGTGTGGCTTGATCAATCCCTTATGAAGCCTCAGCATTACATCCCTGCAAACAGGAAGTGTAATAATTTGGCAGGAAACATCAAAGCATCTCAAAGTACAGTGACTGACAGTGATCTGAGCATGTGACAGGGCAAGTTGAGGAAGTGGGAGAGTTTTTAACGTGGAAAAGCCATTGCACTGGGTCAGTTCTACACTCTTGACCTCGGAGGTCCAAGTTCAGTGGTACGAACAAGCTTCACAAACTGGGGCCTTCCTTGGTTACAGTGGATGCCCACGATGTCTCCTGTGCCTTGTGATGTCCTTCTAGCTAAATCAGCATTTCCAGAACAAAAAACATTCATTGCTACTTCACTCAAAATGCTGGTTTATAAGTTGTTGTAAATAACTTTCTTTTATGTATTCAATCGTCCTGATTATTTTACAACAGTTTATTTGAATGATCAACTGAAGTTTGAGAAATTGCACACAGTTGTATAACAAAAGGTGAACAGAATACGATATACTGTTCCCTAAGTATAATTCCCAATTTTCTCAAAAACACTGTGTTGGAACTTGTTTTAAACTTTTATTTTGTGTATCTCACGCTGTAGAGTGTATTAGAATCAATTATAAGACCTTAAGATATAAGAGCAGAATTAGGCTACTTGGCCCATCGATTCTGCTTTGCCATTTCATCATGGCTGATCCAATTTCCCTCTCAGCCCCAGTCTTCTGCCTTCTCTCCTCTTTATGCCCTGGCCAATCAAGAATCTGTCAACATCTGCCTTAAATATACATTAAAAACTTGGCCTCCCCAGCTGACTGTGGCAAAGAATTCCACAGATTCACCAATCTCTGGCTAAAGAAATTCCTCCTCATCTCTGTTCTAAAAGGATGCTTCTCTAGTTTGATGCTGTGTCCTCTGGTCTTGTACTCTCCTACCATAGGAAACATGCTCTCCACATTCACTCTATCAAGGCCTTTCACCATTCAATGGGTTTGAATGAGGTCACCCCTCATTCTTCATTCCAGTCAATACAGGCCCAGAGTCATCAAAGAGTCTTCGTATGACAAGCCATTCAATCGTGAACCTCCTTTGAACCCTCTCCAGTCTCAGTACATCCTTTCCAAGATAAGGGACCCCAAACTGCTGACAATACTCCAAGTGAGGCCTCACCAGTGTTTTATAAAGTCTCAACACTACATCATTGATTTTATATTCTAGTCCTACTGAAATGAATGCTCACATCACCACAGACTTGACCTGCAAATTAACCTTTAGGGAATCCTACACAAGGACTCCCAAATCCCCTTGCACCTCAGATTTTTTGTATTTTCCCTCCATTTAGAAAATAGTCAACCCTGTCCTGATACTGTATTCCAACTGCCGCTTCTTTATCCATTCTCCTAATGTCTAGTCCTTCTGTAGTCTCCCTGTCTCCTTAAAACTATTTGCCCCTCCACCTATCTTCATATCTGCAAACATTGCAGCAAATCCATCAATTCCATCATCCAAATCATTGACAAACACCATTAAGAAAAAATTGCTCCCAATAAAAACCCCTCTGGAACACCATTAGTCACCGGCAGCCAATCAGAAAAGGCTTCCTTTTATTCCATTCTTTGCCTCCTGCCAATCAGCCACTTCTTTATCCATGCCAGTATCTTTCCCGTAATACCATGGGCTCATAACTTGTTAAGCAGCCTCAACTGAGTCACCTTGTCAAAGGCTTTCTGAAAATCCAAATATGCATCAACTGATTATTCTTGTTATGTCTTCAAGGAATTCCAACAGATTTGTCAGGCAAGATTTCCCCTTGAGGAAACCATGCTGACAATGGCCTATTTTATCATCTGCCTCCAAATACACTGAGACCTCATCCTTAACAATCAACTCCAACATCTTCCCAACCACTGAGGTCAGGCTAACTGGTCTATAATTTCCTGTCTTCTGACTCTCTCCCTTCTTGAAGAGTGGAGTGATATTTGCAGTTTTCCATCTTCCGGAGCCATTCCGCAAACCCGCTTATCCGGGTAGACCAATTGTGTCAGCTTGTACTGCCCCACAGACTCATCTGCAAACCTCTACTCTATTTTTTTGATGATGGAAGTGGAATTAAAATGGGTGGCCACTGGGAAATCCGCTTTTTCTGGCGGATGAAGTGTAGGTGCTCGGCAAAGCAGTCTCTCAATCTATGTCGGGTTTCACCGATATACAGGAGGCCACACCAGGAGCACTGAACACAGTATATGACTCCAACAGACTCACAGGTGAAGTGTCACCTCACTTGGAAGGACTGTTTGGGGCTCTGAATGGTAGTGAGGGAGGTGGTGCAGGAACAGATGTAGCATTTGTTCCGCTTGCAAGGATAAATGGTAGGAGGGACAAATGGACAAGGGAGTCACTTAGGGAGCAATCCTTGCGGAAAGCAGAAAGTGGGGGGAGTGACAGATGTGCTTGATGGTGGGCTCCAGTTGGAGGTGGCAGTAGTTTCGGAGAATTATGTGTTGGACGTGGAGGCTGGTGGGGTGGTAGGTAAGGACAAGAGGAACCCTATCCCTGGTAGAGTGGCGGGAGAATGGGTAAGAGAAGATGTGCGTGAAATGGAAGGGATGCAGTTGAGGGCAGCATTGATGATGGAAGAAGGGTATTCCCTTTATTTGGAGGGCATCTTCTTTGTTCTAGAATGAAAAAGCTCATTCTGAGAGCAGATGTGGTGGAGACAGACCAACTTGAAGATGGGGATGGCATTTTTACAAGTAACGGGGTGGGACAAAGTGAGTCTGTGGGTTTATAATAGATATCAGCGGATAAGCTGCCTACAGAGATAGAGACAGCGAGATTGAGAAAGGGAAGAGAGGTATTGGAAATGGACCGGGTGAATCTGAGGGAGGGATGGAAGTTGGAGACAAAGTAGATGAAGTCAATGAGTTCAACATGGGTGCAGGAAGCAGCACCAATGCAGTCTTTGATGTAGCAAAGGAAAAGTGCAGGATAGTCTCCAGTGTAGACTTGGCACATAGACTGTTCCATGTAGCCGGCAAACAGGCAGGCATGGCTGGGGCCCATGCAAGTGCCCATGGCTCCTTGTTTGAAGGAGGTGGGAGGAGCCAAACTTGTATTCGGTCTGGGTAGCCTCCAACCTGATGGCATGAACATCGGTTTCTCTAACTTCCAGTAATGCCCCCCCACCCCCTTCCTTCACCATTGTCCATCCCCTTTTCCTTCTCTCACCTTATCTCCTTGCCTGCCCATGCCTCCCTCTGGTGCTGCTCCACACTTTTCTTTCTTCCAAGGCCTCTGTCTCTTTCACCAATTTACTTCCCAGCTCTTTACTTCATCCCTCCCCCTCCCAGTTTCACCTGTCACCTGGTGGTTCTCTCTCCCTTTCCCCCACCTTTCAAATCTACTCCTCAGCTTTTGTTTTCCAGTCCTGCTGAAAGGTTTCGGTCTGAAGCATCGACTGTGCTCTTTTCCATTGATGCTGCCTGGCCTGCTGAGTTCCTCCAGCATTTTGTGTGTGTTGCTACATTCCAGAATCCAGTGGTACTTGAGAGATCATTACTAATGCCTCCACAATCTCTTCAGCCACCTCTTTCAGAACTCTGGGATGTAAATCTAGGTAACTTATCTACCTTCAAACCTATCATATTCCTGAAAACCTCTCTAGTTTGGGTAACTTCACATACTTCATGACCCTTGTAACCTGGAACTTCCACCATACCTAGAATTTCCCAATCCTGTGTCTTCCACAGAGAAGACTGATGCAAAATTCTTATTCAGTTCATCTACCATTTCCTTGTCCCTCATTACTACCTCTCCAGCATCGTTTTTCAGCAGTCCTATATCGACTCTTGCCTCTTTTACACTTCATGTATCTGAAGAAACTTTTGGCATCATCTTTAATATTATTGGCTAACTTACTTTCAAATTCCATGTTTACCTTCAAAAATCCAGTCCTCTAACTTCCCACTAATTTTTTCTCTATTATATGCCCTCACTTTGGGTTGTATATTGGCTTCAACTTTCCTTGTTAGCCCTGGTTGAGTCACCTTGTCTTTAGAATACTTCTTCCTCTTTGAGATGTAAATATCCTGTGCCTTCCGAATTGCTTCCAGAAATTCCAGCCATTGCTGCTCTGCCGTCATCCCTGCCAGTGTTCTTTTCCAATCAATTCTGGCTAATTCCTCTCTCATGCCTCTGTAATTCCCTTCACTCCACTGTAACACTGATATATCCGACTTCAGCTTCTCTCTCAAATTTCAGGGTCATTTTGATCATATTATTATTACTTTCCCTTAGACTTTTTTTTACCTTAAGCCCTTTAATTAATTTTGGATCATTGCGCAACACCCAATCCAGAGTAGCTGATCCCCTAGTGGGCTCAACCACAAGCTGCTCTGAAATCTCGTAGACACTCCAGAAAATCCCCCTCTTGGAATCCCACACCAACTTTTGGCACACATTTTCTATCTTCCATTGTAACTTGTAGATCACTTCCTTCTGTTTGGGAATCTGTACGTAACTCCCATCAGGGTCTTTTTACCCTTACAGTTCCTTAGCTCTATTCACAGCGATTCAACACCTTCACACCTTATGTCACCTCTTTCTAATGTTTGTATTACATTTTTTACCATCAGAGCAACGTCACCCCTCTGCCTCCCTGCCCATCCTTTCGATACAATGTGTAGCCTTGGACATTAAGCTCCCAGATACAATCTTTCAGCCAAGATTCAGTGATGCCTGTAACATCATACATGCAATCTGCAACTATGCTGCTATGCTCTGCAACTGGATCCTTGACTTCCTGACTGGGAGACCTCAGTCAGTCCGGATCGGGAGCAGTATCTCCGACACCATCACACTGAGCACGGGGGCCCCCCAGGGCTGTATGCTCACTGCTGTTCACTCTGCTGACCCACGACTGTGCTGCAACACACGGCTCGAACCATATCATCAAGTTCACCGATGACAGGACCGTGGTGGGTTTCATCAGCAAGAACGACGAGTCAGCACACAGAGAGGCGGTTCAGCGGCTAACGGACTGGTGCAGAGCCAACAACCTGTCTCTTAATGTGAACAAAACAAAAGAGATGGTTGTTGACTTCAGGAGGGCACGGAGCGACCACTCCCCGCTGAACATTGATGGCTCCTCGGTAGAGATCGTAAAGAGCACCAAATTTCTTGGTGTTCACCTGGCGGAGAATCTCACCTGGTCCCTCAACACCAGCTCTGTAGCAAAGAAAGCCCAGTAGTGTCTCTACTTTTTAAGAAGGCTGAGGAAAGTCCACCTCCCACCCCCCATCCTCTGCACATTCTACAGGGGTTGTATTGAGAGCATCCTGAGCAGCTGCATCACTGCCTGGTTCGGAAATAGCACCATCTCAGATTGCAAGACCCTGCAGCGGATAGTGAAGTCAGCTGAGAAGATCATTGGGGTCTCTCTTCCTGCCATCACGGACAATTACACAACACGCTGCATCTGCAAAGGAAACAGCATTATGAAGGATCCCATGCATCTCTCATACAATCTCTTCTCCCTCCTGCTGTCTGGGAAAAGGCTCCGAAGCATTTGGGCTCTTATGACCAGACTGTATAACAGTTTCTTCCCCCAGGCTATCAGACTCCTCAATACCCAGATCCTGGACTGACACCTTGCCCTATTATTCTGTTTATTATTTATTGTAATGCCTGCAATGTTTTTGTGCACTTTATTCAGATTCAGTTTATTGTCATTTAGAAACCACAAATGCAATGCAGTTAAAAATTGAGACAACTTTCCTCCAGAATGATATCACAAAAGCACATCACAAAACAGACTACACCAGAGAATCCACATAACGTTTGGCAATCCCCAATCCAGAGTCCGAAGAGGCTGCTGCGTATTAATATCGCGCTACCGTCTTAGCGCGTTCCCTGGAAAGGAGCTTCAAATCCACCAGACAAACAAGTCCAAAAACTAAAGCTACAAGACCTGCATAAAACCACATAGTTACAACAGTACAAACAATACCATAATTGATAAAAAAAACAGACCATGGGCACAGTAAAAATAGTCCAAAGATGTCAAAGGACTATAAGTTCAAAAGAAATCACCACACAGTCCAGTCCAGTGTAGGTCTGTAGT
Source organism: Hypanus sabinus (assembly GCF_030144855.1). NCBI lineage: Eukaryota > Metazoa > Chordata > Chondrichthyes > Myliobatiformes > Dasyatidae > Hypanus > Hypanus sabinus. Next base: position 4,815,535 of record NC_082706.1, read on the forward strand.
CTAGTGTAGCTTTCTCTGTGTTTTTTTTTAATTACGTAGTTCAGTTTAGTTCTCCATCTCCCTCTGGTGTTTCCCCCCCTCCTTTCTTTCTCCTGAGGCCTCCCGTCCCATGATCCTTTCCCTTCTCCAGCTCTGTATCACTTTCGCCAATCACCTTTCCAGCTCTTAGCTTCATCCCACCCCCTCCAGTCTTCTCCTATCATTTTGTATTTCCCCCTCCCCCCACTACTTTCAAATCTCTTACTATCTTTCCTTTCGGTTAGTCCTGACGAAGGGTCTCAGCCCAAAACGTCGACAGTGTTTCTCTCTATAGATGCTGCCTGGCCTGCTGTGTTCCACCAGCATTTTGTTTGTGTTGTTGTTTGAATTTCCAGCATCTGCATATTTCCTCATGTTTGTTTGTACTGTGTCATGTAACACCATGGTCCTGAAAAACGTTGTCTCATTTTTACTATGTACTGTACCAGCAGTTATGGTCGAAATGACAATAAAAATTGATTTGACTTGACTTGAAGTTCATTACCTTATTCTATATACTGTGTGTATTCAAATAGAACACTTTTAATCCTCTATTCACCCTTTCTGAGTTTGTCCACCTTTTACATTGCAACTCATCCTGTTGACTGTAGTTTTGCCCCATCATCAGCCTCTCCTTGCTAGGGGTCTCAGTTCACATTGCCTCTGTTTATAACCTAACCACCTCATTTTCAGAACTACCCCCGCCCCCCCCACCCGCCAAATTAGTTTAAACCCACTTGAACAACTCTAGCCAAGCTACCTGCAAGGTCATTGGACCCCTGCGGGTTTGGGTGTAACCTGTCGGTTTTGTTTAGTGCTGATTATTTTACATCTATTTATTTGAGAAATGCTGTTGTGCAGCTTTTGCATGCTGTTGTACAACAAAAGATGGTCAGAATCTAATAGTTTCTTGAGCAATAAAAACATAATTTCCAATGTCCTCAAAAACACTGTTGAAACTTACTTAAATTTCATGCTGTAGAGTGTTTTAGAATCAATTATATCATTGTGTAACTTAAGTCTGAGACGTTAAATGCAATTGTTTAACAAAAAGAGTACTGCAAACTCGCCCCGGCCCCCCTCTCCCCCCATCCCGTTCCGAGTTCCGGACCCCAGCTCCCACAATCCTCCCCTGCTCCCCGGCCCTACGGACGCCGAAGAGCGGGGCTGCCATGACAACGAATCCGACGTCACCGTATCGTTCAGTTCACGCGTGCCTGGGGACGCCGAAGTTCGGGGCTGTCATGACAACGTACGCGACGTCACAACGTCGGCCATCGTGCGCGTCCCCGCGGATGGTTGTTGGGCGCAAATAGCGAACTCGGGGTAAGTGGGGCGGGGGGACGCGGATGGGGTGGTAGGCCCGGGCCTGGTTACTACCCGTGTCCACAGTGACGCGGATGCTGAGCTGAGGGCCGGTGACGGTGGTGGTTTATGGAAGGCAAGACGGACTGATAGATGGGGTATCGGGAACTGGGGGATCTGGGGTGGATGGAGGCTTGTGATTGGGGGGATGGCTGTTATGGAAGGTAGAATTGATTGAGAGATGGGGTATCGGGAACTGGGGGATCTGGTGGATGGAGGCTTGTGATTGGGGGGATGGCTGTTATGGAAGATAGAATTGATTGAGAGATGGGGTATTGGGAACGGGGGGATCTGGGGTGGATGGAGGCTTGTGATTGGGAGGATGGCTGTTATGGAAGGTAGAATTGATTGAGAGATGGGGTATTGGGAACTGGGGGATCTGGTGGATGGAGGCTTGTGATTGGGGGGTGGCTGTTATGGAAGGTAGAATTGATTGAGGGATGGGGGATTGGTGACAGGGATCTGGGGTGGATGGAGGCTTGTGATTGGGAGGATGGCTGTTATGGAAGGTAGAATTGATTGAGAGATGGGGTATTGGGAACTGGGGGATCTGGTGGATGGAGGCTTGTGATTGGGGGGTGGCTGTTATGGAAGGTAGAATTGATTGAGGGATGGGGGATTGGTGACAGGGATCTGGTGGATCTGGAGATCTGGTGTTTGGTAGAACTGATTGATGGAGGATGGAGGGATGTTATGGATGAGGGAATTGGTTGTTTGGGGGAAGCTTGTGGATTATGACCTATAGAGAGATCAAATTAATGATCACTTCTTCATTGTGCCTTCACAATAACCATCAGCACTCTTCACCAGTTCTGAGCCCTGATGAAGGGTCTCAGCCCAAACAGAGACAAACAAACTCTTTATTCCCTGACCTGCTGAGATCCTCCAGCATTCTGTGTTACTCAGCATAATGTGTCTGCCAGACTGAAAGGATTCCAATTCCTGCGTTCCTATTTTGAATCAAGCTATTGTGCTCTGTTACAGTAGTACCGCCAAGGAAAGATGTCTGAAGGCCCCTCCAACATATCTGGCCCAATTCCACCAGATCCAACACTATTCCCAGACTTTTACCACCGGCCAGTATCAGGTAAAAGAATTTTTTGATTATTTTTTCAGGTGAATTGCACCAAATTTTCCTTTTGGAGGCTTGGTTCAATTGCCAGTCTGATCTGGATGGACATAAAGCAGAAGGCAGTGCAACTGTTTAGCAAGGCAAGGAAGTACTTGGTTGTTGCATGTGATCACCTTTCAGTTGTTCTACACCAGAATCAGAACTCAGCAAGAGTATGAAAGAAACAAAAATTAATTCCATAAGATCATAAGACATTTGAACAGAATTAGGCCATTTGGCTCATCGAGTGCCATTTCATCATGGCTGATCCAATTTTCCTTTCAGCCCCAATCTCCTGCCTTCTCCCCATATCCCTTCATGCCCTGACTAATTAAGAACTATCAACTTCTGCCTTAAATATACCCAATGTCTTGGCCTCCACAGAAGCCTGTGGCAATGAATTCCACAGATTCACCACTCTCTGTCTAAAGAAATTCCTCCTCATCTCCATTCTAAATGGACATCTCTATATTCTGAGGGTGTGTCCTCTGGTTTTAGACTCCCCCCCCCCCCCATGGGAAACATTCTCTCCAAATCTACTCTATTAATATCTTTCAACATTTGATAGGTTTCAATGAGATCCCCCACCCCATTGTTCTCTTTTTATTAAAAGTAGAAAATGTTAGAAATATTCAACAGACCAGGCAACATCTGGAGACAATGGACAATAGGTGCAGGAGTTGGCCATTTGGCCCTTTGAGCCAGCACTGCCATTCAATGTGATCATGGCTGATCATCCTCAATCAGTACCCCATTCCTGCCCTCTCCCCATATCCCTTGACTCCACTATCTTTAAGAGCTCTATTTAACTCTTTCTTGAAACAGAGGTACAGCTAAAGTTACAGGTTGTTAGTTTTTTATCAGACATTTATCTTGAAGAATGGCAGACAGACAGGAAGCAGTGAGTAGGTCTAAAAGGGGCCTTTTCTGGTTGGCTGCCATTGACCAGTGGTGTTCCTCAGAGGGTCAGTATTGGGACGGCTACTTTTCACATTGTTAATGATTTAGATAATGGAATTGATGGCTTTGTGGCAAGGTTTGAGGATGATATGAAGATAGGTAGAGGGGTAGGTAGTGCTGAGGAAGCAATGCGATTGCAGCAGGACTTAGACAAATTTGAAGAATGGGCAAAAAAGAGTGGTAGATGGAATACAGTGTTGGGAAATGTATGATAATACATTTTGGTAAAAGGAACAATAGTGCAGACTATTATCTAAATGGGGAGAAGGTTCAAACATCAGAAGTGCAGAGGGATTTAGGAGCCCTCGTGTGAGACTCCCAGAAGGTTAATCACAGGTTGAGTCTGTGGTAAAGAAGGCAAATGTAATGTTGACATTTATTTCAAGGGGAATAGAATATAAAAGCAAGGGGATAATGTTGAGGCTTTTTAAAACACTAGTCAGACTGCACTTGGAGTACTGTCAACAGTTTTGGGCCCCATATCTCAGAAAGGATGTGTTATCTTTGGAGAGAGTCCAGAGGAGGATCATGAGGATGATTCAGGGAGTGAAGAGGCTAACATATGAGGAAATTTGGCAGCTTTGTGCTTGGACTCACAGGAATTTAGAAGAATGCGGATGAGGGGTGCGGGGATCTCATTGAAACCTACCAAATGTTGAAAGGACTAGATAGGGCGGATGTAGAGACAATGTTTCATATGGTGGGGGCATCCGGAGCTAGAGGGCACAGCCTCAAAATTGAGTGGTGACCTTTTAGAACTGAGGTAAGGAGGTTTTTTTTTAAGCCAGAGACCAGTAAATCTGTGGAACATTCTGCCACAGACTGTGGTGGTGTTCAACTCCGTAGGTATATTTGAGACCTGATCAGTCAGGGCACTAAAGGATATGGCGAGAAGGCAGGTGTATGGGGTTGAGGGGGATCTGGGATCTGCCCTGATGGAATGACGGAGTGGACTCGATGGGCTGAATGGCCTAATTCTGTTCCTTTGTCTTGTGGTCTATTTTGCAAATGGACCGATTGGGCAAATGCATTACTGTCTTGGGCACCATGAAAAGTATCTTATTAAATCTGGAATCTTATTAAAAGTTTGAAATGTGTTATTTATAGAATAGTTGGATGCCTGGGTGTGATTACAAGGCAGATTTTTCATCAAACAGTTGGATCTCCCCTTTATTAATCAAAATGGTGAAACTTTTATTGGATATAGTTTTAGAATTATAATGCTTTAACCCTGATCTTGTTCGGAATTGTGCCTTTTTTTAGCGAATAGATCCCACTGATTTGTGATATGACAGACAAATGTTTGAAATTGATTGCCAATAGCTGCCTTGTCCAGTGTGTGTTATATAGAGGACAAGTGATTTTCTGGATGAGGTTATAATATGCTTAACTCTTGAATGGAGATGCAAGAGACTGCAGATGTTGGAAATCTGGAGAAACTCAGAGGGTCAGGCAGCATCTATGGAGGGATATGAACAGTCAAACAGTTCTAGGGTTCATTGTTCATTCAGAAATATGATGGTGGAGGCGAAAAAAGCTGTTCCTAAACCATTGACTGGATCTTCAGACTCCTGTACATCCTGCCTGATGGTAGTGATGAGAAGAGGGCATGCCCTGGATGGGTAGGGACCCTCATGTTGGACGTTGCCTTCTTGAAGCATTGCCTTTTGAAGATGTCCACAGTGCTGGGGAGACGAGTGCCCATGATGGAGCTGGCTGAATTTACAACTCTCTGCAGCTTTTTCCGATCCTGTGCATTGACTCCTCTATACCAATCTGTCAGAGTGCTTTCCATAGTACATATTAAATAAGTGAACATATGATTCAGCCTCTTTCTGTTATCTGTTGCTAAAATCTGACCATCTTTTAACTGCATTGCCAGCTTTGTGAATAGTGATGGAGCGTGATTGATTGATGTCCACCTAACTTTTCTTTCCTTCTGTTTATGTCTGCAGCTCGGGGAAGGTTAGAAGGAAACAGCCTGAAACTCGACTTTCTCTCAGGGCCGTTACTTCCGGATCCCACTTTGTACCCATCGTGCTACAGTGCCAGGCCTCAGCCAGCTCCTCGTGTGCGTTCAAATGCTAGAGAGATCCTGGAGAGAGGACAAAAGGGTTCTGTTGGTGTGCTGCTGCAATTGGAAGGAGTGTCACTACATAGACAGTTCTCACCAAGAAGTAAATGGACTCTTTTATTGCTTAATTTCTTTCAGGGAGTTACACTGCTAACAATTGTGTATCGTTAGTTTTGGGTCTGCTATATCCTGTACTAAAGAGCCTAATTACTATGGTAGGATATCTCTGTTCATGAAAAAGCAGACAAAAAAAATTACTGGAGATATTATGTGAGACGAGGGACCTAGGCAAGGATGGTTAGGACCCAAGTGCTGAGTGAAGTCGAGATATGATATGAGACTGGAACAAGAACAGGGTACAAAACTAGAGGCTAGACGAGAATTCAGGTGGAGCTGGCGATTGAGCAACAACCCTCAGTTCAGGAGCTCTTTAAATACTAAAATCCTATTGCCAAAGCGTGGCTGCGCCAGTGTCTTAACCCCAGCAGGTGGCGCTGTTCGGTGTGTATCATCACATTATGAGTATGCTTTATCTAGACTTTAGCTCTCTGTTGGTTGGTGTTGTCTGTAAGGAATTTGTATATTCTCTCATATTCCAAAGATGAACAGGTTGGGATTAGTGAGCTGTGGGCCTGCTATTTTGGCACTGGAAGCGTGGCAACACTTGCAGGCTGCCCTCAGCACACCCTTGAACTGTGTTGGTAGTTGAAGCAAATGATGTATTTCACTGTATGTTTTGATGTACGTGTGACAAATAAAGCTAACCTTTATAATATTTAATCTTCCTGTGGTGGGGTGGGGTGGGGGGGTGACCATCCCTTAACTACAGTTCTTTTTTTCCTTCCCAACCACTCACTGGCTATTAACTCTGTGTCCATGGAAACAACACAATTCAGTGTATGTGACAGATAAAACTAATCTTTATATCTTAATCTTTATACTTCAGCAGTTAGCATTGTGAAAGTCAGGAGGAATCTTGGTAGTTGGTACTCACTGGAACATTTACATTCCACTTTGTTCCTGGTAGGGAAGGAACCAAGGGATCATGAGAAGGAGAACGTGAGGCGAATGCGTGAGATCCAGAAGAAATGCAGGGAGAAGGACCAAGAGCGTGAGCAAAATGGCCCCAAACCGGTCAAAGCCCTGTGGAAGTCCCAGAAGTATGAGTCTGTTTCTTCCAAAGTGATGGCTCGCTTACAGGTAGATATTTGTGGAAGCAGTAATGAACTGATGGAAGGTTCCTGAATGAGTATAGAACAGTACAACCCACATTTTAACCTACTCTAAAATCAATCTAACACTTCCCTCCTACATTATTCTATCATCCATGTGCCTATCTAAGAGTTTCTTAAATGTCCCTAATGTGTCTGCCGCTACCACCCTCACTGACTGCGTGTTCCACACACTCAGCACTCTTTGTGTAAAAAAAACTTACCTGTGACATTTCTCCCCCCCCCTCCCCCCCAATATTTTCCTCCAATTACCTTAAAAATATGCCCATTGTGTTAGCAATTTCCTCCCTGGGAAAAAGTCTCTGTCTGTCCACTCAATCTATCTCTCTTACCATCTTCACCTCTATCAAGTCATCTCTCAGTCTTCATTCCAAAGAGGAAAACTGTAACTCAACCTGTCCTCATAAGACATTTTCTCTAATCCATGCAGCATCATGGTAAATCTCCTCTGCACTCTCTTGTAAAGATTCCACATCCTTCCTATGAGGTGACCAGAACTGAACACAATATTTTTTCACCCAGAGAGTTGTGGATCTACAGAATGCTCTGCCTCAGAAGGCAGTGGAGGCCAACTCTCTGGATGCTTTCAAGAGAGAGTTAGATAGAGCTCTTAAAGATAGCGGAGTCAAGGGATATGGGGAGAAGGCAGGAACAGGGTACTGATTGTGGGTGATCAGCCATGATCACATTGAATGGTGATGCTGGCTCGAAGGGCTGAATAGCCTACTGCCTCTATTGTCGATTCCAAGTGTGGCTATTCAGGGTTTTATGGCGCTGCAATATTACCTCACAGCTCTTGAACTCAGTCCCTCGACTAATGATAGCCAACACATCATAACCCATCTTATCAACCCTTATCAACTTACACGGCCACCTTGAGGGATCTAAATGTGGACCCACAGTGGGAGGAGAATTGTCTGATGATGGTTAAGCAGAACACAGTAAATGACTGGCGTCTGTAGGAGATAGTGCTGCATTAAGATTTACTGAGGCTCTGGATACTGGGGGAACCCTTCCCCCTGACACCCCCACACCATTTTAGGCAGTGTGTAGCAGAAGTACCTGGGACCAAATTGTGCCCAATAACTGTGGCCCATGTATAAAATTAGAATAAGAATCTGGATTATTATCACTGGCATGTTGTGAAATTAGTTGTTTTGCAGCAGCAATACAGAACAGTTGATAAAATAATTACTATAAGTTATACTAAGAAATATATTTTTCAAAAAGAGAGCAGAATAGTCCAGAAGAAGAGTCTCAGCCTGAAACTTCAACTCTTTACTCATTTCCATAGATGCTGCCTGACCTGCTGAGTTCCCCCAGCATTTTGTGTGTAGTACTCAGCAAAGTAGTGAGGTAGTGTTCATGGTTTCATGGACCGTTCAGAAATCTGATGGTGGAGGGAAAAGCAGCTGATCCTAAAATGCTGAGTATGTGCCTTCAGGCTCCTGTACCTCCTCCTTGATGGTGGTATTGAGAAGATGACATATCGTGGATGCTGAGGGTACTTTATGATGGATGCTGTCTTCTTGAGCCATCAGCCCTATAAACTATACGGACACTTTAAAAATGCATTTTTAAGAAAATGCACTAAAGTTATTTAATCGTGCCTGTAAGTATCATTGGGAAGTCAAATAAGCTTACTATACTGGGAACCCTAACCTTGGTTTTCATCTCTTCATTTCCTCATTTCTCCTGTGTAACGGTGGCACAAGTTGTAGAGCGAAGTTATAAGAGGTATTTCCAATTTGTACCCAGCCAGTGGCCTAGCACAAAACATGAGGAGGATTTTTAAATATATGCCAGTAACTAGTGGCACAGAGCTCAGTTTCCCAAAATCTACCTGATTTCCTTTCCATTTTTGATTTGATTTATCTTCAGGAGAACTCATCGGTGAAGCCTTTGGATAAACAGCACTACCTTAAAGCACATTCACGATGTGGGACTGGGATTAGCCCAAAAAGATCCTCGTCGCCAAACCCAACAAAAGCAGAGATCTGTGCTGAAGCATCAGAGAGGGTTAACCTCGATGTGAGTGTACTATTGGACAAAATTCACAGGGTACTTTAAACATGACTGTTATATTCCGAATAAGTTGAAGCTTTATTCTAACTGAGGAAAAGAATCAGAATTAACTTTATTTTCATTGACATATATTGGGAAATTTGTTGTTTTGTGACTGCAGTACCATGTAAAACATAAAAAGTACCATGTTATAAGAAATATATAAATATTTAAATTATATTTATATACTGCATATACACTCTGACCACTTTACTAGGTACAGGAGGTGACCTGGTATGGTCATCTGCTGCTGAAGCCCATCCACTTCAAGGTTTGACATGTGTATTCAGAGATGCTCTTCTCCACACCACTGTTGTAACACGTGGTTATTTAAATTACTGTCACCTTCCTGTCAGCTTGAACCTGTCTGGTCATTCTCCTCTGACCTCTCTCATCAAAAAAGTATTTTCACCCACTAGACTGCTGCTTACTGGATTTTTTTTGCATCATTCTTTCTCTTTTTGCCTTTTGTAATATAGTGCAAAGGGTGGCAGGATGGGGATGTGTTTCTACCAAAGGAGGTGTAAAGTACTCCATCCCTCTGCTGGTCTGCAGGTCACCCGTGGGTAAGGTGTAGCACCTCCTTAGCCTCTCTCCCCCCACCCTATTAGGGTCATGTGAAGCCATGGGAGCAGGTGGTGGATGGTCGTATGAGCAGCTGGTGCAGATCACAAATCCTGGTTATGTGACCACCGACACCAGGCAGACAATCTCTGAAGAGTATTGATAATGGCTGGGGTCACCCATCTTGCAAAGACACTGTCCAGAAGAAGGCAATGGAAAACCATTTCTGTAGAAAAATTTGCCAAGAACTATCATGGTCATGGAAAGACCATGATTGCCCATGTCATAGGACATGCCACATAATGAACAAATGATATAGGTAATTAAAACTAATTAGGTAGTGTTCATTGTCTGTTCAGAAATGTGATGGTGGAGGGGAAGAAGACATTCCTAAAGTGATGAGTGTTCTTTCAGGCTCCTGGACTTCCTCTGTGATGGTAGTAATGGGAAGAGGGCATGGCCTAAGAGTGGGGGTCCTCAGTGATGGATTTTAGATGACCTGGATGCTGGGGAGGCTAGTGCTCATGATGGAGCTGGCTGCATCTACAACTCTCTGCAGCTGTTTCTGATCCTGTATTGTGGCCCCTGCATACCAGATAGAGAAGTAACCAGTCAGAATGCTCTCACAGTTCACCTGTAGAAATTTGATAGAGTCTTTGACACCACTGTTGTAACACTGTTACTAAATACCAAATATTTTAAAATTCCTAATGAAATTACCAACTTGGAAGCATGCTGCCCAGAATAGATTTGGGAAGTGTTTAGTGTGGAACCATCCTGGTAATTAACATCTTTTTGCGATTGTGTAACTAAATCACCATCACTGTTGATGAGTACCAATCTGTTTATTTTTGTTTTATTACAGACTCAGGTCAAAGATGTTAATATAGATTTCATTAGGCGCAACGCACAGAATGCAAGAAGAATGCCAGTGCGACGCTCCAAGTCCCTGCAGTCCCTTACAGATGTTCTGGACAGGAAAGCAAAGGAACAACAGGAGTACATAAGCAAGAATAAAGGACAGCTACCCCAGTAGTAAGCATGGATTATTGGGGAACTCATCCTTTTTCCTTTCCTCCTCCTGGTTTATTTAAAATGGTGCACTCAAATAACTCCCTCCATTTCCTTCATATTCATGTGTCTACTTAAAAGCTTTTTAAAAAGAGATTCTTTCTTTCTTAAAAAGAGAAATATTGGATTATCTTTATTTTTCACATGTACATTGAAAGATACAGTGAAATGTGTCATTTGCATCAATGACAACATAGTCTGAACGTGTGCTGAGGGCAGCCCCTCACAACTTACTAATTGTAATCTATACTTCTTTGGAATGTGGGTGGATATTGGAATACCCAGAGAAAACCCACAGAGCCACAAGGGGAACATACAAATTCTTTACAGGACAGTGGCGGGTATTGAGCCCTGGCCTTAGAGCTGGTGCAGTAATGGCATTACGGTACTGTGCCACCGCCAAGCTGACTGCTTGGTAATCCGTTGTAGCTATGTACACTTTCTGCATAAAAGAATACTTGCCCCTTACATCACCTTTAAAATTCACCTCTCTAGCCTTGGAACAATGTTCTCGGGTGTTTAATATTTCTACCCCAGGGGTAAATATTCTGACCGTCTTCTCCAGGGATCTAACCTGGGATCCACGGAACCCCTGGTTCATGGTGTTGGCCCATGGTATAAAACAGTGAACCACTGGTCTACTCTATCTATGCTTCTTATAATTTGAAAAACCTCTATCAGGTGTTCCCTCAGCCTCCAATGTTCTAGGGAAAACGACCCAAATTATTCTAACCTTTCCTCATAGTTCATGCCCCCCATCTAGGCAGCATCGTGGTAAACCTCTTCTCCACCCTGCCCAGTGTCCACATCCTTCCTGTAATGAGGTGACCAGAACTGCACAGTCAATAAATAGTGACCTGACAGAAGTCTTATATATCTACAGAATAACCTGTTTACTCTTATTCTCAACTCCCACACCAATGAAGGCAAGCAGCTTCTTAAAGCCATTTCATCAAAGCTGATCCACTTTTACTCTCAGCCCAATCTCCTGCCTTCTCCCCTGTTCCTTCGTGCCCTGACCGATCAAGAATCTATCAACCTCGGCCTTAAATATACATAGCTCCACAGCTGCCTATGGCAAAGAATTCCACAGATTCACTACTCTCGGGCTAATGAAATTCCTCCTCATCTCCGTTCTAAAAGAACCCCCCTCTATTCTGAGGCTATGTCCTCTGGTCTTGTACTTCTCTACCATAAGAAACATCCACTCTATCAAGGCCTTTCTACATTCGATAGGTTTCAATGACGTTATCCTCATTCTTCTGATTTCTAGTGAATACAGGCCTAGAGCCATTATATCACTCATAATATTGTGTACCTCTATCGAACATCTCCTCATTCTCCAACCCTTTAGGGAATATAGTCCTAACCTATTCAACCTTTCCCTATAACTGAGGTTCACAAGTCTTGGCAACATCCTCGACCAACCTCCCATCCAGGGCCTTGTCAAACCCCTTGCTAAAGTCCATGCAGACAACATCCACTGCCTTGTCTTCACTAATTTTCCTGGCAACTTCCTCGAAAAACTCTATAAGATTGGATAGACATGAAGTACCGCATACAAAGCCATGCTGACTACCAAATACTTGTACATATGTCCAGTCCCTTAGAATTCCTTCCAATAACTTACCAGCTACTGATGTGGGTAAATTATTCTTACACGTATTTACAGGAAAATAAAAAATACCATAGAATTTATGAAAATCTATACATAAATGAAGTCTGACAAGACAAATTATACAAAAAATACTAAGAACCTGAGCTGTAAAAAGTCCTTGAAAGTGCATCTGTAGGTCGTAAAACAGGAGTTCTTAACCTTTGTCAGTCCAGTGAATCTGCTAGACCCCTTCTTATAATGATGTGTGTAAATATATAAAATAAAATACATAGGATTACAAAAGAAACCAATTCTATTGAAATACAGTTATCAAAATGCTAAAAAAACAAACTTGTGATACAGTAATATATATGCTTTATTTACACATTAAATAACGACTATACATTTAAAATATAGGCAAATTTAAAATAAAATTTTATTTCTTTAAAAACATATCAGTGTTAAGGACCATCTGTCCTACTTGCAGAGGTAAGTTGCAGGAGGGAGGTCAGAGAGGAGGGATGTGTGAATAAGGGAATCATATTGAACGCGATCCCAGTGTAAAACAGAGGGTGGAGGGAGGGAAAGATATGTTTATTCCTCTCCATAGATGCTGCCTGACCTGCTGAGTTCCTCCAGCACCTTATGTGTATTGTAAATGGTAGTATATGTACTTTGATAATAAATTAACTTTGAGCTTTAAATAAAGACCATTGTGAAGATTCACAGTCCTCTGGTTAAGAACCCCTGTTGTAGAAGCAAATATGAGATATGGTAAGTGAAGATATCCACACCAGTTTAGGAGCCTGATGGTTGAAGGGTAGTAACTGTTCCTAAACTTGGTGGTGTAGGGCATATGTCTTCTGTACCTCTTTCCTGATGGTAGTAGCACCTTATCCCAAACACACAAGATTCTATAGATGCTGGGAGTCCAGAGTAATGCACACAAAATGCTGAAAGAACTCAGTTGGTCAGGTTGAATCAACGAAAAAGACATTTGGGCTGAGGCTGTTCTTTAGGACTGAAGGTATGAGCACTTTAACTGCTGGCATAACCACTTCCAGTGAATTATGAACTTGGACCCCAAGATCCCACGGCACCTCAATGCTATTAAGGGGCTTACTATTAACTGTATACTTTCTCCTTTCATTTGACCTCTTAAAGAGCAACATGTCACACTTGGCACGTCCTTCATTTCAAAGTGAAATTGCCAAATTAAATGCTATTTGTTTCCCTACCTGTAACTTTCCTATGATCTTAGTTTTCCTTTCTAAATCTTTTTTTTATTAGTAGTAATATGGACAGAATACAAATGATATACTGATAAAGAAATTACAAAAATACAAATTCCATTACATATGAAAAAAAACATAAACAATAGTTACAATATAAATGAGTTTACCAAGACATAAGCCATACAATATATGTATGAACATGGTAAGTCTAAATATTTCATAATATATGATATAAAAAAACAGAAAAAAGAAAGAAAAAAATATATAGTTTTCCATTGAGAATAGCCAATCAATATTTGCTTTGTTTCCAGCTTAATTGAACGGCGGAACCAGTGGAGGAAAGAGGAGGAGGAACGACAGAAAAACATCCCCGACCCTAGCATGCCTCCCGGTCACACTAGGATGCCAGAGGATGAAAGGCTGGAAACACTCAGTTCCCTTCTTCAAAGTACGTCCATGTGCTCTCCTTACTTTAGAGGATAATATATCGAACTAAGAATTTGTTAATTACCCTGCAGCATTTCAAGGAACACATTCAGTCATACACAGCACAAGGCACATATAGCTGATATAAGATAGTAGTAAAATAGTCACACAAAAAATATAGTCCAAATCCCTAGGTTCATGTATGTTGCATCGGTCTGCAGTCAAACACAACACCATTTGTTTAATGCCGAGTGAACACTGGAGAGCAGCACCAATGCCTCTCTCTTGGACGGCTACAAACAGGCGTCACTGCAGCTTGAGGCCTAGTTCTCTCTATGACCAAGGCCATGGAGCTCCTCTACTGCCCGCACAGCACAAGGCAAATATAGCACATATAAGATAGCCATTAAATACAGTCATACAAAAAATATATATAGTTCAAGTCCATGACTCCATGAAGGTTGCAGCAGTCTGTATTTCAGCACAAAAAAGCTTGAGGCCTAGACCTCACAATGACTGAGACTATGCAGCTCTTCCACCCCCTCTGCCAACTGCACAGCACAAGGCACATAATAGATAGCAGTAAAATACAGTCACACAAAAAAATAGTCTGAGTCCCCGAGTCCATAAATGTTTCAGCAGTCTGTAGTCAAATACAATACAGCTTGCTTCCTGCCATGTGAGCACTGGGGGCAGCACTGAAACCTCTCTCCTGGACAGCTGCAAACAGGTGACACCGCAGTTTGATGCCTAGTCCTGAGGCCACGCAGCTCCCCACCATTCACCAATAAACTAGTGAACTGGCTGGAATGGCTTTTCACTCTGGATAATCCCACACACTTCTACCTCATTACCTCGCGTAAATCAATTTCAGATAAAATAGTGCTCAATGATGATAAATCTTAAAACAATTAAGTGAAATTGTTTGGAAGTTACTGCAAAAGCAGAATGTGAATGCACATGTCATCACTAATTCACTGGACTCTTGAGAAGCTCACATTTGTTGCTCAAACAGCTTATTTATATGTGCACATTATTCTGAAGTCTGAAGAAAGAAATGCCATTTTTACACAGAATTGAGTAGTTGCATACAGATAATGACCAATTGGTAACCTTGTGGACATTTAGGTTCCTTATTTACATAATTAATCACTCCAATAATATAGATATTAAGTGAATAGAAACTACAAGCTAACAACTGATGATACTTTGAAGTTAGTAAAGTAATTGTCCCCTCATTGGTGTGTGTGCCTTGAATCCTTACATTACATCCTCGTGTCTGTACGCCAAATGGTTCTGATTCCCTGCTGTGCAAAGGGAAGCAAAGTTCCTCAAAGACCTCTCTTGCCTGGGCTGACTGCACTCTATCCTTGCCCAGACATTGTCTCCACCTTTGCCTTGCTGCCACTTCCACACATAGAGCACATCTTTGGACTTGTTTTACCTAAAAATGGAAGTGTTGGTTGGATAAGTGATTTATACCTTCTGTTCCATGGAGAGCTTTATAGTAGTTCTCCATGTGGATAGAAGCAAAGTGGAAGGAAGAAGTTTGGATTAAATACAACTCAACTCAGCTGCTAACAATGGAACTAATTATAGAGCAACTCTTCTAGAAATCGTACAGTAATTTTTGAAATGGATGATAAAATGTGGTACAAACTAAACTTTACAGATTTATAATTTTTTTTTCTAGACAATGAAACCTTTTTCCTCATCAGAACAGCACTAGTGTTGCCCAGTTTTCTTTTAATTTCCTGAGAGCCATTTTTTTCCTCTTCTGGTCTAAATCCAAGAAAAAGTATTTTCGGGTCAGGCTTGGCCAGAGCAATTACAGTGTTTTCTTTGGAGAGATCCTAGCTGTGGTAAAAAGAAATGTTTTTTTAATTACACAATTAAAGTAAGTGTGAAAGTCAGAAAGTTAGAACAGCAGATGCTGGAAGTTAAAAGCAGAAAATACTAAAATCACATCAGACCAGTCAGTGCCTGATGTTGGTTGTCCATTGATGATGATAGGAATCTGTGTGGGAAAGCTTTTAAAGTGGAACAATCATTGCACTGGGTTAGTTCCACTCCTGAAACCTCACAAGCCCTATTTCAGTGGTACAGGTGATCGTCACAACTGGAGGCCTCTTTGGTTGCAGTGGATGGCCATGACATCTTCTGTGCCTTGCCCTCCATAGAGTGTTGCAGAACTGCTATCCTGGCCATTGGATCCACCCAGTCCAAGGAGTTAGGTATATCCCTAACTCACGGTGTTTGAGGCATACTGGCTACCCTCAATTGGCTTAGCCTGCCTGTTGAAGCAATGTTGCAGGGTGTGGTTGCTATCGCTGAAACCTGATGAAATATCATTCACCTGTTTCTCTCTACACAGGAGCCATTTTACTTGTAGTTCCTCTGTCAGTTAATCTGAACTAGCTGCTCACCTTGTTTAATCTGCTTCTTGCCATCTCTTACCTGTAGCTCAAAAGCAGCTGACCAAGCAATTGCTGATGTTTCCCGTACAAGTGGATACCATTGGCATGCAGAATCGACGCACGGACCTTGAGAAGAAGCTGGCAGAGATTGAAGAGGCCATCAAAATCTTCTCAAGACCCAAAGTTTTCATCAAAATCAATGACTGAGCAGCTGTATGAGGTAAAAATCCAGTTCGTAGCAACATTTCTGTTTACAATTTGGATTAACATTTTTGATCAATATGGAAAGGGGAGAAGAGAATTGAGGTAATTAGGCTGTTAGACTATATACGATTTATTGCAGATTGACAGAGTTTATTCTCATTTAATTATTTAGAGATACAGCACATTAACAGACCCTTCCTGCCCAAAGAGCCTGCACAGCCCAATTGCACCCAATTAACCTACTAACCCATACTCCTTTGGAATGTGGGAGGAAACTAGAGCACCTGGAAGAAATCCACACGATGACAGGGAGAATGTTAAAAACTCCGTACAGACAGCGATGAAATTGAAGCTGGGCCACTGGCATTAGCATTATGTTAACCACTATGCTACCATATCGCTCCTAACTGTTTGTGACATTAAGCTCAAAAGATGGATTGTTTGACATCTTTTTGGCCCTAAGATGAAGAAGAGGAAATCAAACATCGTTCTGGTCCGAATGGGCTTATTATAACCATTATTATAAGTGTGAATTGTCCATATCCTAATTGTTATGATTCATGTTTTCATATGTCGCCAAGGTGACACCACTTACTATTACAACCTTTTCCAACTACATAACTCTCGTGCTTGTTCCAAAGTTCTAGAACTTCTAACATAGGTTCTGTTAACTCCATTTTTCCTTAAAGCCCATTTAATAAACGTGCCTTACTTTTTCTTTCTGTAACTTGTGTCAAACGTTGAAATATAACACACTTGTAACCTCCACAAAATGCTGGAGAAACTCAGCAGGTCAAGCAGCACCTATGGAGGGGAATAAAGAATCAATGTTCCAACTGAGACCCTTTATCAGGATGAGGATCTGAGCCTGCAACATCAACTGTTTGTTCCTTTTTGTAGATGCTGCTTGACCTGCTGAGTTCCTCCAGCTTTGTGCGTGTGTGACTTTGGATTTCCAGCACCTGCAGAATCTCTTGTGTTTATAACACACTCTGAAGTACTTCGAGATATTTTATTCTGTTAAAGAAGCTGTTAAGGTACAAGTCAGTAATGAAATGGAATGACTATAGAAAGATTAAATTGATGTTGTTGGGATTGACTAAAGTGAATCCCTTTGGAAACTGGCTCACTTGCACCTAATGTCTAACTATGAAGAATAGTTACCCAAGTGTGATACTGATTCAGTTAAAGTTGTGTAACTTTAGGAGAGATGACAGTAAAGGTGAGAACGTTATCTGAAATTTATCTTTAGAAAGCTTGTGATTTTGTTCATTTCTGAATTAGAATTAGAGAGATGTTTATGGAAGGTGAAAATGGAACCTATTTTATGCTTTAATTACTTGACTCTGAACTGTTTGTTGGTTGTGGTCCCTTTACATTACAGGCTTTGAGCGGAGATGTTGCTGGATGCCAGAAACCTACATGAAGCCAAGACGCACTGTGATTCCTGAGTCTGATGATAATCTTTCCCATAAATCTGTAAATAAATTATCAGAATATTTTAAAAAAGAATTATATGTTAATTTTGTATTATCAATGTTATTAAATTCATTTTTGAAAAAGTGATTTAATTTTATTTGATTTACTTAATAAATTAGTGACTGAATGTATAACTATATGTTGCCATTGACTCAATAGGCCAAAGGACCTGCTTCTGAGCTGATTTTGGCTATGACTCTATATTGGTGCAATTTCAACCTTAGTTCTTTGATGAACATCGCCAGTTTTATAAAATTGCTTTTGAATTTACATATATGCATGTCAAGGTAAGTTGACACTCCAATGCAGTGGCCACTCTGGGTTCAACTAAAGGTGTATTAGTTTGTCCTCTACTTTTCTAAGATCACAAGTTATTGCTAGATACTAAGGATATCAAGCACTGCAGGACTATCCCATCAGTGTCACTCAATAGCTATGGAGCTGGACTTACTGTGTACCATTGTTGTGTTGTCACCTGGACTTGTTGCATATCATTATGCTGAGATGGTGCACAATGTGACTGATTGTCTTGGAAGTTTTTTATTGTGATCACAAGACCCTGTTGAACTTCAGTAACATAGAATACTGCAAGTCTAGTTCACTAGTTCATCGGTGAGACCAACAGCAGGGGAGCTGCCTTGCCTTGGTAGTGGCAAGGAATAGGCCCTCACATTGGGGTCACCTGCTGCAGTTGCCCTGGGGTGGAGATGCCAGAAGTGGTGTGGGAGAGAGCAGAGGCCTCTCTGTGGTGTGTTGGTATCCGTACAGGGTTGAGAGCAGACACTTCCTATCGGTGCTGCCCTCCAGTGTTTGCTCAGTGGAACAACAAGCTGGTCTAGAACAACTTGCCATCAATCAGTCATGCCCCTCAGGGACTTGGGCTATATTATTTTTTTCTTTGTAACCATATATTTTCCTGAAATCGTAATCTTATGTGTTACTTGTTTGTTGTCAGTAAGTTGCTTCGCAGCTTGGTCCTGGAATAACACTTTTGTTTGGCTGTATTCATATATGATTGAATGATAATTAAGCTGTACAACAGATCAGAGGGGAGTGCCAGCTGTGTGTTTCTCATCTTACTGATGGCACTGGATCATGATTCACAAAGCAGGTACCTGGCATTTTAATCAAACACAAAACAGTTCTGCTCTCCAAATACTAATTTTTAGCTTTTTGTTTAGTAGCTAATTTTCCTATTTGGGCAGTCATCTATATTCACATCACCTCACACACATACAAAAGAGATCAGCTGGAAATAATGTCTATGTGTTGAACATATGACAAGTTAGAATACTACAAATTGATTTCTTCAGGTCAGCAGTGGAGATGAGTACATTTCTTCCTTGTATTTGTGCTTTAATACTTTAAAATTTGTTACTGATTCCTTTCTAGTTCCACAACTAAAGGTATTTACAAACAAAGAAGGCATTGTGTACGTGTTAAAGGTTATAAGAAATTATTTTTATTAGAATTATATAAAATACAGAAAAAAAGAAAAAGTCAATAAAGTAGTAAAATGCAAAATAATATTTACTAACCAATCAGTAAAGCATGTCACACAAAATACTGCTAGAAGGGACTGTCTCTCTCCCCCTTCCCCTCCTTCTCTCCCTCTCCAGCTCTTAGCACTGGATTACCATTAGCACCAAGAAATTATCTTTTTTATACCCTTCAAAACCTTTTACTCTAATTTTTTCCTAGTTAAATGTGCTTTTCACCGTTATCTACTCTTCAAGCTGTAGAAAGGTGTTCACACTAAATTTTCAAAACATGGCTGTGGACTGGTTCCCTTTCTCAAAACATTTCCGATCCAGACCAACAGTCCTGACGAAGGGTCTTGGCCCGAAATGTTGTCTGCTCATTTCAATGGATGTTGCCCGACTCCAGCTTGTTTGTACGTGTTGATTTGACCACAGCATCTGCAGTGTACTTTGTGTTTACCATATTCTTCCTATAAGCTTCCATTTTGTATTACACATTTTAGCAGATACCAAGGAGGATGTAATGGCACAATTAACACACACCATGGCATCCTGCATGCATGTGAAGAACAGGGGGATGACTAGAGTGAGGTTAGGACCAATCACAGTTAAAAGAGGAAATGTGCCTGGAAATGGAGGAGGTAGGGGAGGTCCTTAACATTGCTTCAGCTCTCACCAGTGAGAGGGACCTGTATTAATACGAAGACAGGCTAATGCTAGAGGGCATCTGATTGGAAGAAAGCATTGGGAGGGTGCCAGGCAGTTTAATTTACACAGGGTGGTAGGTGCCCAGAACACTTTGCCAGGGCAGATATTAGAGATGTTTAAGAAACTTTTAGATAGCCTCATGGATGGTAGAAACATGGAGGAATACGTTGGAGGGAAGGATCTATTCAAAGGTCACACAACATTGTGGGCCATAGAGCCTGTACGTGCTGTATGCTCTATGTTTTAGAGGACCCGTCCTTGGCCCAACACGTAAGTGCTTCAGAAGACCCATCCTGGGCTCAGCATGTGAGTGCAATTATGAAGAAATCACAAGTACTTCCTTAGTAGTTTGCGAAGATTCAGCATGACATCTAAAACTTAAAATAACTATAGATGTGTAAAGGAGAGTATATCAATTGGCTGTATCATACCCTGGTATGGAAACGCCAATGCCTTGGAACCGAAAATCCAACAAAAATTGATGGATTCAGCCCAGTTCATCACAGGTAAAACACTTCTAACCATAGGAAAGCAGCATCTATCATTAAGGACGTTCACCACTCAGGACATACTCTCTTCTTGGTATCATCAGGTAGAAGGTACAAGAGCCTCAGGAATCATACCACCAGGTTCAGGAACAGTTCCCCTCAACCATTAGGCTTTTGAACCAGAGGGGATAATTTCTCTTTCCTCATCAATGAAATGTTCCCACAACCTAGGACTCACTTTCACGGACACTTGATCTCATGTTCTCAATATTTATTATTTATTTTTGTATCATTTGTTTCTTTTAGTATTTGCAGTTGTCTTTTGCACTCTAGTTGAGCACACTAGTTCTGCATCTTTCACTGATTCTGTTACTTGTTGAGTATGCCCCCAAGAAAATGGATCTGAGTTTTATAAGGTGACATATATGTACTTTGATAATAAAATTTAATTAGATCTTTAATTTGCTACTATGCATTACGTACTGTATTTCCGGCAGATCTTTGACATTTTGGTGAAGGGTCTCGGCCCGAAACGTTGACTATTCATTGCCCTCCGTAGATACTGCCTGACCTGCTGAGTTCCTTCAGCATTTTGTGTGTGTTGCTCTGCATTTCAATCTCTTGTGTTTATGAAATAAAAGTGCTTTGCTTGTCCTCGATTGGGACTTCCCTCAGCCTGTAGAACATTTATTCCTACCCTGGCGTCCCACGTAATGCAACCACAAACAAATAAGCAGAGATGATCGAATATCTTTATCGATGAGGGCGCGCTCGCGACGGTTTAAAGGCTCTGGTGATGGGAGGTGACGCGCGAGGGGCAGAGCGCGTGTCCGCGATGGTTGACATGTCCAGGTGGCGGGTCGCGCGCGCGCTCGCGATGGGTTAAATACCGTCTGTGACGTCACTCAGGCGCGCGCCCCGCGCCGGGTTTGCGGGTCGCGCGCACGCGGCCTGTCGACGCGGCTGCAGCCTCGGTATTGTCCTGAGCTGAAGCTGGGACCGCCACCATGAGCAAACGGAAAGCTCCGCAGGAGACACTGAATGAAGGGATCACCGACTTCCTCATCGGTAAGCGGCGATGCGGGGGACCGAGGCCGCGGCCTTTCCGTCGGGAATGCTCTGTCAGAACTAGGACCCTGCCCTCCTCCTTCCCTTGCTCTCCTGTCAGATTCCTCCTTCAGCCCTCCATCTCCTCCACCTATCACCTTACAGCTTCTCACTTCTTCCTCCTCTTCACCTGGTCTCACCTGTCACCTTCCTCTTCCGCCACCTTTCTAATCTGGCTTCTTCCCCCTTTTCCAGTCCGGCTGAAGGATCTCGCCAGAAATGACGACTATTCGCTCATTTCCCTAGAAGCTGCCTGACCTTCTGACATTTTGTTTCTGTTGCTCAGGACTAATTCCTTTGCACCATTAGTGGGTTCCAGTATTAACCCCGAGCTTCCTCTTTTAAGCACTAAGCCTGTTGTTCAAACTTATGTTTATGGGCAACTCTGAATCTCACTGTCATTATGTTCTGTGTCATATGACGTGAGCAATCATAGTCTTCCCGTCTGTCTTTAATCTGAGAAGTTCTAATGGGCTCATCAGAACTTTTGCCTGTCAGTCCCTTGATTTAAATCATGAATGCCATGCATTGTCAGCCACAACTTTTTCCTTCCATCAATTTTTCCCATCACTACAAGGTGTTCGAGCTTCTCTTTCATGGTAATAAGTTTTCATTTTAATCACCCTTAACCTCAACCAGTTCCAATTTGGAAGATGTCAGTAGTTATTGTAATATATGTAAATATATGACATATGGATGTAAGAAAAGAGAGCTATGTGAGAGAGATGGCGTAGATTAATCTTAGAGTTATTTAAAAGGTTGGCGCAGCACTGTGGGACAAAGGGCCTGTACTGTGCTGTCCTATGTTCTATAACTGATGTGTGTTGACTACTTTGTCAGTAATCATTGCCTTCTCTCTAGTAAAATTCTACTTTTAATGTGGATGGAAAAAAAGATAGCTTTATTAAATAATAATTCATATTAGATTAAGAAATTAGTCAACTACTGTCATATTTATAAAATGACAATGTAGAAAATAAACTTTGTAGAAATAAACAATGTAGAGAATAAAAAAGATCTGATCAGTAAGAATATTGAAATGGGATATGTGGGTGGAGGTACATCTCTACCAAAGGAAGTATAAGATGCTCTTTCCCTCCGCTAGCCTGCAGATCACACCTGGGCAAGGTGAAGCACCTGCTTAGCCCCCGATCAGGTCACGTGAAACTATGGGAGCAGGTGGTGGATGATATGAGCAGCAGGTGCGTATCACAGGTCCTGGTTATGTGACCACTGATGCCAGACAAGTAATCTCTGAAGAGTATTGATAATGGCTGGGGTCACCCATCTTGTAAAGACACTGCCCAGGAGAAGAAAAAACTGCCAGGTACAGTCATGGTCATGGAAAGACCATGATCGCCCATGTCACAGCACATAATGATGACGATGACAGGAAGGGCATGAATTGCACATGAATCAGACCCCTTTGTTTTGTTCTATTTGTAGAGCAGCACATTCATTGGAGAACTGAGTTTAGAGTAAAATGTGAGCTGATGATCAAAGCACTTTGGATTTATGTACCTCTTGAAGACTTCCTTGGTGGCAGGAACTGGCTCAGAGTCTTTTGATCCTGTGTGTTGGAGTCTCTGTTGCAGGGAATGATAAAGCCAATAAGAATGCTCTCCACAATACATCTGTAGCAATTGGCAAGATACCAAATCTCAAATACCTAATGAAGTAAAGCCTCTGATATGCCTTCTTCAATGATTGCGTTAATGTGTTGGGGCCAGGTTAGATCCTTTGAGATGTTGAGTTGAGACTGCTCACCCTGTCCATCATTGACTTCTCAATGCGGACTGCCGTGTGTTCTCCTGAATTCCTTTACCACAATCTCGGTCTTGCTGACATTGAGTGTGAGGTTGTTGTGACATCACTCAAACAACCAATCTATCTCACTCCCGTATGCCTCCTTATCACTATCTGAGATTCTGCCAATGACAGTGATGTCATCAGTGAATTTATAGATGGCCTTTGGGCTGTGCCTAGTCACATAGTCATGTTCATCGAGAGGCTAGAGCAGTGAGCTAAGCCTACGTTCTTGAGGTCTGCCTGCATTGATTGTCAATGAGAAGGAGGTTTTATTACTGATCTGTACTGATTGTGGTCTCACAATAAGTAAGTCAAGGATCCAATTGCAGAAGCCCAGATTTTGAAGCTTGTTTATTAGTGGTGAGGGGAAGGTGGAGTTGAACACTGAGTTGTAATTGATAAATAGCAAACACGCATGTTTTGCTGTTATCTAGGTGCTCCAAAAGTGAGTGGAGATCCAGAGAGATTGCATCCGCTGTAGATCTGGTAGACGAATAGTAACAGGAGATGAGCTTTTCTTAAAAAATGAAGATTTATTGAAATCTTCAGATTCAGATTCAGTTTATTGTCATTTAGAAATCACAAATGCAATGCAGTTAAAAAAATGAGACAACGTTCCTCCAGAATGATATCACAAAAGCATATGACAAAACAGACTACACCAGAAAATCCACATAACATTTGTCAATCCCCATTCTAGAGTCCGGAGAGGCTGCTGCGTATTAATATCGCGCTACCGTCTTAGCGTGTTCCTTGGAAAGGAGCGCCAAATCCACCAGACAAACAAGACCAAAAACTAAAGCTACAAGACCTGTACAAAACCACATAGTTACAACATATATTTACGACAGTGCAAACAATAGCATAATCGATAAAAAAAAACAGACCATGGGC